>NC_036451.1:22311475-22613350 GCF_002775205.1 Xiphophorus maculatus | reverse complement strand
TAATAAACAGCAAAAATAGAAAAACGAAACAAGTTTGTGCACTTTCTTCCTAAATAAATAAAATTATGATTTGACAGCAAATCAAAACAAAATCATTTTTTGAGGTAGCGTTGAGAAACTGCAGAACAAGATGGAATCTGAAACTAAAATATCAATCCTACCACTCTAATATCGATCCAATACTGATACTGACTCGTTATCGATATTATCAATGTCTTGGATCGATCTGTCCTCCTCTACCTTGTGTCAGATAGTCAGTCCATTGCTGTCTCGGCACACAGAAGTGGAAAGAGGTGTTTTTGCCACGTGTTTCCAGAGCACGATGTCACACCAAGGCCGAAGCAGAAATGTTGAGTCTCAAACCGCTTTTTACCTTCTCAGAGTGAGAATATTTCAAACAAAACTCTCCGTTTCCTTCTGGTTGGAGCAGCACAATACTTCAAGGTCTACCGAATGCACTAGGCAGAGAACCAGGCTTACACTCTAACCACACAAAAAAACATATCATTTTTTGCCCTTATTTGCAAATCCCATGACTTTCCATGTTCTGAAATGAAATTCCATGACTTTCCAGGTTTTCCATCACCGGTGCAGACCCTGTTAGAGGCTTGATCAGTAGCATAAAGCCACTTGGCTAAAGACCATCGTTTGACATGTATCCACATACATTAAAAATAAATAGAAAGGAATATTGCCCTTAAACACACTGAAAACCATGCTCTGTCAAAGTAAAGATAGTGTATTAATAATGTGTTGAAGGCTGATAACAATCATCAGTTTTTGTCAATTTATATATTTTAACTGAAGGATCAATTAATATGAAGAAAGGCTCATGGGTGGACGATGAGCCCATCTTCAGATTAGGCTCATCATCCTAATCTGAAGATGGATGGATCCATCCACGAGCCTGGCCATTGGGTAGAAGGCTGGATACGCCAGTCTGTCACAGGGCAACACAGAGGCAAACAACCACATTGACATGTAAGGGCAATTTAGACAGAGCAATTTATCTATAAGTAGCTGTGTTTCCACTACAAATGTGCGAAAATCTTTGTCTATATTCTGATAATGTCAAAAAAGAGAGAAGAATTTTGCTATTACGGTATTTCCATTAAAAAAGACGTGAAATTAAAATCAGGTGTGAATTTGCTTTTTCACACGAGAAGTCATTAAAAATTGTGGCAGCGACTGACGTAAACAGTTACATGATGTTATGTTCATAACTCAGACATGGCGCTAGCTTTCTTCACCTATCAGCCAATCAGAGGAGACATCTGGGTTTTACTCAGGTGTTTTGAGAGTCAAGCCCCTCGTACCTGGGAGCGGCTACGCATGCGGCGTTTTGGGGAAAATTGCAGCCTGTAATTTTACACAAGAGGGATTCAACACGTTTGAATGACACACAACTTTTTATGAACTGTGCGGTCCTGTGAGAGCTCTGGTGGAGCCGGCGGCACATTGTTAAAAACAAACGAGCAAACCACAAATTAGGCTACTTCCTGTTGTCATTTTTGTTGTTTTTGGCAGTGGTAACACCCGGCTGTTGATCACATGATCATGTGACGCACAAAAAGTGTTTCTATTGCAGTTTTGCAAAATACATCTATTTTGATACGGCTGAAAAACCACCTCATACAAGCCCAACCACCTTTTATAGAAAAACTTGATTTATTTATTTTTTTCAATGTTTCCGTGTTTCCATTAAGCAAATTCATTTTTTTCCCCAATTTGCACAATTTTATGGTCAGTGGAAATGTAGTTGGTCATGTTTTTGGTCTTTGGGAGAAACCCAGAGCGGCCGATGTGAACCCACACATTCAGGTGCCTGTTGCCCTCTTTGCATTGGCGTCAAATAAAAATGTAATCCTGACAGATATGCGCAAAAATCAACTTTCCCTGCAATAGAAATCACGCCCCGGAGAAGGAGTATTTACTTATGCTAAAGGTTATATAAGATTGATTTACCTGTGAATATTAAAACAGCTGAACGCAGCTTAACTCTAACACACTTACTATGCGAAGGTCTCTGCAGTACAGTTTGGTGAACCAGGTGTTATATGCCATTGATGCAACAATCACCGCCAAATCCCTGGAGAAGATGAAAACGGCGTAAACGGAGCGTCGTACTTTAGAGTTTAAAGCTCTTGCTCATCTTTTGTCACCGACCTGCTCTCCAAGTGGCTGAAGTCCAGCAGGTTAAACTCTCGGCTGTCCTGGGAGTGATAGATAGTGTCCACATCCTAGGAGCAATATTACCCGTGAGCCTCTTCATCTGCAATGTATGACCACTCATTTTGCGCTCGGTGCCATACAGTATGTAATACTAAAAGCACTCACAGTGGCACCGACACAGTCCCACAGCTCTTACCCACTGCACTTCCTCCTTGCAGCTGATGCCATTATAGTCGCACAGAGCAGCGTAGGTCTCTGAGAAGCCTCCTGAGGGAGGCGGGCGGGAGGAAAACAAACAGGAGAGAGAAGCAAAAGAAAAAAAGAGAAATGAATAAAAGGAATGAGGAGTGATGCGAACAGCTGCTTCTTTCAGCCGTAAAGGAGAAAATGCACACGCAAACATTTGTCCCAATTATCAATCTTTCATTTACGCAACGGCTTTAAAGAGAACATCTGGGAGAGCGTCACTGAAGTGTGCGTCTGCCAGCCTCCTCTTGAGCCTGCCAAAGCCGCCGACACGTGCTCGTATCGCCGTGTGTGACTCCACGTGTTTCGCCTGTGTGCAAATTCTCCCGCTTGATGATAACGTCTCTATTTACCACAGGCCCTCTGGGTTTCCACTGAAGTCTCCGAGCTGGGCGAATACTTCCTGCTGCCCTCCGAAAGGTCGCTGTCTGAGTGACAGATGGATGGGCTGCCGGCATACAAAGAAACACAGATACTGTATGGGCTCGTCTATCTTTTTGATAATTGTGCAAATAAAGGTCATGCGTCTTCAGTACTCTGGTATATCAAACGATGCACAGACGTGTGATGACTAGGCATGGGCTGGTATTGAGAGGTTTTGAAAAGTCGCAGTTTCAAAACTGCCAATAACTCCTACCCCCAACTATTAGAGATGCACTGATTCAAGTGCATATACATTTTGTTTTTAATCCGGGCGGTTATTCTCTGATTTGCGTTATTATTTTCCTTGATTCGTCTATGGTCACAGATACACCGTGTTCCAGATTATTATGCAAGTGATATTTTCTCAGATTTTCTTAAATGGTTACTGCAAATGATGGTCAGTATAATTTTCAAGTCATGAACTATTACAGTATAAATCTAATTTTACTGAACAAAGCTCCCAATGAGAACAGTATTTATTTTCAAAAATCAAAAACTCATAATGCACTGTTCCACATTATTATGCACAGCAGATTTTCTCAACATTTTATGGATTATAAAGAACTGCAAACTGTCATTCTTTGAATGTGCAGCATTAAATGGTCACATGTACTAAAATCAAAAGCTGTTTCAATCAAAAACATCTCAACAGACTGAGTTACATGTTAACATAGGACCTACTTTGATATCACAGCACAATTATTGATCCTTTGAACTTGTGAGTTTGTGGAAAGTTTCTGCTTGAATTTCTTTGCAGGATGTCAGAATATCTTCCTAGAGCTGCTGATTTGATATGAACTGCATCCCGCCCTCAGATCTTCTGCTTGAGGAAACTCCAAAGGTTCTCAATAGGGTTGAGGTCAGAGGTCAGAGGAGGATGATGACCCCACCATGAGTTTCTCCCCTTTTATGCCCATAGCAGCCAATCCACTACTGTGTCCATCTGGACCATCAAGGGTTACACAGCAGTCATCAGTGAACAAGTCTGTTTGAAAATTAATCTTCATGTACAGCAGGGCCCACTGCCACCGTTTCTGCTTGTGAGCTCTGGTTAGGGGCCCAATAGTAGCTTCATGCACCACAAGCCTCTGGAGGATCCTCCACCTTGAGGTTCCAGAGGCTCCAGCAGCTTCAAATAACTGTTTGCTGCTTTGTAAAGGCATTTGAACAGCTGCTTTCTTAATCCGATGAATTTGTCTAACAGAAACCTTCCTCATTTTGCCTTTATCTGTAGAAACCCATCTTTGTTCTGAATCAGCCACAAATCTCTTCACAGTACAATAAATGCTTCAGTTTTCATTAAATATCTAATGTTTTTATATCTTGTCATACGGCACTAAACTATCTGATGATTTTCATCAGCAGAGATTCTTTCTCTTTCCCATATTGCTTGAAACCTGTGGCCTGCTTAATAATGTGGAACATCCTTCTTAAGTAGATTTCCTTTAATTGAGCTCAGCAGACAAACTAATCAACCAGCTCTCTGAAATTAATTATAGTGATTCAAAGAGACCTGACACACTATACCATCTAGACATTTAATAGCACAGCAAAAGATGTTGTTTATGACACTTAAATCCAATTTGCATAATAATTGAGAACACGGTGTAGTTTGGGTAGAAATATCAGCGACCACAGTTTCTCTTTCTGTGGGAGTCTCTGACCGGCCCATGTCTGGTGACAACTAGTTCAGATTTTCTCTTTCGGAGCGGGAACACTTACGCAAAGATGGAATTGTTGAATATTCGGGACAGGGCGAAATTAATATGGCTGACCACATGATTGAGGTGTTCGCGGGACTCGAACCTCAGGGTGTAACCGGACTTGTCGGTGTCGATAATAACCTGGCACAAACAAAAATGCAGGAAAAACAGAAATGCAGTAAACATAATTCAAAAGAAATGTCTTTTATTTTTTTATTACATTTTTTGGTTTCAGGTCTGGATTTGTTTCAGGGTTTTTTTCCTGCCTACAACAACTCAACAATCCCATAAATCTCGAGCCACGCCCAGCCGTGAGAATCCGTGTACGCTTTGTAAGCTTGTCCTTGGTTGTCAATACCGACAAACCAGAACATTTTCATTACTTATACTTCAGCAAGTTACAAAAGAAATATAAACATTAAACACGCTTCACGCGGCGCTACACACTGCGCTGCATGTCAAAACAGCTCTTCCACTCTTCGCCCCCTCCCCCCCAACGTGACGTAAGAGTGTGAACACTGACGCAAACAGCAGTGGCAGAAATGCGAAAAGAGAGAGAGAAAGAGAAAAGCAGAGTTTGGTACACTCACCTGGTGATCAGGGTGAGAATTCAAAGCTCGAATCTCCAAGAAGTTGAACGTGGTTTCGACCTGTTGTCAAAGATACATTTCAGAAAGTAATGACTGCGGTTGGAAATGAAGCTAAAAAAAAAAAAGACCTCACACTGAACATTTATTTGAGAAAGCTGTAAGAAGCACCTTAGCCGGAATCTTTGGAGCCAGGAAATAGAGACGCCATGTTGTGAGGACCTTACAAAAAAAAGAGAAGAAATAAAGCAAATCAGATTGAATGAAGATTGTGGAAAGGTTCACTGCACATTCACACTCCCCACAGGGAGGAAACGGTCCGAGGAGTTTCCATGGTAATGATGAGAAGCATATGCTCTTGTATCGATCCAGCTAAAAGCCCTGCAATGTCAGTGACACTTGAACGTCTTGTGATGCAGGCTGAGAAACGGCGAAGCCTTACAGTAATTTTTTTTTACATGCTGCTGCAAAGGCCGGATGTGATTCTATTAGCTTTACATCGATTTTGCTGCAGGCAACCAAAAAAAAAAAAGAAAAGTGGCACGTGCGTTTATTTTGAGAAAAGGCACTTATGGTGGGCACAATGACCAAATTTGGTTCGTGTAGTTTCTGCCCAGGGAAGAACTAAAAAAAATTCAGAACTGAAAACAAACCAAACAAACAGCAAAACGTCTTCCTCCAACCGTCAAGTCAATGCATTTGTGCTAAAAATAGTAAATCTGATTATGCAGTGTCAGGATGCCAGATGACTGTTTTTAGATCAATGCAAATTTATAGAGTGTGTACGTGGAAGTACACAACTCGCTCCTACGTCTGTATGAATGACCGAAGCTCCTCTGTGCCTTGCAGAGGTATTCATAAGCTTCAGGGTACACTACATTGCCAAACGTATTGTGCCGCTTGCCAATAAACAAACATATGAACTTTAATAATGTCCCATTCTTATTACAAAGACTTTAATCGGGTGCCTGGCTGACTGTTTGCTGCAGTAACAGCTTCAACTCTTATTGGAAGGCCAATAACCTGGTTGATGGGACAAATCTCTGCCTTCTTCCAGGTGAGTATTGATGTTAGATGAGACGGCTCACAGTTTCCACTCCAATTCACCCCAAAAACGCTGGATCAGGTCGAGGTCAGGACTGCTGACCAGTCAAGTTCTTCACCGCAAACTCACTCATCCATGTCTTAATGGACCTTGGTTTGCAGACCGGTGCACAATCATGCTGTAACAGAGCGGGCCATCCTCTAACTATTTCCAAAGCATAAAGCTGTGGAAGATGCCTTGGTATGCTAAAGTATTAAGACGTCTTTTCACTGGAACTAAGAGTCCAAGATCAACTCCTGAGAAACAGAATTATCCCTTCTGAACCAAACCTTGAGACAAATGAGTCAGGCAAGAGTCGTTTTCACAAATTCAGACCCATGCCTTAGACTGCCAGGTGGAGAGGTGTGATTGGCTATTTGTCCAGAGAACACATCTTCCCTGCTCTACACTCCAGTGGCAGCAGGTTTACACCGCCGCATCTGATGGTGACTGAAGCTGCTTGGCCATGGAAACAAAAACCTCTTCTGTGAATGAGGTCTGCAGCTATTGACTGAATACCTCTGCGAAACACGTTTGCGTAACGAACCCACCAGGTTAAATCCGATCAAGCCTCTGAGAGACGGAGCTCCTATTTTTTGCAAACGCACCTTTCCAAAAGAATAAAGTCAGTGTGTCTCTCTTCATCAAGGCAAACAAAGGGGAGTGATTCTTTGGCATTTTGCTGCTCTCTGCCAGCCCCTGAGTACTGCCCTCTGCTATGTCTCTTCTCCTCTTCTGCTCCGTCGCTCCCAATCATTTACTCTATTCTCTCGGATGGCCCCCGCTTAAAACACCCTATCCACCCCCTTACTAGAGGACACAGCATGCCGACCCACACCCAAATCGACCCTACGTTGTCTATCCCCAGCGATAGAGCAGTAATTAAGTTAGTGTTCTCCTGCTCTGCTCTCTTGTTTTTTCATTGAGAGGAGCTTGACACGGGTCTGTCTGAAGCGTGCACTGACAGCCCTTTTACACCCACACAGCAAAATGTGCTTGTGAGATGGAGAGAAGGAGCGCTGGGTGGGGTGAGGCAGGAGCGGCGGGGGGTGGGAGGGGAGGAATCTGCGGTTCGCTTCAAAGGCTGTCTGAAGGAGTTGATTAGAAAGACCAGATTGGATCACATTACGGTGATGAGTCTGGGTTACAGCGGGCTGTTAAGAGAGCGCGTACGAGTAAATAGAGGTAAATCATGCTGAGGCAGCAGGCGAGAGAGACTCTTATCTGAGCATTTTGCATCAAAAGAGAGAGCGTGCATTCATCATTCTTATGACGTTGTAAAACCCTGCTGCTGGACTGATACTCTAATCTTTTTCTTTTGTCTGAATGTTCAGAGGAAGCTTGTGTCAGAAATAAATTGACGTGACTTGTGGTGATGGAGGGAAACCACTGATCCCATCCTGAAACATGCATCGACTCCACAAGCTAGCTAGCTAGGGTTCTACCTTCCTTAAAACTCCCTGGATTAATGAAATATAAACACATTTATCCTTCCTTTTCCTGTGCCAAATGCCAGGCCAGTGCATGTGATCAAGCTCCAATCTCTTTTTTTTTTTTCTTGTCTTCTGTGTGCACCCAGCAGGAGTGAGAACCCTTGCCTTCCAGTTTAGTTTTTGAGAGGAAGCAGTAAATGAGACAGGAACTGGAAAGAGATTACGGGGAAAGATGTTCATTTTTTTTGGCAGATACACAAATCAAAGAGTCTGAATATCAAAGGCTGTGTACGCCAAAACTCTCCTAACTGCCCATTCTCGCCACACGATGATTCATTAAAGCGTCCACTGAGTGGAGCTTTGAGCTGCCAAGGCGAAGAAGCTCATTTGCTCAAGGAAGGAATGAAGAAGCAACAGGAGTCCCTGATAAACAGGAGGGAAACGGCTCTGATTGTACCACAGCACCAACAGTAAAGTGCCTCTGTGCAGTGTGTGTCTGCGATATGCCCGCGAATACCCTTCCACCTCGCCCTGCAAGGCGGAGGAGGACTGCATCTCGCAAAAGGCGGCATTCATCCTCGGTCCGGTCCGAGTTCCGGTCCACGGTGTAAGAGGATAGCTGCCCCAGATTTTATTTGGATAGCTGGCTCAGCTTCCCCTCGCTCCAGCAGAGATTTCCTTCTTTGCCCCATATTCTCTGATGAAAGAACCCCAGAATCAAAGGCTGCTAAGCACCCCACTGCTTCCACTTTGTGCCTCACAGACACAGAGGGGATCCATAGGCGCTTCCACAGACGCTGCAGATCCAATATTTATCCTGCCAGGCTGCCAACAGCGCCCGCTGATGTGGGACACCGGCCCTAATGCAGTTAGCATCTGACCGGAGAATCAAGGCGCTTGCTCTGGCTGGTAAACTGCGAGGAGCTGCTATAATGCTGGCGTGGCTATCAGCACTTTGACAGAGATCCAGCAGGACTGGACTTCAAAGACACAGAACATACATGATATACAGTATATGTGTTGGCAAGAGTTAACAGAAAAGGCCCATAAAGTCAGCGCAGATAGAAGAAGAAAGGCGACTTACCAGAATCCTGTCCTCTGTTTTACCGTTTTTGGTGTCAAGCTTAATGCTACAAATGAACTTGATGGATGATTTATCAATAATCTTCCGGATGCTTTCTGCCAGTAAAAAAAAACAAACAAACAAAGAAACATATTGTTAAAGTTGGACTCATTAGACATTTAGTGTGAGACAAACTCCATATTTGGTACATTTGTACAGTAGCAATGACTTGCAGAAGTATTCAGGCCACATTTTGTTAAATTATAAATGACATTTTTCAAAGTATTTTAGCAGATACGGTCCAACACGTACCCGTGAAGAGTGGTTGTTAAGTGTGGCATGCATTTTGTATTCAGCCCCTTTTAATCCGATTCCCCTAAATCAAATCAATGGTAACCAATTGACTTTAGAAGTCACCTAAATACAAGACCACAAGACTATAATGGAATAAAACTAACACTCCACACTATCTTTTCTTAAGCAGGGTCAGGAAACCTGTGTTGGTTGGCGATAAATAAAGAGCAATCCTGGAAGAAAAGCTGTAAAAGATTTGTGACTGGGGATAGACATTCACCTTCCAGCAATACAAAACAGACAGCTAAATTTACAGTAGAAAGAGTTCAGACCAAAGCATCGCTGTGGATTAGAATGGCCCAGTCAAAGTCCAGACCTGTAAGGAGTTTACAATTTTTAGCAAAACTTGAAAATGACTGTTCACATATGACCTCCATCCAGTCTGGTTGATGGAGTATTGACTCATAGGCGCTGGATACCAACGCATACAAAAAAAATTTAAACTATGCATAATGCCTCACTATATATCACCATTATACTTACTTTGTATTGGCCTATCAAATAAAACTCCATAACAATACACGGACGATTGTGGCTGAAACGTGACAAAATGTGTAAAAGTTAAACCATGCAATCTTTCAGTCTTTCCGATGCATACAAATTATGTCTGCATTTATGTTTTCTAAATCACCTCACTGTCTAGCAGTAACGCAGCGTCTACACTGTAAAGACACTTGCGTTTCCAACAGCAGCAGTATTATTTTTGATGAGCAGAAAATGAGACAGAGTGTTTACTGTGCAGGATTATTTGAAGACCCTGCTTTCTCCACTTGCTGGTTTTAATTCAGCTGGATTGCCCACAGGAACACATGGCTAAAAACATTTAGAAAACTAAAAGCTTACACACTTCAGGCTAAAATAACTGGGCCAAATACAGATAAAGGGAAAATGTGACGGTACTAATTAAACTAGCCAGTAAAATTAGAGAACAGACCTGCATTCACATCTTCAAACAATAACTAAGGCTTGTGTCAAGCGTGACATTTAACTGCGTTTGCCATGACTCTTCAACATTGAACAAAAAGATGATACATGTGCTTCAAACCTATTAGGAATCTAATTCCATCAGTTTCATTCACACTGCATGGCAGATAGGATGTGGAGAAGGCTATGTCAAAGATTTGATCTGCTGATTTGTATTTTAGTCAATAAGATGATATAGGAGCAGCCTTCTTAGCTAATAAGTGGTGATTATATACTTATATTAGTATAAAAACAATTTAAATCAAAGTCATTCTATGTGTGACATTTTGTCTGGTATTTTATGTTCGTATGTATTCTAGAGGACATTTAAAATGGCCAACAATTCAAAATCTAGCCCATTCCCTGACAGAAAAAGCTTGAAAGATCCAAGAGATGATAGATCTTCACCCTAATACATTTAGCAGAAATGTAATGCATTCCTGTAATGTAATCTACTCCTCCCTAAATCAGATGCCTCCAAATGCATTTTCCTTTTTTTTTATAGCTTCTTACATCTCTCAGCTCTGAAAAATACCAGTCTTCTTCCCTCAGTAACAGCACCTACACCGAAGAGTGTTTCAGTAACCTTGAACTAGTAGCCCCTAGTGTGCTGCATTCACAGACTGGAGAAAGGTCGGATTTTGAGTTTACAACTTGGTCACAGTGGATGAGAGTCGGCCAGTTGTAGCTTCGCTAATATTAGTTAGCCTAGTCATTGAACACAGTTAGCAAAGCCTATTCATTAACTTTTTTTTTTTTTTAAACCTGCACCTGAAACACAGCTAAGTTGGATTTGAAGTCATTCACAGATTGGAGCTACAACTTGTGAAGTAAATTGAAGGAAGCATGCAATTCAGTAAATATGAGAAATAAGAGCTGGACGATACGACTGAAAAATGTATCACAACATACATACAACATGTTTTTTTTGTTTTTATTATCTCAAATACTGCCTAACTGGTGACGTGACCTTTTCTGTTTCATCTAGTTTCCTCTTTAGCCGTTGTAATACAATTACTCCGTTCTCCACGCCGTTCTTTTTTATTTATTTTTAAGCCGTTATGAGACGCGGTGGTGAAACCTGAAACTGCTGCAGCGAAAGTTATTCGATAGGTTGTTGCTAGGTAACCAAAGAGTGAGTGAGTTGATGCCACCAACCCTTTCTTATAGCTTGCTGTGACAGGTTGAGCGACTAAAACCTTTCCTCTGCCTACATCCCCCAGAATGCCAACCAATTCTGGATCAGAGTGCTGTGAAACTATTGAACATTCTATCTGACTTATTATCTATTGATACTGGTCACATCTCAACCATGATATATTCTGTTATTAATTTATTGTCCAGCCGAAGAGACAGCCAGCTGTTCTGGTGGCCCCAAGTATTGGCTTAGTTCGTAAGTTGGCCCGGCTCTGGCTTTGCTGTAAAACACAAAGTAGCAGCAAATTTTGGGGTAAAGATCACATTTTCAACATTCATGTCTGACTAAATAATAAGCATAACGCCACAGACATTGCGAAAGCCTAAGAGCATTCCAAGTTTCTCTTAACAAAAAATAGAAAAACTTTTTGGATATGCATTAAATTTGTTTCCTCCATCAGAGGGCAAACGCAGAGCAAACGCAGAGCGACCTCAAGAGCGTCACCCTCCATGATTCACAGGGAACTGTTCCCGTCAGCCACGGTCTGAATCGCACATACGCAGCTCATGACCTGCCGCTCCGAGCCCGGCATCTTTACTCACCGGGTGCGCACACAGCAGCCGCACGCTGCCACAGAAGCACACATTCGCCAGAAGGAATTACATGATTCACAGTCTCAATTACAGTAGCTGCTCAGCATCCCGACAGATGAGTTTATGAGGAAATCGATAGCAAAGCTGGAGGCACTGGGATTTGGCTCTGAAGTTCATACAGCCTGAGAAACAGCCAAGTCTTTCGGGCGCATAATGAGTCTTTGGGAAGAAAAGCATTGTTGATGTTTTGCATCAAGAACTTTATCCCATTTCCTGCAGAGCACACTGCACTTTACATTTTCCTACCATGCTTCGTCAACTGCTTTATGTACGTATACACACTGAGTTTAAAACTCGCGGATGATTCTCTTGGCATTCCTAGGAAAGATAGCATAATAAATCTTAAAATACGCACGCCTTTTATTGCAGTAGCATAATCCTACCGGAAAAAATGCAAGCTTTAACTTAGGGTGATTTATTCAGTGGGTAAAAATGTCCAACCACAAGTGGAACAATTGTTGCTACTGCGAACGATCTAATTGAAATAAATGTAGCTGAAACGTTTGTTGTGGTTTGAAATTACTTTAGGTTGACCAGGCTATACATTGGCTTCTAATTAGTAATTTATTTACTAATTTAGTAATGAATTTCCCTGGAGGATAAGTATGACATGACTCAGAGGCTCGTCTTTTAGCAACAGGCCACTACATTGGGTCAGGAGATATCTAGCCATCGCACAAAGTGAGCAGGATGCAAAATGATAATAATAAAAAAAAAGCTCACAGTGAGAAATTTGCATCAAGGAGTGGCGTCTTAGCGTCACTAAGTCTCCATGACGACCAATAGATACACTCTACGTTGTTTGTCAGGAAGGCATGTCAGAAAAAGCGTTTTTCCGTCAAGGATGCTAAGTTTGCTGACCTCTGCAGGAGGTTGTAACTGGTCGGCTTTGGTCAGATGTGATTAAGTTCAAACTTTGAGGCAACAAACACTCCTGAGAGGTTTGGTGTAAAATCAAGAAATAATGTGTGGGAAAAGTTTCCCATGCTTGTGTCCAATAATAGTTCCTTTTTCAATGTCACTGAAAATCTTGCGAGAGTGCACGGCTTCTCAGCCTTTTTGAGATACCAGCCAATTTAAAAAAAAAATATTAAAAAAAATTAAATTCTCCTTGCTTCTCCCTCTGCGTCTTTCAGCAGGATTACGATCTGACACGTGTGCGGCCAAATCAATTTACAAATGGTTGACTTGGGTTATAAAATTGATCATTGCAGCTACTAAAGACGAAAACTTGTGGGATAAGTGAAAGAGAACGAGCATGAGAGAGGAGTCAGTCTATGCACAGCGACCTTAAACTCCATCCATCCATCCATTGCATTCAGGACACAGACATAGGAAATGCACACTTACCTTTACTTTAAATAACTATTTACAGATCTTAACAGAGATTCAAATATTTTAACATATTAGTTAAAACTGTCATAATAATGAGGCAGATAATCTGTGAAAAAACATCAAGCTCCTCTGAGATCCTATTACTATCTACAGAAATACACCTCTCAGTCAGAAACAACCAATTGGAGCCAAGAGGAGGGTCTTAGAGATATGAATCATCCTCATGTATGTGCTGCTCACACCCTCCCCCTTGCTACATGATTTGCTACAATCTGCCACAAATGCTCAGGCTAGTTAGCATGTGTGACCGGTCCAAACGTGTGTTTCTGTTGGTGTATCAAACAAAACAGGAGCCAGATCTTGGTCGACCGTCTTTTATTTTGTCTGTTCGATGTATCAAAAGAAACAGCAGTGAGCGCTCTGCACAGTCTGGTCCAAAGCACCTCCCTTTGCAAGAAAATAACATCCAAAATAAAAGAAACAACCAAGAAAAACCCGCCACAGCAGCGTGAAATCAAGCTAAGCGCAGTTACATAACTGCAACACGGGAACTAGCATTATCTTGCTGTACATTTAAACAAAATGTAATTTCAGCTCGTGTAGACCAGGTAACTTTCATTTATTTAATAAAATAAAATAAAGACATATCCCTTTAATCGCCAATATAAATATACAACTTATGAAACGTGAATTAACCAAGAAAATGCGTGAGGTGCCTTGAAGTGCAATAGGAAACATTAACTGCTGACTTCAAACAGGTACTAATAAAAATAAATAATTTACATAACACATAATGACTGATTTAGTGGAATTTGAAGCTTAACTTAAAAGTAATACAATTAACTTGTTACACATAGCCACCAATGACGGCGATTAAACAGTTATCCTGTAATAGTAAATTGTTTATCTGAAATTAGCACATTGAGCAGCGCATAAATAAGGTTGCTTGACAGGCACTAAGACCCTCCCTCCTGGCTCTGATTGGTTGTTTCTGATTGGGAGCGGTGTATTTCTGCTGACGATTTTTTTCAACAAATGATCTGTCTCAATACAAGAAATATGTAAAAATAATAATAAAAAAAAACCCCATATTTTTATAACAATTACATACTGCAGCTCGACAGGGTTCTTCATTTAAAACTAGTTCACCCAGTGTAGGACAATGTATTCTAATGGTTTTTAGATATATCCAGTTGAGGTGCCATTAAAACATTTAGTGGAAGCAATGTTTATAATTAAACTATTACTTTAAAGCATATACACACACAGAAAAAAAAAGATCACGCATTACTCTCTGTGCACGGCACCTCGGTACAAACAGTCCCTCTATATTTGTAACTTTAGCTGCTTCCCGGTGACCTTGTGCGGGTCCGCAGGCCACCAGGTGCCTCTCCTGACGGAGAGCGCAGGCGGGGCTGCAGGGGGCGGTGCAGCCCGGCAGGTGACTGAACGCGGGAGCGGGGATTCCACCGGATTAATCATCACAGAGCGCCTAATAGAGCCATTACGAGTAATTAACTCAGCAGCAGAGTCCCTGCCACCCGGTGCATGTGTGCAGGCGGCGCGCGCGAGAGTGCGCGTGTGCGCAATAGCGCTGAAATCCGAGCGGAGCTGTGACTTTGACATATGTAAGCTGTTGCTGTTTGACGAGGACAGAAATAAATATTTGTGCATCTTGTGTGCCCCCGCTTGGTTTGTACAAGGTCTGCATTTTTTTTTATCCCTTCTTCTTCTTCTTCTTCTTCTTCTTCTTCTTGGTGAGGTACGGTGAACATCTGCTCTGTCAGGACTCTCTTTTCTGCACTTTGCGTGCACGAAACAAACATAAACGAGTCGCAAAAATAGAAATAACACCCATTACTACAGAGACATGCGGCTACAAGGGAAAATCGCACTGGAAAAGATCCATTAGTAAAAACGTGCAGGGGAACAACATCCATGAGTGCAAACCGTAATTTCCACAACGCCCCTTTTTTTTCCCTCCCCTCTCTGGCCTAAGGCTTGTTTTTTAATTATTTTTTTTCCTACTGCCTCGTCCTGTAAGAAGGGCTCACTTAAAGAAAAGCAGCGCCTGTCTTCTACCCTGTGAACGATTCGCCGTCACATCAGCGATTACTTCCCCCTGCCCTGATAATGAAACAGCCAGCCCCGGAAAGCTTCGGGACAAAACATGAAGGTGCAGCTCATGACGAGCATCCGATGCGTCGGCTCGGTCTCAGCCTCCGACAGCCGCGCGGAGGGGAGAAAAAAAAAAAAAAAAAAAAAACAGCATCCAGAGAACTGGCCGCACGCGCGCCCCCGGCCGCACGCGGGCATCATTTGGAGAGCTAAACAACGGAGAGGACCCACCTGTCATATCCTTGGTCACACTGACGAAACCAAAGGCTGAGATCTCTTTAGAAGCCATGTCTGCTCCTCTCTCCTACCGCCACCACGCTTCCTCTCTCCTCCACCTCTTTCCCGCTGGACCTCTCTCTCTCTCTCTCTCTCTCTCTCTCTACCTCTCTCTTTCTCTCCCTCCCTCTCTCTCTCTCTTTTTCAGTAACAGACAGTGAGGATGCTCTCTCTCCCAGGCATTCCAGCAGAGCATCCGACTGGCCGCTTCCTGGAAGAGAACCTGGGGAGACTGGGATGTAAGAGAAAGGGGAGGTGGTGGAGGGATGAATAATGGTGATGATGATGGAGGTGGTGGTGAGGAGGAGGGGATCACTGAGCCATGAGGAGGCTGCTGTGGATACCTGTGAGAGCAGACACTGGACTGAAGTTTGTAATTTAATTGGAAAGGAGAAGGAATGAGAACAGGAAGAGGCAATTTAAAACAAAAAATTATCTACATAATGCATAAATTCACATTTCGGTGGGGCGCCTCCATGACGATTTTGGGAAGAGGTGACCAGAATTTTATAAATAAAATCCACCTGAGAACTTCCTTGCAAAAATGTTACAATTAAAAACCTCTCAGGACAGACAAGACAAATAGGTTCATGTGATATGTAATTAAAGAGAGTCCATTTTCATCCAATGAAATCAATACCAGCTGCAAAAGCGCCACCATTAACTCTGTCCACAAAGGGGGGAAAAAAACCCTGACTAAATATAGAATCACTGCTATGGGGGTACTATCCATAGCAGAGCAAAATTAGGATGATTGCAAACAATGGAGAACAGGAGACAACATCAGCAAGATGAACAACTTAAAATTTTGTCCTGATTTAGCCGAATTTATTTGATTTACACCTCTTGTTTCCTGTGTCAAGGGTCAGATTCCACACACACTTCTGCTGAACGTGTTAATTATCGTCTAGCAGAGCAAAATCTACTAATCTAAAGAAAATCCGTCATATCTGAAATATTCGGGAAGCAGCTAACGGTGGACCATCAGCTAGACTATTAATAACTTGCCACATCTTTTTATTTTCGTCTCTCATCATGGTGGCTGTGTTATTTGCAGCGTTAATTGAGGTAAAAGAGAAATAAAACACACTCAGTTCCAGATGCCAAAGCATCTGGAACCTACTGTTAGCTGCTAATATGCTAATGTTGACAGAAGACATTAATCAAACTGGGATGATCGTAGTTTAGGCGCTCCTCTTGTTTTCGACTGCATGCTAACCCGATAACTCTGCTACAAAGTGTGCATCTCTTGCATGTAGTTTCACGTGTTTCTGCTATGGGACACATCACATTGGTGGCTTTATCTGTTGACGAAAAGGTTCTTAAATGCATGACTTACGGTGTCTCAGACAGGTCAATTTTATGCTTCATTCGGACGTACCCGTGACGTTGATGGAGAGAGGCCCGGTGTGTTCGCAGTAAATATTTGTCATTTGCTCGAGACCGAGTGGTACATCAAGAGATTTATAATCCAAATGCTTCGACGTGGCACATTGCCATAAGAACCTGTATTAAGGTTGAGATACAGACTAAATTATGTTAAATAAATCTGCGGTGGAATAGCAGAAAATATAAAGCAATGACGTTATTTGCTGCTGGCGGGAGCCATGATTAATAGTTCACTGGTTGCTGTAATGTAATGGTGTGATGGTAAATCTTAATCCTGTCATGCAAATGAATCTTACTTTGCCAGCTAAATGTTTCTGTTCCTAAAAAAATGGTGCAAAACGAATACCAGTGAGCTCCCTGTAGATTTTAGACACAAAGTCATCAAACTAATGAGTGTAACCAAGGTTGATTTTAACATAAGACACTGAAACTTATCGGTTTTTCAAAGAGTACAGCTGAGAAGGGACCACCAGAGGCATTTTAACAAATGTTTTAAAATACTGTAGATCACAGAACCTGTTGGAAAGGACCTACAATTAAATAACGCACTTAAATAATGTAAAAAAAAGACCAATCTTTTCAAGACTTTTATACACACTAAACACAGAAATGCTCTTGCACGCATGCTAGCTGATACTAGCATGATGTGCTACTAGCATACCATAAATCATAAACAACAGCAGCTTGTGGTTATAAACCATACTGGTTTATGGTTTGGAAATTGCCAGTTAGTTTCTGTAAATGTGTTTTTTAATATTTAATGTACTCATCAAAAATTATATTTAATATGTTCACCTTGAGTGTTGACATGCTACTTGCAGTACTCCAGTACAGCTAGCTTGCGCCATGCATCTGTTCATGGAGCCTCCAAGAGTCGCTGAGCAGAGAAGTACAAGAAAGGATGTTTGAAATTTAGTGGAAAGCATCTGGGGAGAAATGCTCAACACGAGGAAGATATTGGATTCGAAAGAAAATAAATCAAATAATATATGGCGCAGGATACATGTTGGAGGGGAAATAATGAAGTTCAAGCTTTTCCTAGAGGAAGGGAAAAATCATTTTGGCCTCGATTTCAAAAATAAAAATGTCGGTCCTGATGAATGGCGTTGATGTTGTATCGATAAAATAACAATAAAGATAAACATTCAGTCGTTTTTGTAATGCAACAGAACAGTCAGTTTCATGCTGACATTATTGCAACAAGCAGACTTCTTGTCAGCTTCGGAAAACAGTTGCCTTTCATTTCCCCTACGTTTATTGTTCACTCAATCCCTTATTCATGTGCATTAACATTTTCACTAGACATCTGTTTTACGGAAGGATCTAAAAGAGACAAAACAACAATTGACATCCAGTGACGTCAGTAACGCGTCACTGGAAATCTCTATGCTGTTACAATAGTACCGTTGTTTTTCCTCCTCTTCCTCCAGTTCAACCTTACAAATGGAGACACATTGTTGATGTTACCATTATAAAATAACTTGCAATTAAGTTTTGGCAAAGATCAATGTAATTTTCACAGGTGGCGGAGCGTTGCTGTTAGCAGTTGCTGAAAGTAACTAAAAAAGTTACTTTTAATGTAACTTAGTTACTTTCCAAATCGAATAGTCAGTAATCTAACTAAGTTACTTGTTCAAGGAGCAATCAGTAATCTGATTAAAGTTACTTTTTCTAAGTAAATATGCCATCACTGTTGACATCACAGGAATGGAGGCTTATCTTTATCTGAATACAATACCTCACAATCGTTTTTTTTGGTGCTTTTTTTCCCATTTTTTTCTCCAAAGAGTTTTTGCGGCGCTAGTGGCTTGTATTTTTTGCAATAGCAGGCAGACAGGAAAGAGGACGGGAAGACATGCGGCAAAGGTCGCCGGGCCGGGGAGTCGAACTCGCAATAGTTTTTTTTAACCATTTTTATTTTATTTGGTATATCATTTTTTTTTTTTAATGACCCGCTTTCAAGTTATTTTAACGACAAAATCAGAAAAAGTGTGGTCCGCGTGTGTTTTTAACTCATCTCAATTAGTTCTCTGTATAATAACCATCTTTTACTTATTCAAAATCAAACAGCTCAGTCACTGTCCGAATCAGGAGCGTCTGTGAAGTTTAATTCTCAAGTCATGTTATAGATTCTCATTTGGATTCACCTGTAGGCTCTTTCTGAAACACGCGTAAGCTCCGATTTAAACCATTACATTGTAGCTCCGGCTGTCTGTTTTGGGTCATTATCCAGTCAGATGGTGCACTTCTGCTTACTCCTCAGTCTTTTGCAGCCTCTAACAGCTTTTCCTCCAGAATCGCTCTCTAATTAACTCCACCTGTCTTCCCTATCAACTGGCCAATTTTAATTGTCCTTACTGAAGAAGCACATCGTATATTATTCATCAAAGCTTAAACACGTTTAGCATAGTTTTTGTTTCTAACATTGTACTGGTTGTGCTTCTTTGGGTTGCAGCAGCAAGGCCGTCTTCCCAACAGAGTCTGTCAATGTGCGACAATCGACTGGACCTGATGATTCGTCGATCCACCTCCTGTCTGTATGTTGACTCATCACCTTACTGGATCAGGCCAATGACAGCGGCGTGTTATCTGCAAAGTCCAAGAGTTTCACAGGCAGGTCAGTTGTCATTTGTGTCCAGAAAGAAAAAGAGTAGGACGAAAACACACCCCTGGGGAGCGCCAGTGCTGGGAGAAGACACACCCAGTGTACAATGTGTACTGTTATGTTCTTTTCGTGCCGATGACTTACCTCATTCCTTCATTTGCAGCATTTCCAGGCTATAGATAAGTCAATGAAAACAGTGAAAATGTCAAATTGCTGGATAGTCGATGACTGCTTGTGTTATGGCTTGAAATCTGAGCTCCCTGCCCCGTGCCTGTGGACGGTTCTCCTGTCACACGGGTGTGTAACGAGTTTACAGAGGAAGGAAACGTCTCCACCAAGATGACCATCTCAATCTGCGGTTTGCTGTGACAGTCCCTCCTCCACACAGATACAGTTAGGGTCTGTCTCACAGCTTCACAAATCGGGCAGGTTTAGAGAAAAAAAAAACAACAAACATAGCGGCTGCTGGAAAATACTGCTTATTTCATATTTGTTATGTTTAGGTTTGTTCAACAAAGAAATGAGGCGCGAACCAAACGTTGGAGATTTTAGGCTTGGTGGCAGAAACACCATGGTGGGAGTCTTGTTGCTGGGTGAGTATCAAAAATGACCTTTCTTATCAATGCACAGCTTTTAAAAAAAAGCCTCTGCGGTGCAGAAATCTCTTTATGCTTGTCATAAAAAAAAAAAAAAACAAGTTCTAATGAATTCAGCCCAAAGACAGGCTCTCTTTCTGTATGGCATGCAAATAGCCGTAGTATGGTATTTAGGCTTATAAATTGCTGCACGGACCTTCGGGCAGTGCTAAATTAAAATGATGTACTATGGCCAGAATCCGGATGTGGTAAATGGAAAGGATGTGGACACAGCTGCCAAATCGTTGTGTCTGAACCTTAGCTACCGCATGTCAAAACTTTGTCATCGCCCTAGCACTGTGCCGTACGACGTGGGCGTCTTTAGCAGGAAAATACAGCAAATATGTGTACATTCCTTGTGCTCCCACGGGGAGGACAGCAGTCTAAACAGCCTCATTAAGGAATGGGAAACTGGGCTCGCCGACATGCTTGTGTAGTAGTGCTGTGACTCTGAGAGGACGGTAAAAATGCAGCCTCTGTGGTCTTCAAAGTGCTTTCTTGGCAGAGCGAGGGATTGTTATGCTTCACAAACAAAGGCATCTTCCTCTTAGATCTATTCGTCTGGCCTTTAATTAAGAACTTTTAAATGTCGCTTTTTATTACGTAGCTCAGAATCAACCTTGTGACCCTGCTCTGGCTTTGGATGTGTGAAGGATCTGAACTTCTGACTGTGATCTTGTGTAAGAAAAACCTGTTGTAGATTATGAAGAGATGCGTCTGTGTGAAACGGTTTCCGTGTGTGTTCCAGGTGTGTCCGCGTTCATTCTCCATGTTTCTGCAGTCGAAGGTAAGAAATTCAGGCGAAGTAGGCTGCACCGATCTGTCACGCACAAGCAAAAAAAGAGACCACAGCGATGTTTTTCTGCCCCTTAAGAGCCCAGCGTGTGCCTGTGGCCGAACGGCTCAGAAATCAAAGTGGAGCAGAAAGGGAGCAACGTCACCATGGAGGGGTGTGTCACGCTCAATGTGTCAGGTGAGCAGCTAGCAGGCTAGCCACCATGTTTCTTCTTACCACACGACACTGAAAGGATGCGGAAAACTAGAGACAAACGTGTAGAAAAATGAGTTCTAGAGGTTCAGTCAGTTCAGCTGTTTGGCTTTTTTTTGGTTCAGTTTTTCATTAATGTATTTAGTCAATACTGATAAATAACCATTTGTTTTTTAGATCTTCCAGGCAACTTTACATCAAAAGATGGGACAGAATCCTCCACAAATGGTAACATCTTATGAAATATTGGCGTTATACCTGTCCACTGATATTCAGCAAACAAAATAAAACACAGGAGTTTGATGTATATAGAACGCTAAGTATCTCAGATATGGCCTTTCCTTACTAAAAAGTGTTGACAGCATTTGGTAAGTCAGATTCATTGGAAGTCTACGCTGCAGTTACTAAAGTGAAAACTGTTTAAATGTTACAAGTGCAACTTTTAAAAAAAACACATACACGAGTTCCTGTTCATTTATATAACTTTTACTGCTAGATGTGTCTTTTTGAGGGCCGCACAGTGGCGCAGTTCGTAGAGCTGTTGCCTTGCAGCAAGAAGGTCCTGGGTTTGATTCCTGGCCCAAGGTCTTTCTGCACAGAGTTTACACATTCTCCCTGTGCATAGTGGGTTCTCTCCGGGTACTCCGGCTTCCTCCCACAGTTAAAAACATGACTGTTAGGTAAATTGGTATCTCTAAATTCTCCCTAGGTGTGAGTGTGTGCATGGTTGTGTGTCCTGTCTGTCTCTGTGTTGCCCTGCGACAGACTGGAGACCTGTCCAGGATGTACCCCACCCCTCGCCCAGAACATTAGCTGGAGATAGACACCAGCACCCCTCTTGACCCCTCTAAGGGACAATATGAACCTTAATATGTACTCAAAAGGATGTATGAATAATAATTTCATATGAAAACATTTTGTAAATAGAAATATATATGAATGTTACCTGAATTAATGAGGAAAAATAAACCCAGCTGCCCTGACGTTGGAGCTTCTTCAAGCAATCATCATGCCGGGGTGAGCAACTTTTCACCAGCACAGATGTGCAGCATAAAATTAAGTAATGCTATTATTGAGTGACCTAAGCAGCACTTGTATACATTTTGTCACAAAGGCATTGGTCCATGATATCCCGAGTTAACTGGTGATCAAGTTACATTACATTTGTAAACAGCCGATGTTGCACCATTACTTACCTTAAGCCTTCGTGTGCCACTGAAACAGGGCCGATCATATGGTGACAGTTGTATTATTACAGTATTGAACTGACTGACCCTGGTTTTCAGTCTAGTCTATTCAAAGTCCAATAGTGTTTTTTTTACTAATGCAACCATCCTGTAGACTGGTTAGTCCCAAAAGGCTACATCAGATTGATCTTTTTTTAATTTTATAATATTATGCAAGTACAATTTACTTTATACAGTGTTTTCTAACAAAAGCAAAATTCCTTCTCTGCATCAGGTGCGTGGATATGGATTGTTGTGTCATGCTGCGTTGTTCTTCTGCTCCTGATTCCTCTAATTTGGTTCATTCAACGCAACAGGTACACTAACGTACTCCGCCACCCCTACCTCCTGCAGCCTGTGGGTTGAATTTCATTTTTCTTCTTTTTCTCAAAGACACCGGATGTTTTCCACTCGGAGCTGCTGGCCACTTTCTAAAGAGAACATCCCAGGAGTGCCGCCGCCTGTGACCAAACAGGATGCGACGGAGGTGCAGTGGGACCTGTCTTGGATGGAGATGTCCAATCTGTTAGATAAGCAGCTATATCCTGGCACATAGAAGGTCACCCAGAGGTCATGCACAGCAGCTACTTCATTTTGTGGGACAACCAGTCGGAGTATCCACTCATTGACTTAAAAAAAGTTAATCGCACAGAAAAGGTTTAGTTAGTGTCAGATTAGTACTTGTAAGTTGTTCAGCAGTTACTGGAGCACCTGACAGTAAGTCAAAACAGTGGGGGACAGCACAGCATAGATGAATCAGACAGTTATAAGGACTTTGACTAATGGGGTTCAAACTATGGGCTTTGCATGAGGCGGAGCGGTCACATTGTACAATACCCTTACATTATTAGTAACCCCTAAATATGTGGGTTTAAAGTAATCTTCAGCGCCAAATTTAAAAGATTCTTTTAATTTAACCAGCATGAGTCTTTAGAGTTGAAGTATTGTTTTGGCTTGGCTCACACAAAATCACGTTTGAATTTTGTTGAGGGTCTTTGGAGGGAGTTAAAAATTAAGGTGATGGCAAAGAGACCTTCCAACCTTAAAGTGTTAAAACACTTTGTCAAAGATAAATCCTCAAAATACCAGTGGAAAAACAGTAAAAAAAGCTGGTAAACAGTCATGACAGGGGGTTTAGTTTTAGTAATACCATTAAATATTTTTCACCGACAATTGAGAGGGGTATTAATAGCTTTTGAGACCTACTATTTTTACAAATGTAAACAAATGCACTAAAATTTTGAATTGGTTTTTCTTTTACGTTGGCAAGGATCTCTTGAGTGGCGCCTGTCTTATTTCCTGTTAGAAAATAAAACTTTCTTGGTTATATGAAAACAATTTTATATTGAAACCTATTAGCAATTTTGAGCATAAGTGTAGATACTTTAGGTAAAAGTCACAGTGGTCAGATGTTGGACCTGATGACCTCCTGTGGGTATCCACATACATTGTGAAGATTCAAGCAACGTCAAACGGACCTCGCCAAAGGGAGAACGCCATTCCATCCGCACCTGCCATCTTGATGTACACAATGGATGAAACTTTCTGGAGACTAATATAAACCATCAAGCCTGGATTGATGAAGACTGGCTTCCTATCGTTGGGTATTTCCAAAGGGATCAGCCCTGTTAGTTACACCAAGACACGCCGACCTTACTCTCAGCATTATGGGTAGAGAGCCAAAGGGTATGGCCTGAGGTCACCTCTGACCCCTCTTACGGCTTTGCAGAGTTGAAATCAGAATAATCATGTGTTCAAGTTAGCAGAAAGAAAAGTAAAAGGTCTTCAGGCAATTTTATAAATATTCAGCCCGACTACTTTGCATATTCAGTAACTTTCCAAGAAAAAAAAAAAGAATGGCCCTGGGGTTTTAGGTAACTGAAAGTGTTCTGAAGCGCTTTCTGAATATCTGATGCTCAAGACAAGCTGTGAGGAGAAAATCAGAATGATAAGGTCATAGTTGCATCGATAAGCCGACGGGAATACACAAGTGAGGAATCGTTGTTATTGCAGCGCTTCATGCCGTCGCGTCAACGTTAAACGAGAAAGAAAATATGCCTGAATATTTTTCACAAATGCCAGGGTAGGAATTTGAGTGATCCTGATAGCAGCGTGTCCAGACAGCTGCATCGTGTGTCCACTGCCTCATTTCCAAATGCAATGCCCAGCCATGGGCAGCATAATGTGAGGCGTTACCGTGGACATGAACTCTGACATTGTGGCGTTCTGCCGGACCGCCATCACTGTTCTTGTTTTACCAACTCTGCTTCTAAGCTGACTTGATTTTGTAGCCACTGCATAAACATGATAAGACCTCAAACACCTTATTTCATT
Source organism: Xiphophorus maculatus (assembly GCF_002775205.1). Taxonomy (NCBI): domain Eukaryota; kingdom Metazoa; phylum Chordata; class Actinopteri; order Cyprinodontiformes; family Poeciliidae; genus Xiphophorus; species Xiphophorus maculatus. Next base: position 22,588,625 of record NC_036451.1, on the reverse strand, counting down.
TACGCCACGCTATCTGGATGATTTACTTTCTTTCTATCAGCGAGTAAATTCTGCATATTTACAGACTTAAAATCAGAGAGTGCTGCAGAACTTCAAGGGCATTATATTCTTGTATTTTTAAAAAATATTATATTATTATTCCTTTTATTTAATCCAGTTGATTAAATGATGGACAGAAAAAATACGTTTAACTGAAAGCAAACATACATACATAGAGGTTTTAAAGTAAAATGAGCACACGAAAAAATTACTTTGTCCTTTTGAAACTTTTTTTTTTTGCTTTTCCTTTCTTTTTGTGCTTGAAATGGACTAAGTTGTTTTCGGCAGAAGGTTGTCACAAGATCAGTGTCGGCTCCCAAACATCCTCTTGCGCCAGATTCATGAAAATATTATTGAAATGTCCATTTATTTCAGTAACTTTATCACTATAGATAAACTACACACAGATGAATGTTTGAAAGCCAGCATTGATTTGATTATGATGATTCTCCATTTACAGCTGATGAAAACATGACATTGGAAACTGGAGTATTATATCAGATCAATAAAACCTACTTTGAAACCAGAGATGTGGGCTTAACGACGGGTATGTTTATGACCTGCTCAAAGGTTGTTATTTTGAAAATGTACTTTTAATCCGACAAACGAGACTCATCGGGACAGATATTGTCATTTATTGAATATGACTGTAGACGAAGAGCCATTCAGCTCAGAACCATGAAAACAAAAATGAAGAATAAGCACAAACGGATTAGAATTTAACTTTTCAATATTAAAAATGTCATCTTCCATTCGAATTGTGATTGAGCCGATTCTTAGGTTTAAACCTGTTTATTTTATTTGTATTATTCTTCAAAAATACACCACTTAATAATTCCAGTAAAAATCTGCCATGCATGCAGAGAGTGCACAGGTCTGACAGCAAAATATGCCCAGATACGTTTTGCTATTTCTAGCTTTTTAATATTTCTTCTCTGACCAGTGCATAGTAGGCCAAAGGACACGATTCAAAAAGAGAAGGCCAGACGGAAGAAAGGATGGGAAGCCATCCCGGTAAGTTAATGAGGACCTGCTGTAAAAAAAAGAAGAAAAAACAAGGTAGTTTTAACTTGTTTGAGCATGCCATAAATCTGCAACCAGAGATGTTTTATGCTTTACAAATTTGCTTTATAGATTTTGAAAATTTTAAGAAATGTACACAAAACCCCAGAGCAGACATTGGCAGGGAAAACAAAGTATGAAGGTAAACAATCTCAGTGCGTCTGTCTTTCTCTCGTTCCTTGTTTAATATCTCTCTCAGTCGTCAGTCCTCCAGCTGCTGCCTGCAGAATAAAATACAGAATTAAGTATTTAATAAAAATGTGTCAGTAATGGTAACGTGTGTCCCTGTTTTTCAGAGGGAAAAAAAAAAGAAGATCACAAAATGTTCTCAGGTTCAAAAGCTAAGATTTTACATTTGAACAATGAATTTAAGATGAATATTAACATTTGGCCTTTGTTGGCTTTTGGATAACATCGGCTAATGGAAACAAAAGTTAGTCACATGTAGATGCCACCTGCAGTTGTGCTAAGAAACAGCAACAACTCGTCTGTCAGACTAGTTAGGCTGCATATTTTCTCTGATCAGAAAGCTTAAGCTAAAATAAGACAAGACAAGATGTACAGGTGCTGCTTTCTTTGGCTGAGTAGTTCTGGGCAGATTTGGTTAAGATTTATATTTCCTCTGTTGCTTGATTTCTTGTTGTAGTTCAGGGTTCAGTCTAAAAATGAAACTACTGCTTCAGTTTCATCACATCTTGCTGATTCTCATTGAGTGAAAAATAGCTTTCCCCAGAGCATTACCTTAGTGTCAGTCTTTTAAAAACATCAAAGTCAGGTTTAGCGACGACTGCGTTTTCAAACCGAAAAGCCTCTCAGCTCGAGGAATATTCAGCCTTTTTTAGGAGGGCCCTTTGTAAATTTGGTCACAAGTAAACACATTACCTGGTAGGTGTCAAACAGGGAATTAAAATAGGACGCATCTAATAATGAGCATTATAATGCTAAGTCTAAGGTCGTTATTTATTTAAGACTTCCTGTTCAGAAGACATTTTTTAAAATTTACTCGTGATCTTAATCAGAAGCTTCTGAAGATCTCTCGCTATTTGTCTTTGTGTTTCATTTATTTATTTATTTTAAACCTTCAGTTCAAACCATCCTCAGAGGGATGTTTTCTGATTTGATAAGCTGCTTAGCTGTGGCCTGTAAATCATTCAGGCATAAAATAGGCTGCTAAACCCAAGGGATGAATCGGCGATGTGTTGACACACACAGGGACAGTTTTAAGGTGGATCTTTTGGCATCATAACCGGCAGTGGCACTAATTTTCTCCCGTTTATTCAACTGATTTTGTGAAGGGTAGCAAAGATAATACATTTCGACAGAGACAAAACAGTGTTTTAGCAGGAGAAACGTGACGAGTGCACAGGTTTTACTTGGCATTCAGCAAAAATATCATTGGTAAGTTGGTCTATCTGTCAGGTTCTTAAGTTAAAGATTAGACTGTCAGGTACTCATCAAGACAGTATCTAGTGTTTTATTAGGTCTTCGTTTTACTTTGTGGTCTTGTATTATATATAATACGTATAAGGTCAAAAGAAAGACTTCAAAAACCTTCAGAAAACCTGAAGGACTATGGATCAAGAACACCTTAAAAGGATAGAATAAAGTTGGAGGCAAAGTAGAAACTAGAGGTGTTCAGAAACTTTCCACATCAGAGTTAATTGAGCAATAATGTTAGATTTTCTTCCATTTTCCCTAGAGGGGACAGGGAGCGCAACCCTTCCAGAGAAGAAAACCATTTCTTAATGATTTAAAAAGAATTTTAACCACCATCATGAAATCCTTGTTTTTTTGTACAAATTCTTTGAAACCTAATTAATTGTGATTTAACCAATCCTTTAAAAAGTATGTTTTGGGTGAAAGCTTGTTTTATATAAAAGTGCATGCGTGTCTAGTTCTTTAAAATAACCTTGATGTCTAGTTTTTGACTCATCCTAAAATTTGTTCCTTTATAAATGGTTGTGTCCAGAAAGTCAATAGTTTTCATTAATGGCATATTTCAATTTGACTGAGGGATCATGTCCATTCAAAATTTCTACAAATTCTTCAAATGCGTTAATAGTTGACAGTCCAGATACCCCAAATATCGTAAATAATGAAAAGGGTTTTGTTCAAACATTTTTAAAGTGCTTTTTCTTCCCAATTTGCCATAAAAATATTTGTATATGCTGGTGCAAATGTTTTGCCCATAGCCGTTCCTTTTATTTGTAAAAAGTATTCCCCATTAAATTCAAAATAATTTCTTTTGAGATGAATTTCTAATAATTCTATAATTGCTCTATCTGCTCTGTCAGAGTATATTGTTTCAATACTTTCTTAACACATGCTATACCAGCCTCAGTATCAGTGTTTGTATATAAACTATCAATGTCCATTGAAAATAGAAATGAATTATGTGGAATTTTAAGTTGCTTCACCAAATTTATGAAATGATAAGTATCTTTAATATATGATGGATGTTTTGTAGATAGAGGATTCAAAAAATAGTCAATAAATTCCGCTGTTTGATATGTGTCGCTTCCACAATCTGAAACAATTGGTCTTCCTGGTGGAAATTCATATGGTATTGTCCATTTTCGTGGGTCTTTGTGAATTTTTGAAGGAAGTTTTGCATTTATGCACCGGAGAGACGGACAAAGAAATGGTTCGAGGTGTGTCTCCGTCCGGGGTCCACGGAGTTCTGCTGGTGGTTCCTTTAAACCCGATATTCAGAGATCCAGACCGAGTTGCTGTGGAAGAACACATGAACCTTTTTGACATTGGGGTCTGGAAACACACAATAGTTGTGTTTTCACGCATGCAGACAGACTAGCAGACAGCTCCATCGAGGAGCACATTGAGAGGGAGCCTCAGTCTCTGTGCTGGTTGGTGGACCAGTGTGAGAACCGGTACCACTCCATAAATAACATGAAGAAAAGGGATCTCAGGTTGCAGAGTTTGAGAAGCTCGAGGAAATCGTGGCAGGAAACGGAGGCCAGCTCTTCTGTCCTAATCTGTCCCAACTTAACAACCATGTTTACTGGTCACTGGATGAAAGACCAAAATCTTTAGTTAATCTTTTTGACACGTTATTATAATTAGCACAAAACTTATTCTGACTGTTAAAACATTGCCTTAACAGTCAGCCACCGGAACTAGTGAAGTGACTTTCCACAGCACAATCAAGTAACTATGTTACCTTCAGTTGTTATAAAAATGCTGTACAGATCAACTATGACGACAAAGTCAAAAGAAATTTTAATTGTAATTTAACGCCTTGAAATTGGGCCTCTGTCTCTTTAAGAAACTCTTGCTCTTTCCACCACTCCACCTTCAGGAAGTCACATCGCTTAACTATTAGCCCTTTAGCAACGTTTTTACCAATGCTGCACTGAGAAGTACGATGAGCTCAGCTCCACCAGGTGTTCGCTAATTGCTGCTGTCTAGTTTGAAGGAGCTAAGTGGGGAGTTGTGGGGGATGGATGCTCTGTGAGGCTTAAGCTCAGAAGCTTGGAAGATGCAGTTTCGAGGAGGAGCTTCATCTTGAAAGCGGCGCTAGGTCCGACCAGGCGATTTGCACAGTTGAATGGTTGCCATGGAAAATTCAGACATGGTTGAAAGAATCAAAGCAACATCAGGTTTGCTTTTGATGCGAGAATAACATTATAATGTTATTATAAAGGCTCAAAAAAGGCAATTTTACAAAATACTGCCTCTTTAATTAAACAAATGTGCAAAGTTTTTGGAAACTCAACACACAGCATCCAATCCTAAGCTGAATAACATTGATCTCTATGGCAAACTCATCACTCTAAAGCAAAATTTCAAACCAGAGTTAGTCAGGTTGGTGAACTCCAGTCACAGATGTTTCTCTGCTCCCTCAGAGCCCACAGCGTCCTTCAGATTCAGAAATCCACCTCACAGTCTGTCCTTCTGCAGAGTCCAACTCCCCTAGTTGTTGGAGCAGGTTTGGGGGGAACACACACTCACACTGCTCCAATCTCTGACCCCAGACACCTGGTCTTTGGTGACAGCCACTCCGTCGTGGCAGTAGCGACAGAGGATACATGCAGCTACCGGAGCAAAGCAGAGCAGAGGTGCTTCAGGTCACACTGAATGTGTAAGCCGAGCAGCAGCAGATATCAAACCTGCAGTGTGGCATCGGGTATCTCCTACTATCTCGACACAGAAAAACTGTATAGTACCAGCCTCCCCTCTCTGACCTTCCTCTATCATGACCCTGCTGGCTCCCAGAAGTAGGACGACGATCCCGAGAGAACATTTCACTTTCCAATGCATCTTACTGTCTCCTCTTGTGTGAATTTTGAGGATTTTCACATTTCTCTTGTGAGTCTAAAGCAGATATGCCGCTGACCACTAGGTGGAGCTGCTGTTGCATATGAAAATGAGGGTTTGTGAAGGAGCTGAGGGACAGAGGAGTTTGGCTAATATTAGCAACTATGTTAAAGGGTCTGGGACAAATGTGAACATTTAGTGGAGCTGTGTTTTGTCTGGTAACTAACAGGAAAACGCTGCAATGTGATAAAAGAATATCTCACTGTCTTCAAACATGTATTTCAGGAAGAAAAGCAAGATCCAATTTATTCTCTAAAACAATATGATCCTCAAACACAAAGGATAAAAAGGTCAAACAACAGCATCATACCTCTAACATGCAGACAAGAAACCCAGTTTTTGGTTTAGTATTTCTGCAAAACTGAGTTGAAGACCATCTTGATTGAATTCCAACATCAACAGAAATTACAAAAAAAAATCATTAAACCTAACAAGCTAACAGATAACTTACACTTAATTCACTTATTAGACTGAACAAATTAAACATAGCTTGCTCAGCTTACCTAGTGGTTTTAAAACCTGTGACTTCAAGGCTTTTAAACCCTGGTTCTCTAACTTCTTACACTATATAATACTCTTCACACAAGCTTTTGATGGATTTTTTTTCTCCCACTATTGAAATCTTTGTTTACACACCTCTACTCATTTTGCAGAGGTTTCAGATGTAACCGTATGTGTAGACACAGAGTTACTGCTGCAGAACAAAAGGGACTATGATATTTCTAAATGTTAGCTAATGAATTAAACACACAACATGCTTCACTGCACAGATCACATGATTGCTAACCAGCTCACCATGTGTTCCTCTCCATGATTCATACAATGATTCAGTCTCTTTTTTCCAATATTCTCAATTGTATCATGTTGTCCCCTGCAGACATCCAGGAAAGAAGAGCAGCCAGAGATCTTATTATTTTGCTAATCAAAACATCTGCAGTAGTAAAACAATTCCAGCCAAAAATAAAATAAAAATAAAAACATAATATAGTAGTAGTTGGAGTTTTACTTTGAACATTCACAAGTTAAACAAAAATGCAAATAAATAATTGATTTATTGTGTAAATCTGTCAAATTTAAATTCAGAAAAAGAAATTACATTATTTTTGCAATTTCACTTAATTTGATTTTACTTGCTAGTGAGTTTTCATTCATGCTGTTAGCTGTACAAGTTCAGATTTCTTGTTGCGGAAATTCTGAAATTGATTTGTAAAGACGCTCAAATCCCATCTTCAAGTTAATTTATTCTGAAAGGGAAAGTTGGAAATTGTCCACCAACCTTGACTTCAGTATCCATATTGCTACTTGCACAAACAATGCAGTGGAGGTTGCTAATATTACTGATAAGCTCTTTTGCTACCTTGTTATGGCGTCGAATTCAGGCCCAAACTCTCCTCTCCTGGTCAAAATTATGAACTGTGAAATTGTGGCTAGCCTTAATTTAATCTTTACAATACTTTTACACAAAACCAAATATCAAACTCCTGCCATTTGCTGTTTATAGTTTTCTCCACCAGAGGGCAACAAAGCGTCTCGCGTGACGTAATTGTCATGAGCCGGAAGAGGGGAATTTAAAAAATTTTTTTTTAACTTTATTTTAAATTAAACTTTAAGCACAAACAAGTAAGGTAATTACAACAGGTTTTATTATTATTATTATTATTAATAATATTATTATTAGTAGTAATAATAATAATAAACAAACAGTATACAAAGACTCGTTGAGGTACAAAGAACATTGCAACATAAGTAGAAAAGGAAACAACATGGGGCTAAGACTAAAGACAAACACATAAACATTAAGGGAAATTAATAGAAATAGAGCAAGATTTAAAACAAAAGAAAAGTAGAGATACTGGCAGTTACCTTTTTTTTGCATAAACGGATTTCAAATGTTTCATTGAGGTGTATTACAGTTTAAACTGGTTAAGAAAAAAATCAAAACAAGGAGTAGAACCTCTCCATTCACAGCAGTATATATAATATTTAACAAGCAAGAAAACAATATTTACCATGTCAGATATTTGACTATCAAGGTCACCAACATAGTATAATATGTGGGTGATGGTTGTCTCTGGGATGTCTTTAATTTTAAGGGACAATCAATTTTTATTGTCTCTCCATAGTTAAAAAGAAAAAGGACATTAAAAAAAGAGATGATTAAGGGATTCCTCTGGAGATTCACAAAAGGCACAACATGCTGAATCAAATTTAAATCTTTTGTGCAAAAATTCAACCACTGGGTAAATATTGTGAGAGATTTTGAGTCTCTTTTACCTTAGGTGAAACCGGCCATTTTACATACTACAAACGCTTTCTCAATTAGACAAATTTGTTGTTACCAAAATATTATTGTTGCAATCATTAAATAATTTAGATGTGAAGGCAGTCACAAGCATACCATTATTGCACTTTCTATCAGTCACATTATATTCTTTTTTTTTTAATAAGAAAAGAAAACAACCTCTTATGTTCTTTATTTTAAATCCTAAACAATAGAAATAAAACACAGCTTTAAAAAAGTAAAATAAAATTCTAAAGTAGATATTTCGTCTAAAATATTGTCTTTTTTTTCAAAAACATATGTTGAGACATACATGAATGACCATGGAGCCCAGGATGCTCAGCAGGCAGCCCAGCTTCCCGTGCAGGTTTAACCGCACAGTCATTAAATATGATGACAGCACGGCACTGCAGCACAACAACAAAAAAAAGAACCCCTGTGATGGAAAGTTTAAACCTAGGATTGCACATGCTTGGAAACAAACCAACAAGATTCCACACTGTATGTTACTTCAGGTCATTTACTCAAGAATGTACTGAAAAACAAGAGAGGGCTGTTTCAAGACAAGGTTTTATCAAAAACGATGTTTTAATAAAACGTTTCGGTGTGGAAACGTGATGAGGCATCTGTACCTGACGAGCACGCTGGGGGCTCCCAGGGGCGTGACCAGGGGCAAAAGCATATGCTGCAAAGTTGGCTGCTTCCCCAGCGCCACTGAAATTAAAAAACCCAAAAAACAAAACATTAGCATTGTGACAGTCAGAACATGTCACAATAGAGCCAGACATGGGGAAACAATGCAATACTGTCTGAGGTTTGCCACACTGCAACAAAACTGAGTACAAACACACTGACCCATGTCACTGAAGCAAATCAGCTGAAAGGTTATATATATATATATATATATATATATATATATATATATATATATATATATATATAAGGTTCTTATATATATATAACCTATATATAGGTTATATATATATACACTGCTCAAAAAAATAAAGGGAACACTTAAACAACACAATATAACTCCAAGTAAATCAAACTTCTGTGAAATCAAACTGTCCACTTAGGAAGCAACACTGATTGACAATCAATTTCACCTGCTGTTGTGCAAATGGAATAGACAACAGGTGGAAATTATTGGCAATTAGCAAGACACACTCAATAAAGGAGTGGTTCTGCAGTTGGGACCACAGACCACTTCTCAGTACCTATGCTGTCTGGCTGATGTTTTGGTCAGTTTTGAATGTTGGTGGTGCTTTCACACTCGTGGTAGCATGAGACGGACTCCACAACCCACACAAGTGGCTCAGGTAGTGCAGCTCATCCAGGATGGCACATCAATGCGAGCTGTGGCAAGAAGGTTTGCTGTGTCTGTCAGGTAGTGTCCAGAGGCTGGAGTCGCTACCAGGAGACAGGCCAGTACACCAGGAGACGTGGAGGAGGCCGTAGGAGGGCAACAACCCAGCAGCAGGACCGCTACCTCCGCCTTTGTGCAGGAAGGAATAGGAGGAGCACTGCCAGAGCCCTGCAAAATTACCTCCAGCAGGCCACAAATGTGCATGTGTCTGCACAAACGGTTAGAAACCGACTCCATGAGGATGGAATGAGGGCCCGACGTCCACAGATGGGGGTTGTGCTCACAGCCCAACACCGTGCAGGACGCTTGGCATTTGCCAGAGAACACCAGGATTGGCAAATTCGCCACTGGCGCCTTGTGCTCTTCACAGATGAAAGCAGGTTCACACTGAGCACATGTGACAGACGTGACAGAGTCTGGAGACGCCGTGGAGAGCGGTCTGCTGCCTGCAACATCCTTCAGCGTGACCGGTTTGGCAGTGGGTCAGTAATGGTGTGGGGTGGCATTTCTTTGGAGGGCCGTACAGCCCTCCATGTGCTCACCAGAGGTAGCCTGACTGCCATTAGGTACCGAGATGAGATCCTCAGACCCCTTGTGAGACCATATGCTGGTGCGGTTGGCCCTGGGTTCCTCCTAACGCAGGACAATGCTAGACATCATGTGGCTGGAGTGTGTCAGCAGTTCCTGCAAGATGAAGGCATTGAAGCTATGGACTGGACAGCCTGTTCCCCAGACCTGAATCCGATTGAGCACATCTGGGACATCATGTCTCGCTCCATCCACCAACGTCACGTTGCACCACAGACTGTCCAGGAGTTGGCGGATGCTTTAGTCCAGGTCTGGGAGGAGATCCCTCAGGAGACCATCCGCCACCTCATCAGGAGCATGCCCAGGCGTTGTAGGGAGGTCATACAGGCACGTGGAGGCCACACACAATACTGAGCCTCATTTTGACTTGTTATAAGGACATTACATTAAAGTTGGATCAGCGTGTAGTGTTATTTCACTTTAATTTTGTGTGTGGCTCCAAATCCAGGCCTCCATTGGTTAATAAATTTGATTTCCATTGATGATTTTTGCGTGATTTTGTTGTCAGCACATTCAACTTTGTACAGAACAAAGTATTCAATGAGAATATTTCTTTCATTCAGATCTAGGATGTGTTATTTGAGTGTTCCCTTTATTTTTTTGAGCAATGTATGTATAGGTTCTGTCTGTCTGTCTGTCTGTCTGTATCTACAGTATATATATAGATTTGGAAATGCGATCAAAAACATCACAATAACACAAAGCTCATACGGAGCCTTGTGCCAGAAGCAAATTAAAATGCTGTTTACATCGTTTTAAACTGTGTGATTGTGAGCGTGAGTGGGAATAAAAATAGCAACAGGTATTTAGTTCCATATAACACAGTAGGAGTGTAACAGGTAAACCTTCTATGGATGCAAACTCAACTAAAAACCCACCAGTTTAGGATTGTATTTGAAATGGAACTTGACTTAATGTCGTGTTCTGATTGTTGATTCTATGTTGCATTATGTTTCTGTGTTTGATATGATGTAAAGCACTTTGAAATGCCTTGCTGCTGAAATGTGCTGTACAAATGAAATTTTATTGATTGATTAAAATAAGGCGTAGAAATACTCTTCCAAATAAAAGCCTTAATATTTCATTCCATCATTGTTGCAAAAGTTCCATAAAACTAGAGTGACCAAACCTGTAATTAAGAAGATTATGTTTGGACCCTAAGTTCTTCAGAAACCTAAAAACAAACAAAATAAAAAAGTGATTTTTCACATCTATCACCAAGCAGGGAAGATGCTCTCCAAAGGAGCAGCTCTGGCAACCTGGAGGAGGAAAGAAGGAGGCGGGAGGTTGAGAGAGCCCAACAACAACACAGATTCCTCATACTTCACGTCCGTCCCTTACAGCAGGAACCTACCGGCGACACAGGACACGTTACACAGCGGGAAACCAGAACCTGACGGGTTGAAGAAATCCATTTAGGGCGCAGCGCCTTTAAGAACATATAGTCCCTCTGCTGCCTTATCCCAAACAAAGACATGAGAGGCTGAGCTTATCCAACCGGTTGTCTGAGGGTTGCGCTGCCCCGGACACAAAGCCTTGTGACCAGAACCAGAACCAGGGCTGGAACCAGAGCCAGGGCTGGATCCATGTCTGGAACTAGACCCAGAACCAGAACCAGAACCAGGACTGAGACCAGACCCAGAACCATGGCTAGAACCAGACACAGAACCAGGGCTGGGTCCATGTCTGGAACCAGACCCAGAACCAGACCCAGGGCTGGTACCAGGACTGGGACCAGACCCAGAACCAGGGCTTGAACCAGACCCAGAACCAGGGCTGGTCCATCTCTGGAACCAGACCCAGAACCAGGGCTGGAACCAGACCCAGAACCAGGGCTGGGTCCATCTCTGGAACCAGACCCAGAACCAGGGCTGGGTCTATGTCTGGAACCAGAACCAGACCCAGGGCTGGAACCAGACCCAGAACCAAGGCTGGGACCAACCAGTGCAGAGCCCCATTGACCAACCTCAGGGTACAGAGGTACCTGATCTCGGCCGTGGGGCTCCAGGTGACGGCTCCCAGGGTTGGGCCCCGTACCAGGGAATCCCCTGGAAACGCCCAACCCGGTGCCAGACGCCTGGCTCCCTTGCAGCTGGCCAACCCCCAGTGACCTTCGTTCTGGGTACACGGTTCCCAGATCGCGGATCTCGTCCAGGGACCACCGACTTACCTTCTGCCACCTAACTCTTACCCTAAACCTGCCAGGTTTAGTGCACCCAAAGCCCACATGGAGCTTGGCTGGACCCCCTGGTTCTGGAGAACCAACATCCATACCACTGCTTCCACTGATAGCTAGGAAACAAGAACAGTCAAACTCACCTGGTTGGTGTTAAGGCAGGGTTTAAAAATGCCTTTTCTCTGGGTCAGATATAGTGCAGGATAATGCACTTCAGCTGGTGGCTCCATTAAGGTCCATTAAGCATAAGTTTGCCATAGATGTGCTGCCCCCACAACCATCAGACCTAACCCTATGCCTTTTGCAAAGTCTGTTGCAATATGTTTTAAGACCTTTATCGCCTTTTGTTTCTTTGTCTGCGGTTCCTTAATCTTCTTAAATTTCATCGTATTCTTTTGTAAATCTCCCAGTTTGCTGGATACTCGATTAAATCTTTCCAATGTCTCCCTTGATCTTCCAAGTCTTGGTGCTATACTGTTGACTCTAAAATTGGCATCTCTAATTTGAATCTCAAATATTTCAAGTTGTCTAACTAAATTGTCATCGGACAACGTGATCGGTTTTCTCAAAATGAATAATATTTCATCCATCATTTCAATTACGTAATCCAACTGTCTCTCTGACTCCGTCGGCGACTCAGTGTTTTGAACCATTTTTGTAGTATTCCGTACGTTTTTAACAGTAGTCTGACTTACTGAACTCTTCTTCACTGACTGAACGTATCTTGTGGTCAACTAAAATTCCAGATTGCAGTTTTGTGATGTAATGCAGAAAAGCGTGATGTCACAAATTGATGTCACGGCGTCAGCAGAACAAATGGCAAACTCATCAATTTGAATGAAAACAATTTGTGTGTGCTTTTTTTTTTTTTTTTACTTTATTTCAAACGAATAACATGAGCATACTGTTAAGAAAAAGGATTAATTTTAGTGCTTAATACAGTTAATCTACGACATGTGTAACAGTTATATACAATACTCTTATTTGGAACAGGTCTCGTCTGAGATGCGGTAAGCAGACAAAGCAGGGCCCTTTTTTCCTTCCCCGCTGACAGACACAGCAATAAAATTTACATTCCGATAGGGGGGAAGAGACTCTTTGGCGCCTCTCCCCGTACCAGACAGAGATGAACACGAAGTGGTCCGCCCTTTTACTTAGACAAAAACCAGACACCTTTGCCATAATGAGGGGATTTTCCAAGTTTTTCTGAGTCCTTACGGAGTTTCTAATAGGGTAAAGAACGGAACGCCTTGACTGCATATATTAAATTCAAGAAACACCTACTCAGTATAAAAATTCCAGGTCAGCCCAGAGAGAGAGAGAGCGGCCGCTATTTTTGCCTTTTTTGTCTTTTTTGTCTTTGTTTTATGTTTGTCTGTCTTCCCCTTGTGTGTTTTTTATTTTTATGAGAAAATGCATATCTCTGTTCCTCTGCAGCTTTGTTGTCGATTGCTTTGTATGAGATTAAACTCTGTGATCTGTGACGTCAACACGCTTTGTTGTTGTTTCGTTTTAGCAGCACGCCGTCGCTGCACGTCGCCCACGGAGAACGTCACTCGCCGAGGACTCGGAAGATTAAAGAGGAAAGAGCCAAAACTTTTTGTCCAAAGCTAGCATTAAATGATCCTCTTTTTTAATAATACATACAGATGTTAACTCAAAGTCAAATATTAAAATATAATAAAAACAAATAAATAATAATTACAGATATTGAGGGTGTTGAGGTTAAAGTCTAAAAAGACAAAAGTTAAATCAACATATAAACATTGGTAAAATAAAATGATGTGTACTTTTTCAGTTAGGTTTTCATAACAAAATGTCAAAAATATATTCAAATACATATGAAGATTGTATATTATAGCAAAAAGAACAATAAGGGCAAAAAAAGAAAAAGAAACACTATGAGAAGTCAATTCTAGATTGAGTTGAAAAGCTTTTGTTACTCCAGGTGAATTGTATGTCAGTAGGATGACGATGTCTCCAAATATCTAATAAATAATAATAATAAATAAATATCTAATAAATTTAGCCGGTTAGAGAAGTCCAAAAGATGGTTCTGTTCATTTGTAAATCTAGAGGGTGTCCATCCAGTTGAGTGGAAAAGACCACATTAAAATCTCCCCCTAAAATAACCTTTGCTGATGGAAACGTGGTACCAAGAAGAAACATGGTGTCCCCCAGCTCTTTTAAGAAAATATTATTTAAAGAATCAGAATTATAACCATGAATATTGCCCAGCAAAAAGATGTAAGAAGGAAATTCAACCACTATTTGTGTTTTCGTTTTCAAATTGTGAAACCAGGAAAAACTGATATAATCAGAAAACATTTCTACCAGTTATCAATGAAAATATGAACTGCTTTTGAGCCAGTGGTATTTTCTGAATATTATACAAGTGACAGGTTCGCCAATTCATCCTGTCATAAACACTGCTGCGTTTATCACACAGACTCCAACAATTTAGATGGTGTTTACTGGAAATTGGTGGTCAATGTAGAAACAGTGCAATTAGCTCCTCTGCTGGTCTATAAATCACACAGCAGAGCGCCGGACAGACTGCAGCAGCAGCACCTGCTGTCTGTCCAGCTGGGGGACACCATGTTTTTTCTTGGTACTAAGTTTCCATCAGCAAAGGTTATTTTAGGGGGAGATTTTAAGGTGGTCTTTTCCACTCAACTGGATAGACACCCTCTAGATTTACAAATGAACAGAACCATCTTTTGGACTTCTCTAACCGGCTACATTTATTAGATATTTGGAGACATCGTCATCCCACTGACATACAATTCACCTGGAGTAACAAAAGCTTTTCAACTCAATCTAGAATTGACTTCTCATAGTGTTTCTTTTTCTTTTTTTGCCCTTATTGTTCTTTTTGCTATAATATACAATCTTCATATGTATTTGAATATATTTTTGACACGTTGTTATGAAAACCTAACTGAAAAAGTACACATCATTTTATTTTACCAATGTTTATATGTTGATTTAACTTTTGTCTTTCTAGACTTTAAACTCAACACCCTCAATATCTGTAATTATTATTTATTTGTTTTTATTATATTTTAATATTTGACTTTGAGTTAACATTTCTATGTATGCTCATGTTATTCGTTTGAAATAAAGTAAAAAAAAAAAAAAAGCACACACAAATTGTTTTCATTCAAATTGATGAGTTTGCCATTTGTTCTGCTGACGCCGTGACATCAATTTGTGACATCACGCTTCTCTGTATTACATCACAAAACTGCAATCTGGAATTTTAGTTGATCACAAGATACGTTCAGTCAGTGAAGAAGAGTTCAGTAAGTCAGACTACTGTTAAAAACGTACGGAGTACTACAAAAATGGTTCAAAACACTGAGTCATTTCCAGAGCTGGTGAGTTGCTCACATGAAAGTATGGATAAATTAAGATTAGTTTCTCAAGAAATTGATCCAAAACTAAAACAGGGCAGGAAACCCCATGACAATTTAATTAAAAAAATTGGAGTACTTAAGAAACAACTTGAATCTGCCAATATAAGTATAAAATCAAGACTTAGTGTAGTAATGGACACAGTGCAAGAACTGGAACAGATGGACAACAAGATGGAAGATTTAAAAACGGATTTGATGGAACTTAAGAAAGAGGCAGAAATGGAGGAACCACAGACTGAGAAACCAAAGGAGAGAAATTTCTTAAAATATATTGCAACATACTTTGCAACAGACTTTGCAAAAGGCGTAGGGTTAGGTCTGATGGTTGTGGGGGCAGCACATCTATGGCAAACTTATGCTTAATGGACCTTAATGGAGCCACCAGCTGAAGTGCATTATCCTGCACTATATCTGACCCAGAGAAAAGGCATTTTTAAACCCTGCCTTAACACCAACCAGGTGAGTTTGACTGTTCTTGTTTCCTAGCTATCAGTGGAAGCAGTGGTATGGATGTTGGTTCTCCAGAACCAGGGGGTCCAGCCAAGCTCCATGTGGGCTTTGGGTGCACTAAACCTGGCAGGTTTAGGGTAAGAGTTAGGTGGCAGAAGGTAAGTCGGTGGTCCCTGGACGAGATCCGCGATCTGGGAACCGTGTACCCAGAACGAAGGTCACTGGGGGTTGGCCAGCTGCAAGGGAGCCAGGCGTCTGGCACCGGGTTGGGCGTTTCCAGGGGATTCCCTGGTACGGGGCCCAACCCTGGGAGCCGTCACCTGGAGCCCCACGGCCGAGATCAGGTACCTCTGTACCCTGAGGTTGGTCAATGGGGCTCTGCACTGGTTGGTCCCAGCCCTGGTATGGGTCTGGTTCCAGAGATGGACCAACCCTGGTTCTGGGTCTGGTCCCAGTCGTGGTTCCAGCCCTGGGTCTGGTTCTGGTTCCAGCCCTGGTTCTGGGTCTGGTTCCAGAGATGGACCCAGCTCTGGTTTTGGGTCTGGTTCCAGCCCTGGTTCTGGGTCTGGTTCCAGAGATGGACCCAGCTCTGGTTTTGGGTCTGGTTCCAGCCATGGTTCTGGGTCTGGTCCCAGTCCTGGTTCCAGCCGTGGGTCTGGTTCTGGTTCCAGCCCTGGTTCTGGTTCTGGTCACAAGGCTTTGTGTCCGGGGCAGCGCAACACTCAGACAACCGGTTGGATAAGCTCAGCCTCTCATGTCTTTGTTTGGGATAAGGCAGCAGAGGGACTATATGTTCTTAAAGGCGCTGCGCCCTAAATGGATTTCTTCAACCCGTCAGGTTCTGGTTTCCCGCTGTGTAACGTGTCCTGTGTCGCCGGTAGGTTCCTGCTGTAAGGGACGGACGTGAAGTATGAGGAATCTGTGTTGTTGTTGGGCTCTCTCAACCTCCCGCCTCCTTCTTTCCTCCTCCAGGTTGCCAGAGCTGCTCCTTTGGAGAGCATCTTCCCTGCTTGGTGATAGATGTGAAAAATCACTTTTTTATTTTGTTTGTTTTTAGGTTTCTGGAGAACTTAGGGTCCAAACATAATCTTCTTAATTACAGGTTTGGTCACTCTAGTTTTATGGAACTTTTGCAACAATGAAGGAATGAAATATTAAGGCTTTTATTTGGAAGAGTATTTCTACGCCTTATTTTAAGAGAATTTGGACGACCTAATGCAGACATCCGCAGCATGGAGCTCTGGAGCCACAAGTGTCTCTTTAGTCTTTCCAAGGTTCAATAATAACAATAACTGTGACTAAAAATGTTACAGAACCAAATGATTTTTTTAAAAATTAATATGGAATAAATCCAGGTTTGAGAAGTTGATGTATATGTATGGAAATAATTGCTTTGTGTTTTTACAATAGAATGACATTAAAATAGTTTTTTTTCAGATATTCCCCAAATATCAAATCCCATGAAAGAAAAATGGATCAATCCTCATGTTTTCCGAAGTTTTTATGTATTTTAAAACCCAAATATAAATTAAACTGGGGTTCTTTAACATTTATTATTATTTAAATAGTTGATGTAAGATTTGCGTCTCTGAAGTTTTATTTAGATGGAGTGAGGGCTGAAATGGCTCTTTGGATGGTAAAGGTTGCCAACTCCTGATATGACTTGTAAGACCCTACCCCCTTTTTTAATTACGGTATCTGTAAGCTTTATTTTGAAAGGCCAGATTGGTCCAGTGTGAATCACTAATTTAGCCGCAGCAACAAATTGAAAGCCATTCTAGTAATAATCTAATATGTAATCAAAGTCTCCTATTTCGGGAACCTTACACAAATCACACAAAGTGCAAAGGGTCAAGCAAAATGGCCGCTGTTCAAATAGGTGGATTTGGAAAAAAAAAACTTCTCAAAGAGGAACAATAAAATAATTTTTTTGTCTGTTTTTCAGGGCAGGGCAGCCATGCATATCTTAAAGAATGGTTGTGGTGGGCTGGTTTACTATCAAGTAAGTGATAAGCTTTGTGTTTTTGTAATGTTATTGATCAATCTATATATACAGTATATATATATATATATATATATATATATATATATATATATATATACTGTATATATATATATATATATATATATATATATATATATATATATATATACTGTATATATATATACTGTATATATATATATATATATATATATATATATATATATATATATATATATATATATATATATATATATATATATATATATATATATATATATATATATATATATAGTTACAGATTTGGAAATGCGATCAAAAACATTACAAGAACACAAAGCTCAGCTCATCACTTACTTGATAGTAAACCAGCCCACCACAACTAAATATATAGATATACTGTATATACAGTACAGACCAAAGGCTTGGACACACTTTCTCATTGAATTCAATGAGAAGGGGTGTCCAAACTTTTGGTCTGTACTGTATCTATATCTATATATATATATAGATATACGGGATGGATGCTCTGTGAGGCTTAAGCTCAGAAGCTTGGAAGATGCAGCTTCGAGGAGGAGCTTCATCTTGAAAGCGGCGCTAGGTCCGACCAGGCGATTTGCACAGTTGAATGGTTGCCATGGAAAATTCAGACATGGTTGAAAGAATCAAAGCAACATCAGGTTTGCTTTTGATGCGAGAATAACATTACAACCTGATGTAAAGCTCAAAAAAGGCAGTTTTACAAAATACTGACCCTTTAATTAAACAAATGTGCAAAGTTTTTGGAATCTCAACACACAGCATCCAATCCTAAGCTGAATAACATTGATCTCTATGGCAAACTCATCACTCTAAAGCAAAATTTCAAACCAGAGTTAGTCAGGTTGGTGAACTCCAGTCACAGATGTTTCTCTGCTCCCTCAGAGCCCACAGCGTCCTTCAGATTCAGAAATCCACCTCACAGTCTGTCCTTCTGCAGAGTCCAACTCCCCTAGTTGTTGGAGCAGGTTTGGGGGGAACACACACTCACACTGCTCCAATCTCTGACCCCAGACACCTGGTCTTTGGTGACAGCCACTCCGTCGTGGCAGTAGCGACAGAGGATACATGCAGCTACCGGAGCAAAGCAGAGCAGAGGTGCTTCAGGTCACACTGAATGTGTAAGCCGAGCAGCAGCAGATATCAAACCTGCAGTGTGGCATCGGGTATCTCCTACTATCTCGACACAGAAAAACTGTATAGTACCAGCCTCCCCTCTCTGACCTTCCTCTATCATGACCCTGCTGGCTCCCAGAAGTAGGACGGCGATCCCGAGAGAACATTTCACTTTCCAATGCATCTTACTGTCTCCTCTTGTGTGAATTTTGAGGATTTTCACATTTCTCTTGTGAGTCTAAAGCAGATATGCCGCTGACCACTAGGTGGAGCTGCTGTTGCATATGAAAATGAGGGTTTGTGAAGGAGCTGAGGGACAGAGGAGTTTGGCTAATATTAGCAACTATGTTAAAGGGTCTGGGACAAATGTGAACATTTAGTGGAGCTGTGTTTTGTCTGGTAACTAACAGGAAAACGCTGCAATGTGATAAAAGAATATCTCACTGTCTTCAAACATGTATTTCAGGAAGAAAAGCAAGATCCAATTTATTCTCTAAAACAATATGATCCTCAAACACAAAGGATAAAAAGGTCAAACAACAGCATCATACCTCTAACATGCAGACAAGAAACCCAGTTTTTGGTTTAGTATTTCTGCAAAACTGAGTCGAAGACCATCTTGATTGAATTCCAACATCAACAGAAATTACAAAAAAATCATTAAACCTAACAAGCTAACAGATAACTTACACTTAATTCACTTATTAGACTGAGAAAATTAAACACAGCTTGCTCAGCTTACCTAGTGGTTTTAAAACCTGTGACTTCAAGGCTTTTAAACCCTCAATTGTATCATGTTGTTCCCTGCAGACATCCAGGAAAGAAGAGCAGCCAGAGATCTTATTATTTTGCTAATCAAAACTTCTGCAGTAGTAAAACAATTCCAGCCAAAAATAAAATAAAAATAAAAACATAATATAGTAGTAGTTGTAGTTTTACTTTGAACATTCACAAGTTAAACAAAAACACAAATAAATAATTGATTAATTATGTAAATCTGTCAAATTTAAATTCTGAAAAAAATGTACATTATTTCACAATTTCACTTAATTTGATTTTACTTGCTAGTAAGCTTTTCATTCAAGCAGCTGGCAACAAGATTTCTTGTTGCGGAAATTCTGAAATTGATTTGTAAAGACGCTCAAATCCCATCTTCAAATTAATGTACTCTAAAAGGGAAAGTTGGAAATCGTCCACCAACCTTGACTTCAGTATCCATATTGCTACTTGCACAAACAACGCAGTGGAGGTTGCTGATGTAAATGATAAGCTCTTTTGCTACCTTGTTATGGAGTCAAATTCAGGCCCAAACTCTCCTCTCCTGGTCAAACTTATGAACTGTGAAATTGTGGCTAGCCTTAATTGAATCTCAATACAAATATAATACATAATTATATATAATATAATAATTTATACTTAATAGAATATAAATATAATACACAAAACCAAATATCAAAATCTTGCCATTTGCTGTTCTCCACCAGAGGGCAACAAAGCGTCTCGAGTGACGTCATTTTCATGAGCCGGAAGTGGGGAAATTGTAGTCGTTCAGAAACCCTGACATGACAAATCAAATCGCACGGTGATTCAACATCTCATTCGCTTACAAAGCAAGCAGGTGAGTGTTTTTGTCGGATTAATACCGCGCTGTTCGTGGTGCGGTGTTGGAACTATATTCTCCTCCGCTCCGTTCCGCCAAAACGTGCTGTTTTCATTGAACAGTGAAGGAGCCCTGCCCCGTGGCGTTCACTGACATCTGGGCTCATTTACAACACGGGTCCAGTCTGCTCTGCACGTCTACAAATCTAACCAATCATACTGAAACTTTATAGCATGCCTGCTCGTTACTTCCTTGTTAGCTCGTCATACTCTCTGTGCTTCTTTTTTTGCTCATTGCTCAGGCCTTATCCTGTTTCTCTCTTCACATGTAAACAGATTTCTGGACGAGTTTCTTCCTACGTATCAGCAGCAGCAGCCATGGTAGGAAACGTTTTCGCTCTTTGTTTATTTCAAACTCTATAAATGCACACATTTGAGTGCATCAACTAATTTGAGATCTTTAGTTTTTTACTGTATCAGAAGGTCTGACTAGATATTTTGAGTCTGTTATCATTCTGTCCTCTTGGCTAAATGCCATCCATCTATTTCTGCTGTCATGTAACTGAGAACTTGGTAAATGCGTTGTAATCCTGCGTACAAGTCGCATTGAAACAGATTTGAATGTCATGTTATGAAAATGTGAATAACAAGTGGTTGAATTGAGCCTCTCACAATAAACAATAAATAAATGAATCACACGATAAATTAAAAGAAACTGAATATTTTTCATCTTCTTGATTTATCGTTTGTCTCTTTTCTTTCTCCTTTTACCAAAAACTGAATGATTAAAGTCATCACTTTGGCGCTTTGGTCTCAACTATCCCTGTTTTTGAAAGATAGTTTTGTTCACGGAGACTTCATAATTAATTTTATTTGTTGTTTCTGTTGTTTTCTTTCTTTATTTTGGACATTTAAAATGTCTTTCAGGTCCAGTGTTTAAATGTTATTATAACTTAAAGATTATTGATCCTTGAGAATGTGTTCTTTCATTATTATGCCATTATTACTATTATATTACTTGAAAATGGTCTCAAAACAACAATATTATCGCAGTAGGTTCTGGGACAATTTATCGTCCAGCAAGATTTGTTATCGTGACAGGCCCAGTCTGAATTATTGCAAATAAAGTGAAATAAATTCAGCTACCCAATACAATTTTACCATCAACAATGTGGAATGGTTGGTCCTCAAACTTAAACATCCTGGAAAAACAGGATATTCTTAGGTTCAGGTCAATTCATTCATAAAGCAGAATTTGCAACAAATTCCGTCCTAAAGCACTTTAGCAGATAAACCTTATGTGATTATAGAGAACCAGAATAGCTGGAGTTAAGCAACACCATCAGCCGGTTCTCGTTCTAGATGATCTGCTCACATCCAGATGTAGATATATTTCAACCGTACGGATGTTATAAATTAATAGGGTCACTTTTACGCTTAAATCTCTGAGAAAAGTCATTAAAAGTAATGTATAGGAAGAGTTCAGCGATGATTTACCCACTTTGGTGGTTTATGTTTTGTTATTGCAGGAATGTAAGCATTTAATGAGCTGAGCACAGGTGTACTTTGAGGTGCTTCTGAACAGGTTCTGGCTACGAAAGCAGCCCGGTCTTGTAAGGTAAATTTCATCGACTGTGTCTCGTCCTGCTTCAGCACGGCCGTGTGAAGGTCAAAACCACAGCCCAGCAGGAGGAGGAGAAAAAGAAAGAGCGGGAGAAGAAGCTGAAGGTCTACGTGGCTGCTCGGGACGCCTGCTTTTCCAAGGTGATGTCAGCAACACTTTTTTTTTTTAAATTATGCGTTTTTGCAACTTCATAACTCCGTAATAACTTAATTTGAAAAATTGGTGCTGCACTAACTGGAGAGAGATGGAGGTTTTCTCACTTTAACCATCTCCGTTGAGGCAACGTTTGGCTAAAACAGAACTTATTGGATGTGGGATCTTACCCTGGTTTGCAAACGTATTTAAGGTTCTTGAAATTTTTCTGCAGTGCACCTTTTGTAAGTGACAGGGGGATGCACAGTCTGATTTTTTTTTTTTTCATAATCAAAAATCTGAAAAGTGTGCAACCAGTTGCTCTCTGAAGTCTTCTAGGTTTTAATCAACCAGTGGTTGTATTAATTTCTGTGCAGCTAAAGCTTTTATGTGACGGCCACAAGTGTTTGTCAGAGAACATTAGTCAACAAACTGCACTAGCAGCGAGCAATATGGGTTTTTATCGCAATATTCCAACATTACTTCTCTTTTAGGTAACTGTACAGGATCTAGTGCCACAAGACACAAATATCCTTCTTGAAAATCGTTCCCACATTTTTGAACGCCTGGATTGAATCTGTGGATGATTAACGGCCTTCTGCAGTTCTTGATGGCTGCAGAAGAGATCGTGTGCCTCTCTGGAATAGAGGCGCATCTAAGCATATCAGTAAGCACATCATAATAAAAAAAAAGAAAAACAAGTGATTTAAAATTATTCAAAGCCCACCGGCAGCAGTCAGCCTTACACTTCCGTGTGCGCCACATGCTCTCCCGGACCAAACAACAGGCCCCGCCCGATTTTTAAAAACTCAGATCCCACAAAATCTCGCAGGATGTCATACTTAGGCCTAGAGTGGTGGGCAGGATAAAAAAAAATAAAAATACAAAAGGAGACATGGCCTCAATTATTAAAAAAGATCTAGTTTCCCCTAAAATAACCAAGATCACTATAGGCACGAAACAATGCAGTTATTTTTCAATAAACACATTTGAGATCAGAGTAATATTGCCAAACTTACCATAAAAGTGCTCAGAGCAGAATTGCTGTTTGGTTTCTCCCAACCAAACAGCCACTTTGCTGTTTGGTTGGGAGAAACCACTAGTGTAAAAAGGGGGAGGCGGACCATTCCACTCCTTGTAGTGACTTGTAGATGTTTTTGTGTCAAAATATTATGCACAGTCAGTAAAGCTAGCCTACTAAGCTAACCTGCATGTTTTCCATTCAGCAAAACCCTGTCAACCGGCCATCAATTAAAATCATGTGTGCTGAATTAGGAAATTATCTAAAACTTGCAGGGCAGTGTGCTTGGAGGACCAGTGTTGGGATAAACACTGGATTATACATTACATCAATATACATCAATAGAGTTCGACCAGAAAACAACATTGATTCAGTGACATATTTTCAACATTAGCTAATTGGCTAGAATTGGACGATTGTTTGAAGGTTTATCCACCATCAGTCATCAACCTTCGCCATAAATTCAACTTTTGGGATCATAATTCAACGTTGAATTACCATTGTCTGCTATCTGGGAAGTTTGTAGTTCTGTAGAAAGCAGTCGCTTTGGATAAGCTATGTAAGTGCAGTGTCGAAATAAGCAGCAGAATCCTGGTGCTGTGTGTGTTTTTGTTTGGAAATGTTTTGTTTTATTTTCGTTTTGGTATAAATTTATTTACAATGTAATAAATCCATGCTTGTACTCCTGTTTCTCCTCCTTCCCCGTCTCCACTGTGTCAGAGGAAGGATGGCGTTTTGGACGATGAAGCCCTGCAGCTGACTCAGCAGCTCCTCTCTGCAAACCCTGACTTTGCAACCCTCTGGAACTACCGACGAGAGATCCTGACGCACCTGGAAACCGTCAAGTTAGCAATTTTGTTTCTTTTTTTTTCTTCTTCCTGTTGTTGTTGTTGTGTCTGAAGGGGTAAACAAGCCAGCAGGAGAGACGCTGGAGCTAGAAGGATGACTCTGTTTCTCTGTGTCCGCCTCAGAGACGAGGATGAAGCGCAGAAGATTTACGAGGCCGAGTTGTCGTTTCTGGAATCTTGCCTGAAAGTGAATCCAAAGTCCTACGGCAGCTGGCACCACAGAGGGTGGGTCTCGGCCCGTCTGCCTCGACCCGACTGGGCCAGAGAGCTGAGCCTGTGTGATCGCTGCTTAAGCCTCGACGACCGCAACTGTGAGTCACGAGTGGAAGTTGAATGTTTTTCTAATTTTCACATAGAATTTTTTTTTTTCTTTTTCAAATGGAAAATTGTAAAATTAGGGCAGTATTTAGGGCTACAGCGATTAATCGGATTAAAACGATTAATCGGATTAAAACGATTAATCGGATTAAAACAATTATTCAGATTAAAACAATTATTCAGATTAAAGCGATTAATCAGACTAAACAATTAATTGGATTAAAATTATTGGTCGGTTTTAAACGATTAAAACTCAGATTAATCATTGTAAACCGATCATTGAAATAATTGTCAACTAATTTAGCAGTCGATTAATTGTTAACTGGACTATGCAAACAAAAAAAAAAGAAGATATTTTCTGAAAGAACCTCACCCTCATAGCAGCAGTTAAGCCAAAAAATATATATACATGTTACATTCAAGTAAAAAAAAACATATTTTTTTCCTGTTAAACACCTTTTAAAATAAGTTTATTGATCTGATAATCCAAAAATAATCACCAGATCATCTCTACATAGCAGAAAGGCCTGAGCTTTTCACATGATGTTGATAGAAGTGTCTTTGTAGCTGCAGATGCATCATTTGCTGTAAATGATCAAGCGTACCCTAAAGGAAAGCTGTGTTGTTGCACTTTAGGCAATAAAATGTTTATTTTCTTATTGTGAAAATAAATTGAGTTATTTGTTTATTTGCATCTTTGCATATATTTCAAATACTGCGTAAAAAAAAATCTTCAGTGAAAAATCTGCCAATTTTTTTTATCCGATTAATCGTCAGATAGATTAATCGATAACTAAAATAATCATTAGTTGCAGACCTAAACGTAGCTCTCGTCTACAGTACATCGGCGCCGCACCGTTCCCGTTCCCCTGACTTCATTTTCTCCCATCTCTCCCAGTCCACTGCTGGGATTACCGCCGGATGGTGGTGAAAATGTCCGGCGTGCCGGTGAAGCAGGAGCTGGAGTTCACCGACCGCCTCATAGGCTCCAACTTCTCCAACTACTCCAGCTGGCACTACCGCAGCACCCTGCTGCCGCTGCTCCACCCGGGCTCCCCGGAGCCGCCGCCCTCGCGCTGCGGCGGTGACCCTCCTCACTCCTGCTCGCCGCCCTCCCCTCAGGCCCACTTCCACCGAGTGTGTGAAGAGCAGCTGCTCAAAGGTAAGGCCGCAGCCGGCGATGCAGCGTGGCGGCAGACAGGGGGCAGCCTCGTCCTGACTGAAACGGCTCTTCACGTTTCAGAGTATGAGCTGGTTCAGAACGCTTTCTTCACCGACCCAAACGACCAGAGTGCTTGGTTCTATTACCGTTGGCTGCTCGGCAGAGGTATGAGTCTGTACCTTTAAATCTTTTTTTTTTTTTTTTTTTAAATAAAGGTGTTGGAGTTCCTCACTGTTAGTGCTGCTGGTGAGGCGAAGATTTAACTGATGTAACAAATATGAAACCTTTTTTTTTTTTTTTTTAAAGTTTAGAGACTTTCTTTACAAAATAAAAAAGAGGCTCTTTCTGTATTTTCTGCATGTGCAAAATACACATTTCAGTTTATTTTGTCAGGATTTTACGCTCTAAACCAAGAGGAATTTAGAGCATAATTATGACGTGGAAAGAAAAGAATGCATGGTTTAAAAAATTGTTTCATCAATAACAGTAAAATAGTTTTATACGTGCATAAAGTCCTTTGGAAGCTGTTTCCTTCTTACAGTTTTCTTCTGTTTTTCAAAACATTATTGTTGGTCCTTTAATCGTAGAAGAAAACTTCTAAGTCATAAACACAAAAATATAAGTACACATCACTATGTAGAAGACAGTTTTTTATTGTCTTGACCTAAAAATCGATGCATTTCTTAGAAAACGTTTTTTTGTCCTGCCGATTTTGAACCAGCCCTGTTCTTCTTGTTTTATTTCTGCCTTTTAAAATGATCAAAGGCTGAAAAACGGCTAAATATTTAACCGCGCAGCTTTTGAAACTTTGCTTGTCTCGTTTGGCTCAGGGCAGAATTCAGTCCTGGTGAAAATTTTAAGACATGACGAGTCTTCACGTTTTGTGACGGTGGATCATAACCAGGTTGCAAGTAGAATTTTGAAATACATAAAAAATAAAAGTTCCTCCAAAGGCCACGTCTCCTTCCCACTGAGAGGTTTGCATTAAAAAGCAGACTAATTTTTTCTTCAGTCATTTGTTGATTTCAATTTTTTGTTAGCTGATGAGTTTTACCAACTAATTAACGGCTTATTTGAGTTTGAATGCAGTTTTCAATAATTTGCCCACTCTGCATGGTTCTCTTGCCTTTGTTTTGTATTTTGGAGCTCGTCTTAAATTTGATGTAAAATCAACTTTTTTGAGATTTACATCATGTTATAATGTTAATCCCTCATCAAAAACACACCTGGAGTGTTGCTTTGATTCTTTCATGCATGTTTGATAAAGCCGTTAGTCTCCCGTGGCAACCGTTCAGCTGTGCACAACGCCTGGGTGGAGCTAGCTCCGCCTTTGGCTGCAGTTTCCAAGCCTCTGGACTTCAGCCTCACAGAGCATCCCTCCTCCTCTGCTACTCCCCCACTCAGCTCCTTCAGACTAGCCAGCAGCAATTAGCAAACACCTGCAGAGCTCATAATACGAGCTACTTCTCGGCGAAACGCTGGTGAAAACGTTGCTAAAGGGTTAATATAGGAGCCGTGTTGTGCTGACTTCCTGAAGGCGGAGTTTCAGACAGAGCAGGAGTTTCTTAAAGAGACAGAGGCCCAATTTCAAAGTCAAATTTATTTTTAAGTCATATTTGATATATGTATAGTACGTTTATAACAACTGAAGTTAACATAGTTACTTGATTGTGCTACAAAATGGAAAAACGCATAATGCTGCCCCTTTAATATGGCGGCCGGATTTAGGAATACTCGGAACTGTTTTTGTGATCTTCAGATTTTGATCAGGAGTGGATGGACTTTTGAGTCCGACTTGCATGCCAGTGTACATTCCGGTTCGTCTGGGCACGCAAGCAACGCTCGTTGGCATTTAGCGAGTTTGACTCATGTGTTTATTTATTATCATTTCTTTTGTCTTCCCCCCAGCGGAGCGTGAGGAGGTGATAAGCTGTGCGTACGTCAGTCGGGAGCAGGAGAGAGTCGCCGTCGCCTTCTCCAGGCCTGTCAATGTCGGTAGATTTCTCCTTCACAGTTCCTGTGTTTTTTTTTCAGTCGTTTTCTGCATCTGTTCTGCACGTCTCTGCTCTCAAACAAGTCTTGCTTATTTCGTCACAATCCTTAGTTTGAAGATTTAGATTATTATTATTTTTTTTCAGAATCTGGGGATGATATGTCCTCGTTAAAAAAATACCTCACGTTTGTTTGGAAACGACTGTCTTGAGGTTTTTGAGAGCCTGCTGTGAGATTTGATGAGTAGCAGCTACGTTTTAGGTGCCTGTCTGATAACGATAAATACAGTCTGAAGTGAAATAAGACCAAATATCTCTCGATTTTAGGTGGGTTAGAATGACCAAAATGATGTCTGTGCCTCAATAAGGAGAAATTACTCCAGTTATGCCAGAGATTTATTTATTAATGTCTTCAAAATCACAAGTCTAAACACTTTTCCTCAGTGTTTGGTAGGGTTGCCTTTGAACTGGGTCAAACCTTTTGGAATCGGTTCGTCCTGACAGAACCGGTAGAACAGAGTCATGTTCGCAGCTCGCTTTGCTCACAAGAGAGCTCTGTGATGATCACACTTTGTGTTGTTCTTTGTCCACTTTATAAAAACTTTGGCTGCATTCTTAGGGTGATTGTTCATTTCAAAACCTGTTTGAGCTCGAGCTTTTACTTCCTGGCTCATTTCTTTAGATGTTGCTTCATTAATTCCAGTATGTTGTTTCCTCATGATGCCATCTATTGTTTAAAGTGTGCCAGTTTCTCCTGAAGCAAAACCGCCCCACAACATGATGCTGCCACCACCATGTGTGACAGTTGGGAGGCTGTTTCCCCCTTTTTTTTTCTCCAAACGTAACAATGATCGTTATGGGGAAACGGTTCCACTTTAGTTTCATCAGGCCACGTGGCTCGTCTACAGAAATGAAGATCTTTGCATTTGAAAACTGCAGTCTGGCTTTTTTTAATGTTTCTTTTGAAGTAAAGGCTTCTTCCTTGCCAAGTGGCGTTTCAGCTCATGTCTGTACCGGAAATGTTTCACAGTGAATAATGACACTGCCTTACCATTTTCAGCATCTTTGCTAAGTTTTTATCTTTTATTCCGGGTCTGATTTACACGTTTTGGACCCAAATACGTTCATCTCTGGGACACAGAGCCCGTTTCCTTCTTGAGCGGTTTGATGGTCGGACATTCCCATCATGTCTGCACCTGCATATAATTGTTTGAACAGATGAACGCGGCATCTTCAAGCTTCGGTAAATTGTTCCCGAGGATCAACCGGACTTGTGTCTCTCTCTCTCTATCTCTCTTCCTGATTGGCTGATTTCTTTTGACCTTCCCGTCATGTCAAACAATACAGCGGTGTGTTCCAGGTTGTGGCCGTAACACTCACCCGCACAGACATGTTAAAATGAACTTGAACGTGACCGACGACCTGTCATTAGTCTCCAAAGCTGTGACATCATCACCATCATCCAGGCTTCGTCTCATT
The DNA here is from genome assembly GCF_002775205.1 of Xiphophorus maculatus. Taxonomy (NCBI): domain Eukaryota; kingdom Metazoa; phylum Chordata; class Actinopteri; order Cyprinodontiformes; family Poeciliidae; genus Xiphophorus; species Xiphophorus maculatus. Next base: position 22,559,599 of record NC_036451.1, on the reverse strand, counting down.
ATTTAAAGAGACGGTAAACGTTCCGTGTGTAAACTTCTGAGACAAGAAAGAAATGATTATGTAATTCTAGCTGACAGTTGGTTTGAATTAACGTCAGACAGTGAGGATTATTTTTCTTTTTTAAAATCTGGTGAATGTGTGTATGTTTACTACGCCTTCATTTTGCCCCCGGTGTTTATTGGCCTTCTCCTCCCCACGCAGGCGCAGTCCGGCGGTCTGCTGCTGGTCCTCGACGGTCAGCCTCAGAGAGCGGAGTGGCGGAGCGTCCACCCACACTTCAAACACAGTCCAGTCTGGGTATCCTTTCACTTACAAACACTTCACTTTAGACGCTGCTTTAAAGTAAAATAAAAATAATAAACAAACACTTTTCACATTCCTCTTCATCTACGGCACAATATTCAGTTGCTGCACGTCTGTCGAGAAGAAGGGAAATGTTTAACATTTGTTGGCTGTCTTAACCCTAAACTACAAACACTCACTGCTTGTTTTATCCATTTACAATTCTTTACTTGAACAAAGCAGAAAATGGTTTTATGGTGATTTATTTAAATCAGGAAGTAAAAAAAAAAAAATCAAAAATACTTTTGTTCTTTGGCCGACCTGCACCTGCCGCCAAAATGAGACTTTTAAATCTTAAAAAAAAAAATGAGCTGAGAACAAACCTCACTGGACATTTAAAAAAAAAAAAAAGTTCTCAATTTATTCATGGGAAACTGTGCCGGCTCCGAGGTTCACTATGCAGCCCGGCCTCTCCGGATCCCCTTTTCAATTCTGTCAATAGTGTTTTTTTTTTTTTTTACAATTTTCCTCAGGCTACAATAAGACTGAGAGGCTCTCCCATTTCCACTCATTCATCGCAGGGATCATTTCTGTTGCGTCGCAGCGCTCCATCTCCGCTTCAGCACATTCCAAATCCTGAAGCTGAATTCGGTTGATCACAGGTCGGCACGTCCCGTCTCATCTCATCGATCATCGCTGGAACTCGTACGCCTGTGAAGTTTGCATAGCTTGAAGGGGGTTTTAGAAGCACCTTAAGGAGCTGCGTGAGAATGAATAATAATGCGCGAATTGGATTTAATGTCTTATTGAATATGGTAACCGGGCCATTATTTGTGTGTAAAGAATCCCCCTGAGCCGTGCATTTCATTGGCACCGATGGGGGAAAACATCCGAAATGACATTTTCAACAAATTTATATTTTGTTGCTTTTTCACACTGGGGGGGGAAAAAAAAGTAGAAAAGTCCAAACCTTAATTTTGAAAGTTATGGGGGATCACAGCGGGAACAAAGTTTATAACAAAATCTCCTGTAGAACAATTATTCATAACAATCTTTTTAAAGCAAATGTATAACTAAGGTGTGTTTTTTTTTTCTTTCTTTCTTTTAAATGTTTTCAGGAACTCCTAATTCGTAATCTAACTTTTTGTTTTATTGGGGTGTAAATTCGCTGTAACTCTTGAGCCCATTTTCTTCAGACTTTTGGCCAAAAGTCTGGTTGAAGACTCAGATTCATCTCGCCGCCACACGCAGAGAGGAGAACGGTGAAGGAGGCAATAAAAAACAAAAATAAAATCGCTAAAGCTCACTGTTTGAGACCAGCAGCGAAGAGCCACGTCTCCATGACAACCTTTAAGACGCCAGGATTGCCAATCGATTGTTTAAGGGTGATGATGTAACAAAAAAAAAAAAAAAAAAAAAGGACGTTTCTGTCCAGCTCCTCTGATCTTCACAACTGGACTTTGTGTGTTTTGCTCATAAAAGAACAAAGATGGAGCTTTCACTACAGCAACATGTTACGGGGGCATAAAACTGAAGAGGAATACCCGTAAAGATCTGTGATGCTGCGGGCCTTTTTGTTTTCCAAAAGCCATGTTGGAGTTCATGGCTTCGTGAACGATCTGAACTAACAGGATCCTTAAAATAAACAAAATAAACAATGGTAGGATTCGCCAGAAAACTGAAAAAGTAGCAGATTATTGATCTAAATTATCACAGAAATCTAGAAGCTCCTAACTCCTGTAGAAAAAAGGTGGAATGAGCTGAAGAAGAGAAAGCAGAGCCTTCTCTCTCTCTATGACCCGAACAATGTGAAATGTTACGGAAAACTAAGCATTGTTCCATTGGCAAAACGTGGTTATACGAGGTTTTGACAGCGGGGGGGGGGGGCGCCACTAAATGTTGCACCAGGGAATCGGATGGAATAGCTTCTTGGAATTCAATAAAATTAAAAAATGTGTTATTGTTCCCAAAGGGAATTTTAAATGTAGCTCATATTAATTCAAGGTTCTTCAAGAGTTCCTGTAGAGGCTGGTGGCCGTGGGCAGGATGGGTCTCCTGCAGCAGTGTGTGTTACAGCGAGTTGGAAGAAGCCTCTGGGTTTCCATTAGAAATGTGCGTGAAACTTTGCCGATATTCGTCAAAAAAACCTCAATTTTGTAATTGCGGTGTTTCCATTAAATAAGAAAGTGCAATTAAAATGTGAAGAAGTTTGTCGACGCAGTAAATCAGTGGAAAACATGCAGCGCCATCATCCTCCTACCACTTCCTGTCGTCGCCTTCGTCTTTTGCACCAGTACCAGTAGTAACATCCTGTTGTTGATCACAAATGGAAAAAAGCGTTTCTGTGGCATCATAGTTTCGATTCAGCTGAAAAATCCCATCATTCTAGTGCAAAAATGTTTTTTTTTTAAAACAAAAAAACATAAAAAGCTAATTTATTGTTGCAATTCCAGCTCCAGTCTCATAAAGAGTTGTCCATAGTTTTCTTGATTTATTTTTTTTTTTTTTTGTGAAATCCCTCTTTGCAGCATCATCTCCAGAGGCTCCACAGTCGATCCCAGAGCAGAACCAGCCTTCTTTATTGGGTTGTTTAGTGTCTTTAATGCTCAAAATCCAATTATTTTCCCCACAGTTTTCCAGTCATCACAAACATCATACTACTGCCACAACAAATGGATTACTTTGAGGCTTTCAGCAAGTCAAGAGTACCACTAGCTACAGCCAGTTGCAGGTTTTTTCTTTCACCGGGCCCTGCTCCTCTCCTGTTCACCTCTGGAAACGCGCCATCATTTGATTATGCTCTCTCACATTTTGATTCTAGACAGTTCAGAAATGACACATTTTCATCCAAATCAAATCTTTTTTTTTTTTTCTTTGTGTTCCCTTTGTGAATTGAATAATTCATGCTTCGACCTTACGTGACCTTAGCCCCTGCTCAGATCTGCGACCTCCCTCCAGGAACGATAAGCGACGTCGCCAACGAACACAACCTGACCGTTCACTGGACTGAAAAACACACCCACCGGGACTGCGCCCTCTACACAGGTGACGCATATCCTACAGTCTGGACTTTTTCCACGTTGTACGTTTATGTACATTTCCCGTCAAGCTTTTTTTCTCTTTTTTTTTTTTTACCTCCAAAGGCCGGAGCGAGAGCTGGTGTCGGGACACCGCTACAGACCTCGAGCTGTTCAGGTACGGCTTTTGCATATTTGCAGCAAGTTTCAGACGCGTTTTTTTTGCAAGATGGAAGAACAGATGGCGGTGTCTTGCTCTGTAGGAGTGAACTCTCGGTGGAGAAGACCTCGGTGTTGCAGTCGGAGCTGCAGTCCGTCAACCAGCTACAAGAACTGGAGCCTCTGAATAAATGTAGGTGGAGACGGCAAATTTACACCGCAGAGAGCCGCAACCATCTTGAAAATCAAGTTTATTTTGGGCTTTTGGTGATGCTTCTAAAGTTTTTTTCTCCCTGGGTTTAGCTGCGATGCAATGTGCAACTTTAAGTTAATTATTTTTTAAACAAATTAGCTGCATGATTTTAAATTTGATGCAGATTTTCTGTTAGCAGTTATGCTTTTCTTCAAGGTGTCAAAAGGTACAAAAAGTAGTGAAATATATATATATATACAGTATATCTGTATAAATACAGTACAGACCAAAAGTTTGGACACACCTTCTAATTAAAATGGGTTTTCTTTATTTTCATGACTATTTATAAGGCAAGAAATCCCACTTATTAACCTGACAGGGCAGGTTGACCTATGAAGTGAAAACCATTTCAGGTGACGACCTCTTGAAGCTCATCAAGAAAATGCAGAGTGTGTGCAAAGCAGTAATCACAGCAAAAGGTTGCTACTTTGAAGAAACTAGAATATAAGGGGTATTTTCAGTTGTTTTACACTTTTTTGTTTAGTGCATATTTCCACATGTGTTATTCATAGTTTTGATGCCTTCAGTGTGAATCTACAATGTCAATAGTCATGAAAATAAAGGAAACTCATTGGATTAAAAGGTGTGTCCAAACTTTTGGTCTGTACTGTATATATATATATATATATTATGGGCACAAATCTTTCAGTTTATCCCCACAGAAAACCAACCAGTTCAAAACAACAAATTGTTTGTCGTCTTTTCAACATGCTAAAAGAGATTCATGTATATTTTAGAGACAGTATTTGAGCCAGTGTGTATATTTTTAAGTAGGTGTGTTTTTCATTTCAAACTTGTGTACCCTGAAAAAAAAAAAACATTTCCAGTGCATCACTTAAAGTCCTACAGACTGCAGCTTTCCTCCCAGTAAGAAACTCTGACTGAGCTGTTAAAGTTTTCTGCTGCTGGCTTAGCGACCATCCTAGTAACCAGCTAACTAACCTTCCTGTCTCTGAAGGGTGCTTGCTGACCATTATCCTCCTGATGAGGGCACTAGACCCTCTTGGGTATGAGAAGGAGACCCTCGCTCACTTTCAGACACTCAAAGTGAGTACCACACACACACACACGCACACCATATGCTCACTAAGCGTATTTGCTCAGATGACTGACTGAGCGCTCTCCCCCGTCTCTCCTCCAGGAAGTGGACTCCGTGCGCTCCGCATATTACAGCGACCTGTGCAGCAAGTTCATGATTGAGAACACCATCCTGAAAATGGAGTACGCCGAAGTGCGAGTCTTCAGTATCTCTGACAGGGTCGGTCCTGAATTCCTGATGAGCAACATAAGGGAAAAAAAAAAAAAGGAAAAAAACAAACAAACACTTTCTGCCGAAAAGAGATGCTGAAAAGCAATTTGTGTGTCTTGCAGAACCTGACCACATTATGCCACCTGGACCAGCTGTTATTAGTGACTCACATCAATCTGTCGTCCAATCAGCTGCGGCGGCTGCCTCCTCAGTTTGCGATGTTGCAGTGCTTGGAGGTGAGAACGCCGCCAATTCCACTCTTAATTGCCTCTTCCTGCAGTGTCACTGTTTTGTTTTGTTTTTTTCCCCGGTGAGGGAGGGGACGGTAGGGGGAAACGCAATGTCGGCTTGCCCGTTTACTGCAATTAAACCACCTGGTCTCAACTCGCAGGTTGTGGAGGCCGATAACAACTCTATAGAGAACCTGGAGGGAGTTTATCACCTTCCCAAACTGGAGGAAGTCTCCTTGAAGAACAACAGTATCCTTAAACCTGCGGTTTAACATTCGGCGCCGTGCTCGCCGGAGACACGATCCGGCCGCCCATCTTTGTCTGCAGCCGAGCCGCGGGGATCGGATTTGTCCGCGCGCGCACGCCTCGTCTTCCTCCCATCCGAGCGGTTGTGGTGGCTCGAGAGGCGGGCGTGAATCAGCTCTGAGTGGCCTCAGCGCTACAAAGAAAAAAAAAAAAGTAAAATCTGGTCAGAGAGCGCGAGGTGCTGATGCGGGGTGACGCAGACGGAGAAGGAGTTCTGCTCGCAGCGGCCGGTGTTGACGGTGTTTGCCAAAAATAAAATAAAAACGCACTCGTGATTATTCTCCTCAGCTCGGCGCATGCATAATTTATGTCACGTGAAACTCCAAGTAATTAAATGCTGCGGGGGGTGTGTGTGTGTGTGTGTGTGTGAGGTGTGGTGAAAGGGGGGCAGACTGCTTCACATTAGGAAGAGAAGAGACACTTAGCGACACATTACTGCCACAAGGCCCATCCTCTCTCCGCGCTTCGCTTCCTTTTACACACAAGAGAGGAATTAATGAGGTTTGCAGGTCATGACACCCAAGCCGTTTAAAAAAAATTTTTTTTATTATTATTATTCTTTGCAGTGACAGCTCAGCTGTAGAGGGGAAAAGTTTATCCAACACCACAGCGTTGCATTTGACATGCAGATCTTGCTTTAACACCATTGTTGTCGCATCTCTTCTCACTCGCCATTCCTCACCAGCACAGGGCGAGCGGCGCTCCCTTTTTCTTTTTTTTCTGTGTGTGTTTTTTTTATTTTTCATTAACCCAAAACTCACAGAGATCTCCACGCTGGCAGACCTTCAGCCTCTGGCCTCCTGCCCCAAGCTGAGGCGCCTCGATCTCCGCGGCAACCCCGTCACTCAGACGGCCAACGTGGAGTCGGAGTTGGCCGAGCTGCTGCCCTCCGTCGCTGACCTCCTGCTCTGATCGCCGCGTCCCGTCGTTCACTCGTCTCTCCGTCTTCAGCTGTGTTTCGGTAGCAGGCAACCCGTGTCTCGTCTCTCTCTCTCCCGTCTCTGATTATTTTGTTTTGAAGTGTGTCGTGCCTCTTGTTTGTAGACGGACTGCCAGTCACAGCCAACCCTGAAGCTCTGACAGCCTGATGGTTCAGAGCGTACATCACCCACCTGTCCACCACTTGAACACAAAGTCTGCATTTACATGTGTGGGGGCGTGTGTGTGTGTGTGTGTGTGTGTGTGTGTGTGTACAGAGGTGAATGCACGATAAAACACGTCGCATTTCTTTGTTTGTGTGGATGGATGTCCGGTCCCCCTAATGCATGCAGAAACATGGAGGAAGGAAACAAAAAAGGTGTAAAGTGGATATGGATTGGCGTGCAGCAATGCTGGTTTATTGCTTCTCTGAGCTTTGTGCTCATACAGGTTGATAGCAGCATCTTGTAGTAATCATTATTTTTAAAAAGGTTATCTTAAGACATTAAATGACAATATACTGTTGCACAGTAGATTCAATAAAAACAGCACACATTGTGTCACTGCCTTCCAGCCAGCCTTTGTTTGTGTCCTTTCTATATTTGAATTATTTCTTTCTTTTTTTTTCTAGCCCAAAGACTAACAATATTTCTCAGAGACAGAATGTCTTGGGTAAATATTTACACTCCTTGACCTTTTTTATAGTATTTCACACTAAAAACAAAAATGTGATTGTGTTTTGCTGGGATTTTGCATGATTGACGAAGACAAGTAGGCGTGTAGCTGTGAAGTGGAGGACATTAGAGGTGTGTGATACCTCGTATTTTGGTATCTGTCCGATACTAAGTAAATACCGGGCTGGACTGATTGATACCGATACTTTTTATTCACGTTTGCTGCATCAACAAACCACCTGTGACTCAGGTGTTTTTGAACTTTTTCCTTAGTTCAAACTTAGGACAACATTTGGATACGGTCCATTTGTTGATACTTTAATAACACATTTGCATTTCCTGAATAAATAAAGTACCAAAACGTTACCATTTGAGAGGAAATTGAGTTAAGATACAATGCAAAAAGAAAACAATATTTCAAGAAGTAATCTGAAACTTTAGCCCAGCTGACGGATCAAACGATGCTCGGGGAGATGCTTCAGGTTCTGCTGTTTGTTCAGTAATGTTCCCTAAAAACCCTCTGAGTTCTTAAAGGAACAGTCAAAAAAAATAAAAATGTCAACCCTATACGCTCCTTCCACACTGTCGAAGTGTTTCCAGTTTACTCCTAAGATGATTTTGGAATAATTTCAAGCAGACGGTGTAATATTGGAAAAGGAACTTCAATGCATTCGCCATCAGATAAAACAGGCGCGCCTCAAGAGGGGTGTTTAGCGGTGTGTCATATAAGCCACCAATGATGCCAGAAATCTGTCATTGTTCCTTTATTTACCTTTTCACTGGCAGGGATTCAACATTGCAACACATCGAATCTCCTCTCTCTTTTTTTTACGGTCATGTCATAGCATTTTTTGGCAGTGGAGCTTTAGAGGAAAAACTCCTGTTTGGGAGCGTCCCATTCAAAACAACACGGCACACCTGTTGACTCAACGTAAAGTACATCGTTTTCTGACTGCAGACGGTGGAACAGGTTGGAAAATATTGCATCAACTTCAGGTTAAACAAGGATCATTCGTTTTTTATGTTGCTACTCATCTTTCGGATACTTTGATATGATTTCTAGGGACTGGGTTGGGTCTGTTCTCCTGTGATACGGTTTTCTGCGAAAACGTGAATGTCTTCTTATGAGATCAAATCATCCCACAAATCACAGACTAACCCTATTTCTAAGGATTTGGGACGCAAACAAACTGCAGCGAGAGCCGCAGAAACCTCGGAGCCGATACCAATGGCTGACCTAACATGATTGCTCCAAGGCGGCTTCAACGGGTCGTCCAGTAAGTCACAAAAAAGTCACGAAAAGGCTTTAGTAAAATATTCTGTGGACTGACGAGACAAAGTTGGGACTAATTGGTAAAAAACCTGTTGTTAAACCTAACAGCAGATTTCTTCCAGATAATCACGCTGCCAATCAAGCATGGTGGTGGTGGTGTGATCTTTGCTTCTTCAGCACCACCACGACTTGCATGAATTCTGCTGCCAACTATAAAGTTTTGTTGGAGAAGGTCTGGCCATCATTTTCAGGCTGTGCAGAAAGACGGTGATACAAAGCACAACAGCAACAAAAACAAAAAATAACACACATTTTAAAGACTCATCACCAGTAAACTGCTTGATGGGAGTTGTCACCAAGGCTTAAGTAAAACCAGAAATAATCCATAAGGGTGGCAATTTTTGTTCAGGCTTTTGTGATTGATGCCTCAGAACCTCTACAGATGAGAGATCCTCTGCGGCAATTGGCCAAAAGCTATTTATCATCCGTAGCTTTTTGATATTTACTTTTCTGCTTCTTTTTAAATTTCCAACTTGTTTAGCACCACTCAATTGGCTTTTCATTTGTTGTAGAGTGATTAAAAAAAACTCCTGGGAATCTTTCAAGTGTCTCCTGAGGCTAAGCAGCGACATTGGGCGAAAGTCCAAACATTGAATGTTTGTAATAAACCAAACCCTACAGAGCCTTTGATGGTGTGCTTTTGTTTTTAATCTAGATCATCTAGGGCTGTGGTGATATGTAGGCTATTCAGTAGCAATGTGAATAACCTCAACTCTTCACTACAGCACCAGGTTTACAATCCAGATTGATAAATTCAGACATAAACTCAGACTGACCTCTTATCTCCAGAGTTTCTCCTGAACATCTTGACTTGCCTTTCTTCCAGAGTTAGCTATGTAAGCATGTTGTGTTTTCCCTAGAGAAATAGATAAACTCACAGGTTTTCATATGACCAATACATTTCTCTTTATTTAACTCACAGTTTTAAATTACAGACATATTAGCAGCAGTTTGCATACGATGACTTTTAGGCCACGGCTAACTCCGCTAAGCTAGCATGCTGCTATTGAAGCTCCAAGCTAATACCCGCCATCAAACAGAAACAACAATAAATCTTTTAGTAAATATGTAAATGTGAGGGGGTTTTTTTCAACAAAAAAATAACACACTGAAAGCATGCTGTGTCTCTGTGTTATTAGAAAGACAATACAGCGTTGTAATTATGGCTTCTCAATTAGTTTGTTTTCAAATGATGTGACAGAATTAGTCTCTTAATTGCATTGTGCGTGTTAAAAAATTAATCTGCTAAGCCGTGAAGAAAAAATGTACTCGGTCAGTCACTGAGACACCATCCGGGTATTTCTTATCAAACTGAGAGGAAGACCGCTCCCTTTCAGAATTTGTCTGGAATTCTTGCGGACCCAGTTGGTTGTGTGTGACTAATGCGTGGGCTTTCTGCCACAGGTCTGAGTTTGGGTGTCACAGCAGGAGGGCGGTGATGAGAACAATTACCTTCGCAATGATTTCATTCCATTCAGCAGCTTCATCACTGTCAACTTTAATGTTACCTTAGCCCAGCAAAGGCCTGTTTATTAAATCCCTTTTTTTTTTTAAATAAAAGAACATGCTATTTCCCTCGTGAATGTATTAATAAATGAAAAATTACATCACGTACAATTACAGACGTTTGATTATAATCGTTTACAGAATCTGCCGTAGCTACGGGTCGGCGCACAGAAGCCAGGAGATTGTTTTGTGTTTTCATTGACTCACTAGGAGAAATGACAGCTGCTAGCAGACGTCTTCAGACACTTAACAAAAAAATGTAACTACTTTGGGTTTTTATTGGAGTCATTACACGAGGTGCGGCTTAAGGTCACTTTGAAAACAGGAAATGGGTCAACGTGTTTTATTTATTTACACCTTCCGATGACAGGTGAATAAATATATGTCAGCTTGATGCGTAAGTCCTGGACAGATATCGGACCATTCAGCCTGGCAGGATTGGTGGAGTTAATTTAGTTAGTTAGTTAGTTAGTTAATGTGGTCACTTTCACTTGTCTAAACATATTTGTGATTGTGACCGGAAACCTAAACCTTTGACTCATTTCTCTTGAGTAAATTTTTCTCGTCACACTTCATGGAGCAGGGTCTTCCTTCCTGATCGTCACATTCTCAGTCCTTTCTTCACGGTGGACAAGTGAAGAAACTGTTCCTACGGATCACAGTTTACAGAAAGCCTGAGTTTTGTTAGTTCTCAGGTTGCTTTTGAGCCTCTTGACTAATGGTCTGACAGCATTTCCAGGGGAAATGTGTGCAAAACTTCAATATTCTGCTAATGTTGGAAAAAAACACAAATTCACAATTGTGGCGTTTCCATTAAGAAACACAATTACAATCACACACGAGTAAGTTTGCTCACGCGATAAGTCACTAATAAAACATCCTCCTCCAACTACTTCCTGTTGTCTTCTTTGTGGTTTTCGCCAGTGGGAGCATTTGGTTGTTGATCATATGGCATTTTTTGATGGGACAAAAGCGTTTTCCATTGCAGTTTCACAAAATAAACTGCAATGGACATGGCCAATTTTTTTTAATTGGCGGGTTTTCCATTTAGCGAATTTATTCTTGAAATGCCAAAATGTGCAATTATATGGTCAAAGGAAATGCAGCTATAGTTCAGGCTTGTACAGGGTTGTGTGTTCGCATAGAACAATGATCCCAAACACACATCCAGACTGTCTTTGCTGACCTCAGTCTTATAGAAAACGTTTGGACTGTGTGAGAAACCCAATGAATCTTAAGTTTGCATGTCTGATCATAAAGGTGGTAGAAACACGACCGGAGCTATTTGACAGCTGGCAAACATGTGACTGAGGTGTCATCTGATAAAGTATTCAGACCAAGTATTAGTGGAGTGCTGTGTTTAGGCCTGTTCAGGGTGTTCACCTGCTAGACTGGCCTTTGATTAGGACAACATGAAGGAACCACATTCCTTGGTTTAAACCAGAAGAAGAAAAACTCGTTCAGAAAGAACGTGACTGTGGCTGCAAGGATAATACACAGTCATGACAGAGAACAGACATTTAACGTGGATACATTCAAAGTGAAAATATACACACATATATATACTGTATATATTTATAGATATACTGTATATATGTTTTTCAGTATAGATATTGAAAAGCATAACTTTATGGTGATAATTCAACATAAGTCGCAGAAAAACCTCAAACACTACGCTCCATTCTTTAAAACAAGACGTTTAAAGGAAACTTGACCTCTTCACAAATCTGCACAAGTGAACCAATGTTTTCTGCAAGTTAACACAGAATCGCGCTGATGTTCTTCTTTTACTGAAGATACCGACTGGCCTCCTGCTCTGTCATCAAAGAAAACCCGGAAACAAACAGGTTTCCTAAAAACAACAGCACTGTGTTTCTGTTCATGTGAACTGTGTAAGGGGCTCCTTGCAGCCGGTCCTGAGTGAAGGAGGGTGTGTATATATGGGTGTGTCCTCGCAGTGCAGCCAAGTATTTAAAGGAGTGAAAGGTTGGCTCGCTGCAAACAGCTTGTTTCTCCCTCCAGTCTGCATTGTTGCGTTTCTGCTCCGAATGAACTGAGTGAGTTTCTCCGTCTTTGTTCAGCCTCGCTGCTGAACTTTTAACACGCATTGTATTTGATCAGATATCTAATCTAGAGTTGGCTCAGACTTACTTACAGGCACTTTTGTGCTGAAAAGTGAATTTCATGGCCAACATGACTTTATTATTGCCTTTTTTTTTTAATGTAATGATGTATTGCTATAACTATGCATTACTTTGTTTGTACGCTGGTGTTTGCGCTTTTACGTCGCCGTTTGTGTTTGATTTGATGTGATTTCCTGAAATGAATTCCCATCCTTTATTCACATTTGTGCAAAGCGGCCACAGAGGATATTTAAAGTGAACTTTGCTTCACAGAGAAAGAAGTCTCAGCAGGCCCTGTCTAAATGCTCTTTATTCAGCAGGGGTCGCTACGTGGTTGGCATCAATGCTCCTCAAGGCAAACGGGTCACGAGTGCACGATGTTTGTGGGCAAATAATCTGACTTTTGTTAACAGCAGCACAGCAGCACATCTGCTGATGGTGGTGAGAGAACAAAAAAAAAAAAAATCTTTTTTTTAATTTTTTATCTCAGGATCAGTTCAAGATCACTTCATTTACTTCATTCATTTACAGTTTGAAGTTTTTTTTGAAAGAAAAGGAACAGAAGGACAGAAAAAATGAAATGCGATCTAACCCTTCACTTAAAAAGCCAATTTACTAAAATATAAGCAACTAGACGTCAATTAACCAAACATGGAGACGTCTATAAACAATTTAGTGACTTGTTAAGAGTCCCACTAACATCAGGTAGCTGCTGTTATGTGTTTTATCGTGAGGGTGATGGGATCAGGGGGACACGCGGGGCTCAGATGGGTTTATGAACATCTTGCTGCTTGTTCATAAAATCAAACAAGTTATTTTTGGATTGTCAGCCTCTCAGTTTTGGTGGACAGCCTAAGCGTTCAAGCTGCCAGGTTTGAGGCTATCTTGGTCTTCTAACGAAGAGGTGTGAAAAGTTTGACAGGATTATTGATGCTTTATAAACTAACTCCTGCTTTAAGCTTCTGCACCGCTTCCTCTCTGACCTGTGTGCTGTGTTGGTCTCAAGCAAACCTCCGATGCCTTCACAGAAATAATATTTGGAAAAAAAAGAAGAAAAGAAAAAAGCAAATATAAAAACATTCTTTTGACTTTTATGTCCTGTTTTGTGTGGGTCTGTCAAATAAAATCTCTCAATGGGTTAAAGCTTGTGATGTGACCAAATGCGAATGCTTAAAAAAAAAGAGTGGGTGAATGATTTTGCAAGGCAACGCTACATTTATTTACACGGTGGTGTCTGCGTAGCCTGGTAAAATCAAATAGTTTTTTCTACGCTGTCTTTCGGACCGATGGTCTGGACCTTTGCTATTCAGATACGTGAAATCTGTTTAAAGTTTTAAATTTTACCCAGGCGTTGCCAACGCTGACATGAACGACTTAATCCTCTTCTCCCGCTGCTATCGCTGAAACTACCAGCAGGATACAAACCTAAAACAGAGCAAAAGCTCAACATCGTCCTCCTGTTCCTGTTGAAATTCAGCTTGCGAAATCGATTTCAATGGGAGAAATCAGATGGAGCACTGAACGGAGATGAGAATCCAGCTGAAAAGGAAGGCAGTGTTTGAATTCCTTTTTTTATCTTCTAATATCGATTCAAGGATCCTTCAGAAACAATGTCAACATGAAACGTGGCGTTCATGGAGATCAGCGTTTTTCCCTGGACCTTCCCTGCAGCTGGGTCATTTATGTTATTTGGGACTTTCCATCAATCTGTCTTTTTAGAAAGTTTAGTGAATGCAGCTTGATTAGACTGAGAGCAGGTGACTCATTCGCTGCAGAAAGGTACATTTTACTTTCTTTCTTTATTATCCTTATTATTATTTCAGCTTAAAAACGGTGCCGCTGTCCTTGTGCTGCAAGGTCCACTCACTGGCTGCCTTTGACTAGATTTCAAAGCATACCATCACCTCTTACATCGAGCATTCAGCCAGCTGCTCCGGTACGCTGTCAAACCATCAGCGGACAGACCGGGGCGGGGTTATTCTGAGCCGTATGCACCACTGCCGTCAAGCTGGCCTTCATATGGTCTTGATTAAGGTTTTTTCCCCTTTAGTTTACGGTCCAGCTTGTATTTTCTGTCCAACACTAACTGTCCTTATGAAAATCTAATGCCTCCTCATGATTGTGATTTTTTACACACAGATCCACAACCTCCACTCCGACAGATGCACGAATGATTTGTATGACAATTCCTGCAAAAACTTAAAAAAAAAATCTGTTTTCTATAAAGGAAGGAGGAGTGAGTGAGAATATGCTCAGGCAACTCATACGCACAATCTTTAATCGATTTAAGCTTGGTGTGGTTCAGTAGAAGCAGGGAGGGGGGAAAAGTTGGAAAGTGTAACTTTTCTTGATTACGTATCTGTTAAATAATTTCTGGATGCTACAAATATCTGTACCAGTAGGGTGCAGGAATAGAAGCTCGGGGGGCTTTTGGAGCACCTTGAAAGGGAGTTTATTAAGGGAACAAGTGTTTGGAGATTATTTTGTTTTTCTGGCACCAGATGATAGTTGTCTCTTGCGTCACTCTGAGCACAGAAAGCCCTCCTCAGACCGATGTATCACGCTCCGTCGATACATCTGTCTGTCTCTGTTGATCGTCTCCACGCGAGGCATTAGGACCTAATAGACAGGCTGCGTGCTGCAGATAAGGCAGAGGATGCTGTTATTTGTTGCTCACCCCGATGTCGCCTCTTTGCCTTGCAATACAAGTTAAGCAAATTTTAAAATCCACACGGCGACACAAACAACTGATTGCATCCGGTGCAGTTTTCATTCATGCCTCAGTCGTCAATAGGCACAAAAGGTAAGGATGGATAGGCAATGAGGAATGTCTCGCTAACGCCAGGTTGAACACCATTTTTCCTTCACAGCCGCTTTTGAGAACATGGATTCAACAAGGTTTAACTAGGTTTTTGGGCCATAATACCAAATGGAATCATCTATTGCGCCGTATCCCAAATGTCCGCTATTGGTTTGACTGTGGAGGACATTGGAGTTGAGTAACATCGTTTCCACGTCCAAGAACCAATCTGAGATCGTTTAAACTGGAGGCAGCCATCAGAGGACGGGTCCATCCAACCTCCACACTGAACAGGATGAATCTACGTTTTCATGTTGGTCACACCAGACTCTGAGCAGCAGCATCTTAGTGTTGAAGCTGAACTAAGTGCTTTTCTGATCTGTTTTTGTCCATTCTAATGAGCCTTTAAGAAGCGTAACCCATTTCAAGCTCTTGAATAACAACGGTACCACCGGTTCCTCTGCTGCTGCAGCCCGTCTGCTCACAGTTTTACTTTACTGCGCTCAGAGTATCTATGACAACCTCACAGCTGTCATCATGTGCTCATAGCTCTATATCAGAGGAGTAGAGATGATTTTCCACTGGATGACATCATCAGTCATCTTACAAGGACTGCTGATCAACCTCTTTTGCTTTTGCCACTGCGCTTTAAATTTCTGTCTGGCTGTAAGTTTAGAAAAACACTGACGTCGGGAATGTGATGGACTTTCAAAGCAGCCTTTTGCATCGAAAGTCTCAACTTTGCATTAAAGTGTCATTATTTACAAAGTAACACAAAGTTGGCACTTTTAATTGACTTTAAAGTCAATTTTGCATTAAAAGTGTCATTATTTACCAAATGATACTTCATAACAACAGTAATAAACATTCATAAAGACTCCTTCATGTTCATGACAGGTGTTATGTCATGTCTATGACAGTGACATGTCAGTCTTATGCACGCCCGTCAAATAAAGAATTACCAAAAAAACAAAAATGCACCTTGTTGCCACGGTTCTGTATCGTCTCAACTGTTTGAAAGTAAAAAGTGAGCAGAAACTCTTCCAGCTGCATAACATCCCAAACCGGAGGGATTGATAATATTGTCTGTAAGTCCAAAGACAGTTGTGCAAAAGAGATCAGTAGATATATTTAGACCAGCCCTGTCTGGTACCAGCAGCCATGCCAAGTTCAAAGTGTCTTCAATCCTCTTACTTCCACATTGTGATGCTCAATGCGAACGTCAGTAAGTCGTCCTCAGCACGCCTGGACGCACCGAGTTGCAGCCATGTGGCCGTCTGGTTCGCCGTTTACGTTAACAACCAGTTGAACAGATGTACCTCATAACAGAGCGACTGGAACATACTGTATATATGAGATGAATAGTGATGAGCAGTGTTGGCGAACAAACAAAACCAAGAGAGAATGAATATTCTGAAAGGAACGGTAGCATAAAGTTTCACAAGGGAACTTTCAAAGTGTTTAGTGTTTTATTTAAAAATGTTCACGCTTCAGAAACTAAGTTAAAGTGATCCCCTGAATGAAATGATTCAACACTTGTATTTCAGTGTGTATTAATGTGAAGTTGTTGTGGGATTTTCTTTTTTCTACATTTTACAGCCACTGGGTTGACATGTTATCTTAGAGTAAAACATATTCTGTATTACAGCTCTTAAGTGGTGCAGTAGTTTTACCAACACGGCAGGCCGCAGGGTTATTTTGACATGCAATTTGCATTTAAAGCAGAACAAGGTCGAAGTTGTTTTGTTTTTTAATTATGTTTTCTTTCAGTGTAAGACAGGTGAAAGGTGTGAGATTAGGTGAAATGAACCCACCTTGTTGTCAATGAAACAGAGCTGAATAGATTTGAGGAGCCGTGGATGTTTAAAGCTCGAGACTCATGAACACAAAACTCCAGGTTATCTCAGGGAGTGTTGTGTCCACAAGTGTTTCTACTTCACTTAAAGACCAAAGGTACCAAAGCAGATACATTTAAATTCCTCTCATTCATTGTGGAGCATCTTAATTTCACATTCAGTCAAAATGTGCCTCTTCTTTCCTATTGTCAGTGAAGGTGCACAACATCATTGTCATACGGACCGTGTGTGTTCCAGTAAAATGGTGTTTAAATAGAAAAGCCCCACAAATTCACTGTTCAAAATGCCACTGGATTTCAGGCTTATTTAATGCTGGTATGAACATGTTCATGATAACATATTGAGCTCGAGGCTTAACCTGACCAAAATCTGGAAATGTGAGCTTGGTTTGTGAAGTTAGAGGCGTGAAGCTGCGCAGGGTCTGCCTGCTTAACTAATGAAGAAGCGACGAACCAATTCGCCTCGCACATGTCAGTGAAGGGTATGTTATAAAACTATCAATCTATTGTTTTCCACTTGACATCGTATTCCCATCAAACAATTCAGCCTAACTGTTCCAACCACTTCAGCTGTATAGAAACCAGTGCAGAACTCAACGTGAGCCCAAAGCACAAACAGAATCTTGTTTAACCCTTTACTGAATATGCCATGATGTAGATTTTTTTTTTTTTTTTACCAATAAATTTGGCATGGCAAGCAGCTGCTCAGTGATACAGATACAGGCTCGTGCGCCGCATTCCCCTGGGAGCCATAGAAACGGTGCCCTACTTAGTTGGCCTGTAAACACAGCAGATGACAGACTCTCATCTCCGGTCACACACACCGTATCGGGCAAACAGTCCAGCATTCACCGGTCAGATTATTCGAGGTGCAGTTGAGGAGTTTTGTTTTTGTTTTAGATATAAGGTGCCCAGTGAGCAGACTAATCGCAGCCTGTGGATACAGCTTCATTCCACGCTGAATTTCTCATCAAACTCACACGCCTGGCACCGAGGCGAGCGCTGCGCAGAGGATCCACCCCGCCGACTTCATTTAACTCTAAAGGCCAGGCGATGTTTAGTCAAACAATTTTTCAGCATGGACAGCTCTCCGTACGGCAAACACGGTCAACTGATAAGAAAAAACGTTCTAACAAATGCTGCACAGATGGAGGAAAGAAATCATAGGAATAAGTCAGCTGTTATCTTTAAAAGCTGTGCCTCAGATCACAGAGGCGGAAAAACAAAAAGAGCTCTCATTTTATACTTAACCGTTCTGTATGCTTTCAGAGTCCAACGGGAAGAGATAAACATTCAATAGGGGATCAATCTTTGCCCCGACGACTGAACGTCTTCTCTCAAAAAGCAGCCTTTCTTGTAGAACAAGCTCTCAGGACGAGCGCACGGCTAAAATAAATCCTTCGTCAGGTCGAGAGAAGCGGTAGTTGATCATTTTGATAAAAGAAAAAGGGAGATTCCTTACGGTTAATAACGTGTCGTCCATAAACCTCCACATCAGTGCCGCGGGAATCAGGCAGAGAAGCCATCAGAGAAATACTAATCACACTTGAAGATAAATGGCTTAGAGACAGAAAATGAGTCAGATCACAGAATCAAAGAGCCATCAGACGGGTGCGGCGTGAGATCCGACCATCAAACAGTGTCTGGATCCAGAACCGGTAAACAGCAGCTTTAAGAAATCCCTCGTGAAAACAAACAAACAAAAACAAGACATGTTTCATCAGGATTATAAAGCTAAAAAAAATAGCTGGCAAATTGTAGAGCAAAAATAGAGTAAATACTACCAACAGTATTAGGAAAACCTAGCTGATGAGAAAATCCTGGAGTAGGTCCAAGATAAGTTTCTAGCAAATTTCTTGAGTTTTGTATGAATACATGAATATAATTTATGTAATAAATGACTAAAACACTAAAACATATTTTGTCACATTATGTGATTACAATTATATTGATATTTAACAAAAAACCAGGTCATTCGATTCAGAAATGTTAAAATATGTCAACAATTAGGTGCATATTTAAATACATATAAACATTGTACAGTTATCTCTGCATGTAATTAACTATTTATCTCTGTGTTGTGTACACTAAACCAACTTAAACTAATTCCACATCTGCATTAAAAAAAATACCCTGACATCTGATGGGCTAACTTGGCCCCGACAAGCCAACAAAAGAACAATTATACTGACTAAATAG
Organism: Xiphophorus maculatus; assembly: GCF_002775205.1. NCBI lineage: Eukaryota > Metazoa > Chordata > Actinopteri > Cyprinodontiformes > Poeciliidae > Xiphophorus > Xiphophorus maculatus. The sequence continues at coordinate 22,540,695 of NC_036451.1, read as the reverse complement.
ACTAAGTGTTAACTGCATTTAGTTTTCAAACTGTGGCTGTTTCTTAAAATCCCCATTAAATAATAAAACAATCTAGCAAACCGACAAAAATGACGACAGAGACTCCAGCACCAAAGAATTAGAAAATGTAAACCCAGTTTTTGTTCAGCCACCTGTAACAGATCATCACACCTGGTCTGTGTAGAAACAGCCCCATCTAGGTTAACTGCACATTTCAACTTAAACTTTTATCTGAATTAGGCTTTAGGAAGCCGATCTGTTGGATAACAGTGCTGTGGATCGTATTTAAATCCATTTTCCCGTCTGGATCAATTCACTCTCCACACATGCGCTCACATGACCGATGCAGAGTATCGGTGCCCCGCTTTCTCCAATGTTATCTGAACATTTCATAGAACCTTTTGCAGATCGATAAATAATCACTGCACTCTTCCATTCAACTAATCCCACGGCTTTCGGGATTTATAAGTCAGGCCACTGAGACTGTCTTTGAAGGAGGGCTGATGTTTTGATCAGTGAACCCAGACGAGCTTCTCTATCCATCTTTTTCTGTCACAGTTTTAGCTGTTTTAAAGGCTATTATGTATTTTCCAGGCACAGAGTTCCATTTTATAGCACAATCAAGCATCTATGTTACTTTCAGTTGTTATAAAAATGCTGTATTAAACGTTACCTAAAGGAAATTTGAAGTCCTAATTCGACGCCCTGAAATTGGGCATCTGTCTCTTTAAGAAGCTCCTGCTCTTTCAGACACCCTGCCTTTAACACCAACGTGTTACGTTGCTTAGAACCGTTCTTAGGAACATTGGACTGACAAAACGTTCATATAATGAGCCCAGCAGATGCGCAGCTCGACCAGGTGTTTGCTGACTCCTGCTGCCGCTAGTCTGGAGGAGCTGAGTGGAGGAGGCACATAGGGAGGCCTGCTCTGTGGAGCGGAAATCAGCTTGGAGACCGCAGCTCCAAGGAGGAGCTTTGGGTAAATGGGCGGAGCTTTGTGGGAGCAAGCGTTTAGTCATGCCTGAATGGAGATTCAAGGATCCCTCAAACATTTGTGAAAATTTAAGCGTATTTTTGTTCAGAGAATAACATTAGAACACTCCTTTAAACCTTTGATTATTGCACTTACTATATTGTTGTTTTTATTAGGAGTTATATTTCATTGCAGCAATTTCCTGACTTATTTCAATATGTTCTCTTGTCTTGGCTAAATTAGCCTCTACTTAAAAAAAATAGATATGCACCTTATTTCTAGTCTTGTGACAGATAGAGTGAAACCTGTGAGCAACTACCAGTCCTACATGTTTACATGCAAACAGCGTCTGACCAACACATGCAAGTGGCCTCAGTTTTTGCATCTTTAAAACTGAGGCCACTCCGTAGTTGGTTTCCAACCCGAAACCAGCCACTCCGGTGCCGCTGCTGGAAGTCGACGACGTCCTGCAGTACAAGCAGGAATAAGGTGGATAGTGTGAGACGAGTGTGACTGCAGTGAAAGGAAAAAAATCATTTAGAGCTTTTTTACACACCTTCACCAGGGGTGTCAACATATCTGCAGGGCATTGTGAGTAAACCAAGCAGTGCACTAAATCAAATTCAATAGAGCTACTGTTCACGGCAGCTAAAACCAGCTTTAAGATGTTGGGGGACAAGATTCTCCTTTTAAACACTTTGCTGCCTCTTCACTGACTTGGCTGTGTCAAAACCAAACAGGAACTAAGAGCTTTAACTGGCGACTGGGTACCAGATGAGCAAATTGGAGCCTATTTTACATTTTCAGCGTATAGGATTACTTTTCATTTATGACTCCTGAAGGAAAAACAACACTTTAATCAACAGTGTCAGTCCTGTTCACTCTCGTCTGCTTCATAAGCCGCCTGACGTTGTCGGGTTGGAAGATCGCTGTTTAGTCAGGTTCGTTCTCGGCTCGTCTGTCAGCAGAACGCCACAATCCTGAGCTGGGAGGGAGGACTTCCTCCTCCTCCCAGCTGCACGACCGCTGATCCTCCCGCCTGCCACGGGTTTGTTGGTATGTGAATAAGCCGTGGACTCACCGTCACTTCGTCTCAACCTGGTTGGCTGTCACATTCCCCGAGAGGAACGTTCTCCCCGCGTGCGGGAAACGCTTTCGGTCGGTTCGAGGCTCGGTCAAGACACGGGAAGACAAAATGCTTTGGTGCTCATGTAAAGGCAGCTTGTGTTTAACTTCCCCTCTGTACGGGTCAGTCCCCAGAAAGAATTAGGCCTACTATTACTTTTGACTTTTAGTAGTATTACTAAAATGCTGCATGGTTTTGTTGTGTTTGATGTCAACCATCTATGTTATCCGAAGCCCTTTGACATACAAATGTCATATGGAGTAAATGACACTGCTCTGTTTGTTGTCCCATATTGCTATCTTTGGTGAACGATGTTTTGGAGATGGTTAAACTGACACTGTTACAGTAATTATGTCACTGGATCATAAAGTTGAATAAATGTTGTCACTGTGAACTTAAGACTTTGTGATTATTGTGATTGGTAGATTTTATAAAAGCCATATATTGCTAAAATTTAGCATTATATGGTATATGTGTAAAAGAAAACTGGAGAAAGGAAAAAAAAAACACAATAAAGTGTATATTTTTAAGTAAATTTAGTGTAAAATTAACTCCATAAAAATAACATTATTACTCTGAAGAGTGTAAACAAACAATAGTGTTAAATAATTTGACTCATTGACTTGTTGATTTTGACACTAAAATGAGTAAAATTAACTCTGAAAATTTGAGTACATTTTACACTATTTTCGAGTGGGACCAAATATTATCTGAAACAGAGTTAAATTCAAATGACACTTCGTTTTTTACTGTTGCACTCTTCCACCTCCAGCTACGGTTGGACGCCACAGATGCTTTCGCAGCCCGACGTGTTGCACAAGTTTGTGACGCTTCAACTTCATGCGCCGGCTGCGATTTTATCGCTTTTCCTCTACAGACGGGACAAAAGTCATGCATTTATTTAATCACATATTCTTCAAAGAATGTTTTACTTCCCCTCTGAAGAGGAAGATATTAAAGAACAAATGACTGAGTAAAAAATATGAAATAACATAAATATTATTGGCAAACTCATGTAAAAACAGGGCAACGCCCCCCCTGGACCACAGCTGCTCATTCAGCTCCACTGCCTTCTTTCTGTTGCAGTGAAATTGGTTCATGAGTGTCTCACTGAAGCTTACCCACGATGCATACGCGACATTCTCAGTAAAATAAATTGTGTTTTTATGCATCATATCTAAATATCTCTAAAGATAATGACAAATATGAACACTTCTATGTTTTTATTCTTTTCAATTTATTCTCTAAAGTTATTTATTCAGACCCTGTTGGTAATCACACAAACTTGCTTGCTTACATAGGAACTTAAAAATTGTGGATTTGTGTGAGCATGGAAACCATTTCATTCGCATTTCCAAATAGCACACTTTGGAAAAACAAATGATTCTGAAGATGTTTTAAAGGTTTGACCCCCACAGTTCATAAGATTTGCAAGGTGGAATCAATGAGAAGTAAATTACATGAAAAGTCTTAGTACAGCCCCGGATTTACACGCTGGTGTAATAAATTAGCCTTTATAGTATATAGTATAGCCTTCAGAATCGAGCCCAATTAATTCAATGTTATCTTGCATTTCTTTTTGATATCCAAGCATTTAGAGGCGTTTATCTACACCAAACACTTAAAATGTTCAGCTCCTTGATATTTTAAATAGTTAAAGATTTTTATCCAATCGACTGTGCAGTGATTACATTTGTATTCTGTGGAATAGGATTTTATTTAGTTCAATTTAATACTACACTGGCTTTCAGTCTCATGAAATTGCAGTAGGTACGGTTTATAAATATATGTACGCTACATATATTTATTTCTTAAAACTTTCTCTGTGTCCCGACAGCATAATATGAGACAGATGATCTCTGAAAATAAAATCAAACTCCTCTTTCTCCTCGCCGTGGTCCTACTGCCATCTGCAGAAAAACGCCGCTCGGTCGGAAACAATCAGTCAGAACCGGGAAGATGGTCTCACCAATGTCACAAGGCCGCATTTCCATTACAAATGTGTGCAAGACTGTTTTCGATATTACCGTAATGTCAGAAAAACACAATTTCGCAACTGCGGTGTCTCCACTAAATAAGAAATGAAAATAAAATCACTCTTGAAAGCGTCTGTGCGGGTAAAAAGTCATTAAAAATGATGGCGGCGACGGATTTAAACACACATATTTATATTTCAGGCTAGCGCTCGTCGTCAGCCACTGGATGAAAAGTTGCCTTTCTGCCTCATTTACGGGCAGGTCTACATGATTTCTGCATGCGCTAACAGAAATGCTGAGCACGGTAAAAAAGTAAAAGTAGGGCACTATAACACAACCCTGTCTCCCACTACATGCTAAACTGCTGCTCCATCTGCACTGATGAAGATTAACTCGCCTCAGCATGCTAATTTCCTAAAGTGGGCCCAACAAGAGGGCAGACTGATCTGTTTTCTGCTTTACATGGCTCATTTTTAATATATATATATATATATATATATAATTATATAATTATTTTTACCACTTATATTAGAGCTAAGACTCTTTATAAACTTTAGTCCCAGAAAATGTAGGTGAGAATTTGGACAAGTGTGTCTCAGTGGGTAGAACAATCATCCTGCAGAGGGAAAAAAAGCTGTTTGTTTTTACACTCTGCATCCCGAATCACACACAACATTCAGGACAGGCACAGATCAGAACCGAGGCTCCAGAGATGCGGCAGGAGTCGATCTCCCACAAATTCTCCACTTTCGGACGTGTGGCAAGGTAAACGAAAACGAAACAAAAGGAAACCGTGTGACAGCAGCTCAGGAAAGAGGCGAAAGTGGACCACATCGTTCGTCCACACAGAGGACGAAAACAAGCTCTGGACAAACAGAGGACAAGAAGTCGATAGGAGAATCTGAGGCTTTCTGTGAAAAAGCGATTGGAGAGACGGTCAGGGCTTGTTTTCAGAGCCTACGACGTTCCCTTCCCCACTTTCAAATAAACTGATGCTTCACATGGATTTAAAAAAAATGACTGGCCAAGACACACAAAGCATAACCAGGCAGAATTTAAATAAGAAGTGGCTATTTTGTTTATTCATATTTCACTTTTAGTTTATGTGTAGCTACAGGTGACAGAGATTAAACAAACAAAAAAAAACAAACACAATTGCATCTAATCAGAATTTCTTCCGTTCAGAGAAAACATTTTGCGTGGGAGTCTTCTGTAATGAAGCTGTCAGTCCACATCAGAGGATAATGTGTCGATTCAAAGAATTAAAAATGAAGCGAAGGAAAGCCAATTTCCTCTCTGCAGAAATTAATTGGGCAACAAATTAGAATAGTTAGCTGCTGCAGTTTAATTAGATGTGATGATTTTTTTATTTTATTTTATTTGAGCATCAGCTGTGGCTGGAACCGCAAGGAGAAATATGCTGTGCAGTATCCATTCAGAAAAATGTAACTGTTCAGAGTTTTTCTTCTTCTTCTTCTTCTTCTCAGGATGCCACCAGTGATTCACTCAGTCAGAGACAGCTCTGCCGTCGGTCGGTTCCCAACTGTCACTTTGCCGTTTGTGGAGGACGTGGAGGCGGACAAAGAGGAACCGGCAGAGAATGACGTTAACGAGGAGAGCGCCTGCCGACGGTGGCTGCGCAAGGCGTGTCCGTGCTGTTATAAACGGCCAGGCGGCGACGACGACGACGTTGCGGAGACCGTGGTCACCGGGGTGGATGATCCAGATAAAGAGGAGGGGGCAAATGGAGAGAAGCCAACCGCTGAGGAAGGCAATCTAAATGGTAATACGAGAACACACGTCTCAAGTTAAAATAATAAAAAATCATATATATATTCATATATATACACAGCCACAAGTTTAACTTTCAAAGTTTTTTTTTTTGTGCTTTTCACAGAACTTCTTCTGAACGTCCGATCGATAGATCTGATGAAAAGCAAAACGGGAGAGAACCTGGTGGAGCATCACACCAACCTCTACCAGAGCGACAAGTTCGTCATCCGCAGAGGGCAGAGCTTCCAGATGTGGATAACCTTATCTCGACCTTTTGACCCCCACACAGACAAGCTTCATCTGGAGCTGAAAACAGGTGAGTGAAGTAAATCCAAACCCTAAATTCAAAACCACGTCACGGATCCCGAAGGGAACGTGGAATTTTGCAGCGACTAGTCTAAAGTATTTACGTCACTCTGGGCTTTTTCTAAAAGATGTTCTTGGCACTATTGGCCCTTATTAAACGGTAAAGTGACAAGAAAGAGGGCAGGGAGGAGGGGAGAGACGTGCAGCAAATGGCTTGAGACCGGGAGTCAAACCAAGGACAACCGTGTCCAACTCTCTGCACCTGGTGCCTGCATTCCACCAACTGAGCCACTTGGGCTTTTTTTTGTTTGTTTACGACATTGTAGCAGCAAAGCTGTAGCAGACTGAATTTTATGTGCTAATGTTCAACCCTTCTTTACTCTGACACTCCGAAGTTAAATCTAATACAACCAATTGCTTCACCTATTTAGTAAGTAATGCACGATTGCATGATGGAAGAAAAAGGAAAATATGGTTTTGAATTTTCCACCAATAAAAATCTGAGAAGTGTGTCGCTCATATCCTGAGACAGAACTTTCCAAAGCTCCTTTTCGTGTCTCCAAAAACTATAGAATGAAATTATTTCCCCTTTTTTTTGACAAAATAATTTGGCGCAACTGGAAGTTGAACCGTTTTGCTAGTCTATGTTCAACCGTATATATGTGTTTTTATTTTTTATTTTTATTATTATGTAGATTTCTACTGTCTAGATAGACTCCGTTCTCCAGTTTGGTAACTTCTGCAAAGGATTTGATTGGACAAGATGGGTTCTCTAAAAGGAGTTGCTTAAAAAAAAAAAAAAAAACAATGCACCACACACTTTTCATATATCAATTTGTAAGGAAAACATCTAAACCCATACATCCTAATATCCTCACCTTCCACTTATTTGTTAGTCTTTCTGCTTGTCAATCGCATGAAATACATTTGAAGAGAAACAACTCAAGGTTCATAAATACTCTCCATATGTGATCATACCAGCAAAACGATTTCGCAAAAGGAAAACTGTCTACAAAATGGCATCCCAGTTAGAAACATCCCCCCCCTCGCTAATTAGCCACGTTCTCCACCCTTAAACTTGATTCCTCAAAAGCCATATGTGAAACTTGGCTGGAGCCGCACAGCAACACACGACTGCTGAGGTTTCTGCTGACAGCAGGCAGGGGAAGGTCAGATTAGAAAGAAGCTCAAGTATCATTTGCAAAAAAAAAAAAGTCAGGCTTTTAAAGCGGAGATATTTACATAAATGGAAGAATCTCATGACTGCTTAATAACCTGGGTGGCGTGAAAGCAGGCCGCAGCACGTAAAAGTGTTTTCACTATTCGAATAAAGAGGATTCTGTCAAACTTTTCATGTGGACGGGTCCTCCGGGTTGGATGCTACTTCTCAACGCGACGACTGCTGGAACAAAGCTGAGCCTGCATCAGGTTTTATCAGAGGACAAAGTAAAGTATGGAGCAAAAGCAATTTCTATATTGGTCAAATTAAATGTTGACAAGATTCGGTGATTGTGTAAGAAATGCCATCTCTCCAACGTGAATCGGAAAAATGTTCTTGTCATCCCAATAAAAAACATGAAAGATGTTTGCCTGATCGCTCTCTCAGCGGCAGGAAGTGAATTAATTTGCAGGGGAAGCGCAAATGCACTTGAGCGCTTTGTGTTTTATCCGAGACAAAGAGAAACATGAAACATTAACAGATTTTTTTTTTTTTTTTTTTTTTTTTACAAAGACAGGCTAATAATTGGATGGATGTATCTGTCTTTACATTCCAGCCACGTTTCAGACTTAAGTGCTTAACGTTAATTAGTATCACAGGCACCGTCGAGCTTTCCGTCAGTCATTCAGGACATTTAAAAGGAACAAGCGTCCTGCTGGGTCATCTGGCATCGTGGCGCGCGTCGCACTGAACACGAACCAGAGCAAAGGCAGACGAGAGCTGCTTAAGGAGCTCAGAAGGGAGATTACGGATCGTTATCTCGGACAGATAAATGCGGAACGGTTGGTTACAAAGGGTTCATTTCAACCCCGGGTTAATTAAACAAACCCCATCCTTTGGAGGAGAAGAAGGAAACAATCCAAATCCTTTAACGCCGAGCGCCACGTTTAAGGGACGCCGGTAATGATCCGATCATCGGCCTCATTTTGAGCCGTGTAGGTTGCAGGGATGAAAAGCCAAAACGCCTTCAGAGGGCCGGCTACCGTCCACCCAAACGGATGTCGACAAGTCCAAACGTTTCTGGGAAAATCCGAGACGAGATCTTAATCTGACAGAACGACGTCGAAAAGCGTTCAATACCGCCGCAGCCTGACCTGTGTGATCAGGCAGATTTAGATACTTCAGAGATTTATGGCAGGATATGGCTCCCATATAAAGTAAAATAAGCGTTTTGTTTCTGACGAGGTCGTAAATAAACCATCAAAGGAAAAGTTTGATTTGTGTTAAATATGGAATAAGGAACAACTTTAAAAAATGGCGGCAAATAAGTATTATTTTATTTGCAGTTATATTTATCGATAACGACTAACTGGTAAATCTGCATATTTGTCATTAATCCATTTTTTTAATACAATTTTAGGAATGCATTAAAAGAGGCAAATAAACAAATAATTCCACTCCTTTTAAGGAAAAAACTAAACTATTGCCTAAAACAGCACAGCAGCATCCTTTAGCTTGGTCGTTTACAGCAGAGCATGAATCTGCAGCTAAAAACAAAACATGCAACATCAACATGTGAAAAGTTCAGCACTTTCTGCTCGACTTAGCATCAACACAGTCCAATACAATCCAAAAAATGTTGACTATTTTTTGGATTAATGTATTTATGATTGGATACCAGAAAATAGATTTTTATTTTATTTTTTTTTTTACTGTAATTTGAACCAGATGAAGCTCAGACTGCCACCAGACGAGTTCTGGTTATAACATATTTATAGACAAAGGGATTTTTTTAAAAATGATCTTAAATGCAAAATTTATATATTTTGTACAGTTTTGGCTTAATTACAAATCAGTCATGTTGTTTTTGGCCTTTCTTGAGCCTCTGTGTACTCCTGTTAACGATTAGTCTATTCCTATGTCAGCAGACGATCATGTCAATAATCGATCCACGACGATTAATCGTCCCAAACCACAAAGTTTTAATCAACTTGCTTGCAGTTGTGACGTTACCAACAAACATGGCTGCGTAACACACGCCGCATCACGACTTACAAGGCTTTTCCCAGACCGGCGCGAGAATTAAACGCTTGTCGCCGCGATTCCCTGCGGCACATCGAACGTTTTCAGCACAAAGGGAGACAGACCTACACTCTGCCACATACAGTAGATGTACATAAAAGGGGAAGAGGCAGAGGAAGGAAGGGGGACTTTTGGTTACCATTGGTAACGGCTCTGTTGCTATGCTCCTGCGTTTTAAAGATACAGTTGTTCGGTGTGTTGCAGACCCAAGAGTCCCCCTTTTCCCAGCATGTGTGCTGGAAATGCTCCCAGTAGCAGGTGTTGCGGACTGAGCTGCTCGTGTTTTTTTTTTTTTTTACCCCCTCTCTGCCTTATGTTGACAGCTGGAGGAGGCAGACAGATATAGAGCCCTCAATTACAGCCAGGACGCTGGACGGGAGTAATTACACCATGTCTTCTACCGTAAGGAAGGATCGGTCCAAAGACTGCAACATTCTCTGCTTTGTTTAGTTTTTCATTAAAAAAAAAGAAGAAATGTATTGAAATTATTCAGTTAAATTTTTAATTTGCCCTTTTATACATAAATGATGACAATGTCACTCAGAAAGTGTCTTCTTTCCTGGTCAGGCAGAAAGAAGAAGAAAAAAAAAAGTACCTTTATATTTAGATTTGTAAACATCATTTTGACAAACTAATGTAAAGACTAATAATAACTAAATAAATAACGCGGCCACAAATTTTCCTGTTTGCCACTTTTGCTTTGCATACAAAAATAAAAACAAAAAGTCCTTGTCGGTGAGTTCCCAGTCTCGCCCGTCCCTCATTCAGCTCTGCGTTGCTCATTCCTCGGATGCCTCCTGCTTCCCCCGTTGAATTCTTTATTTATAGGAAATGACATTTTTGTTTGTGGATTTTGCACTGGAGGAAAAAATGTCAATGAATCCGCGGATAAACAAACCTCTGGTAAAAACTGCTGATAAAGCTATTTTTTGTGCATTACTTTGAAAAATGAATCCCCCCCCAAAAGCACCTCACACAATTAGCTGATCTGTACAGACAGTCAGATTCAGTTTAGTGAAGTTGTTTCTTCCTGCATGTTGTCTATCTAGTCCTCTGCCTCTCACTTCTTTTTCCCGTCTGGAGCTTTCCTCTTCCTCTTCCTCTCTCTCTCTCATCTTCCCCTCCTTCAGATTCCATCTATTTTTGTTCCCATCCGGTGAACTCACCTACGACCAATTTTATGGCGCTTATGCTTTTTTTTTTTTACCTGTATAATGTGTTTTAAAAATTAAGCTCCTACGTATTTGGGAAGCCGGGTTTAACCAGTTGACTCATGCGAGTGTGTGTGTGGCCATCACTTGCTTTGAAAAGGCTAAAATAAAACATTATCCTAATTTCTGCGTCTGGAGCCGACATGCCTGTTCTGCTCATCTCTGTGGGTTGAGTTTCAACAAACAAGCGACGCTGGTTTTGTTCTCAATCCCGACCGGCGTTCGGGTATTCGTGGAAAACTTCTTTCTTGGTGTGTAAGCAAAACTACGAGACAAAGAAAACATGAGTAAATACAAAGAGATGTTTTTAAATGATGGATTATCAAGAAGAAGAAGTGAAATGAGCTAAATAAAGTTGTCCACACCCAACAGAGTGTCATAAGGTTCTGCAGAGTTCTGGAAACAAGCCATTCGTCCCTTCTGGTGTGCATGACTGTAAGTAATTACGAAGTTTATCATAGTAAACTAAAAGTCTCGCTTGTCAAGTTTTAAAGTATCTGAAAATATTAAAAAAGTATTTGAGAGTGACAACTTTTAACCAGGAGTCAGACATACTTTACTCATCAAGCCCACATTTCTGTTTTTAGAAATTGGTTTGATGTAATATTCTAATTTAAATTGTAACGTTTTTATTGCAGAAAATCATCATAATTAACAGGAACAAAGGCCTTCAAACATTCATCAGCGTGTAATCAATCTACATAATGTGATAGACTTCCTGACTTTCCCATAACATTTTAATTCATTGACTGGGTTTGTGTTTATTACTGCAGAAACAGCTGTGCTGTTCAATTTAGTGGACAGATCACGCATCGCATTTTGCCCTCCGACATGATTACACAATTATTTTAGCCCTTAGTTCTTATTTACCATCACCAATGTTTCTTTAAACAACGGGCTGCTATTTTTATTAAAGCATCATACTGTATGATGATGCTTCATATGAAGTGTGAGATAACAGAAAAAAGCTAAACACTAAGGTTTAAAACAATATATATACTAAGTCGATCTGAAAATGGTTCCTACAGTACAACTTTAGAAAAGTATTGGATATATGTGTGTGCGTGTGCGTGTGCGTGTGTGTGTGTGGTAGATTTTTTAAAGTGTGCGTTGGAAATATATTTTTAAAAAGCTATTCCTTCAACCAGATTTTTGTTTAACCAGAACTCTGCTCCCTGCTGTAACCCGCTGCTCTGGACCGGATTCACTCCAAGCACTTTCTGCTCTGAAAAACAAGCCGCCCTGCAGGAAAGCAGACCGCAGGCCGAGTCGAAAACAAACAGTGATTTGTAAAAACCCAGGTGAAAGCCACTGACAGCTCAATGTTCTGCCTGGTTCTGTGCTGCTTTCAGAGGCCCGAAAGCGCCCCACTAACAGCTCAGAGTGGCTCTAAATTTCACTTAATATCTGACGTGGTTTAAGCGAGAGAGAGAGACAGAGAGAGAGAGAGAGAGAGAGAGAGAGAGAGATAGAGAGCGCGCTGCGATTGCACCCTTACAGAGTCTTAAACAAATTGCCATGGACAAAATGGGCCAGCCAGCCCTGGGGAAGAAAAACGCAGCTCTGAATCTTTCGATGGTGGCGTCAGTGGATTATGAGACGGGAAGAGAAGATATGAGGTATAGCTGTATGCAAAGCTGGCATTTGGGCTTTAGAGATGTGTGTGTGTGTGTGTGTGGGTGTGTGTGTGTGTGAAGAAAGCTTACTGGCTGTAGTTTATTTACAGTTTGGCTAGGTAGATGGGATAAGTAATCGTCTGCAGCCTTCAGCTGCCATCGAGGAAGCACTGCTGAATGTCAGGAGGAATGGTCCGACTCCACATCTCCCGTCAACACTTTGAGGATTTAACATGCAGCACCCGGTTTACAGAGAAGCCACTGTGGTATTTTAACCCTCTGTTTTTAAATTTGAACAATTAAAACCTGTACAAATATATATAAACGCATTGGAGAAAAAAACATTAGTGACAAAAATTTCCAGCAACATATTTTGTAAAACAAAACCAAAGGCGATCGAAGAGGCTTCTCAACTACAAATTCAACACATACATAATAACACATAAATGCACATCTACATATACATATATCTATGTAAACGTACATCAATGTACCAACAGATCTGCTGTATCATCTACAGATCAGAGCTTAACGTTGCAGTAACTTTTATGAAAATATTTCTTTACATTTTTGTCGAAACTCTCACTATGTCGTGACAGTATAATGTGAGACAGGTAAGTTGTTAAAAATGTGAACACCTCTGCCTTCTCTCAGTGCCAGCTAGAAACAAACAATCGGGGCCAAGAGGAGGGTCTTAGCGCTGTCAATCAACACCCACCCTGCCTCCCTCTCATTCATTTTTACACACATTTGTATACTTGTTATATTTTTTCTTTAAATGGGCAATATTCTTACTTTCCATTCATTTCATCATCTAAACCATTCCACAAAGTCATTCCACAAACTGATGTGCACAGACTTTAAATCACATTTTCCTCTCACCTTCGAAAAATTTAGAATTTTTTTTTTTACACGCACACTTTTTCTGGCCTTAAACAACACCTTGTACATTTTTAACCGTCTTGACATTTTTATTTTTTTGCAAATAAAATCGAATCAACCCATGATAACATATAAAAATAAATAAATAGAGATGACACGTGTTTGTCAATAACTTATCATAACACATAATTATTGTGAAGCAGAAGAAAATAGCTTTCTTTCTACTTTTTTTGTGTGTGTGTGTGTGTTTTTTTTTTTACCAAGAAAAATTTTAATTCAAATACAGACAGGGAAATATTTTGTGCGGTTCAGATGTCATGCAAAAGTTTAAGGGGTGTGCAATTTTTTTATTTTTTTTACTGGGGCCCTGAATGCATTTGGATTTCAGAGCCCTGTTCAGATGCTGCAGGGAAACTCTGACCTTTTCCCCCCGTGCGTACTCAGACCACGCTGACTGAGCTGTCGCATCGACCTGCTTGCTTCTCTACAGTATCCGCCGTCCCGTTTTAAAGATTTTCCCACCAGAAAGCCCATCGGTGCACAGCCAGCTGCCGCTTCGATGCGAGTCGGCAACTCGATGTGTTTTCAGACACAGTGGATGCTCCCTTTGTTTTGTTTTTTTTATTCGTGTTACTGCGAGCAATTTCCCGATTTCTTAAGTCCGACGTCTCACGACCGGAGCCGAGGAAACGCAGCGTTTCCTGACCGGACCGGCAAACCGGCTCGGTTTTGGCATTTGAGAACAGCAAATTAAGACAAGGCCACACCGCTCAGAGGGGAAACAGGAGGGAAATCACAGAAAGCTGCAGCTTTTTCACACCCTGCAGCAGCAACCTGTGAGGGGGTTTGTTAGAGAAAACGTAGAAACGCTACGTTTCTATCAGCTGTCAATGCAGCGTTACAGAATTTAATGTCAGAGAAGGAGAAGAGGAATAAGCTTTAACAGATCAATAATATCCAATGACACTAACGTGGAGAAAACTAATGTCTTCTGTGCAAACACTTTAGCAGAGCAGTTCTGAGGTAAAACTTTCTTATTAGGTGTGTGTGTGTGTGTGTGTATCTATTCCAGATTGTGCCTTCAGTTTCCTGCCTGTTTGGTTTCTGTTTATTCAAACCCAGCAGGCATTCAGGCGTGGCTTCAAAAGCAAAAGCAGCCTTCCTGAGCCAAACGAAAGCTCAAATTCTGTTCCAACATGTCACTCGGCCCCTCATGCCTGTTCACATACGTGTGCATGCGTTTTCCGCTCAGGTCCCCTCCCTGCGTTGTCGAACGGAACCCATGTCATCGTCCCTCTGGTGGAGGACCTGGAGGACGGTCGCTGGGAGGCCGCGGTCGTCAAGCGGGACGACAGGAGGTTAAAGCTGTCTGTGAATTCGCCTCCCACGGCTGTCATAGGCAGGTACCAGCTCACCGTGGAAACAAGCTGCGCCAACGGCCAGGCCACCTCCAGACACGACCCTGCCGATGACATCTACATGCTGTTCAACCCCTGGTGTGAAGGTAATCTAAGACAGACAGGCTCGGTGGATGAAGCGACCCCAAGCCTCCATGTTCAGTCCATGCATCACTGATTTCTGGAGACTCTTCGTAATAAACCAACTATATCAGCTTTCAGAACATTTTACAAACATATTTTGAAAACTCTTTTGTAAACATTCTCCTTAACTGCGACCGTTGTAAATGAAATCTAGTGGATCTGACTGCTTCAGGGAGTCGCCTAGAAGTCGTGGTGTCAGCATGGCAGCATCATGCTTACTTTAGTTCAGCATAAACAAGGACATCAATGGATTAAAACATTTAATCTGACTAATCACACTCCAGGGCTGTGGATTAATCACAATTAATCGCTGTGCAGTAACTTTTTAAGCTTTTTGCTTAAAATGTAAACATGCACATTTTCAAAAAATGGTCAAGAAAACATTCCATAGTCAAGACTTTCATATTAAAGAAGTTTTTAAAAGAAGTCATTTTGTTTTAAACGTCAATTTTGAAATGTCGGCCATAAACTGTGCTTTCTTTCAGGATAATTCATAATTGCAATGCGAGGCTACATGCTACCTGGGTTTTATGCAAATTTCCACCGCTGTGTTTTTTTAAAGTGAAATTTGCTGCTCGGCTCACCAGTTTGACTCTCATCCGTTCACTCGTGGGTTTGACCGCAGCACAAGGCCGTGACTGTGACCTAGGCAACCCTCAGCAGGAGAGAGGCTTTTAGCTCAAGATATGTAATGCGATTAATCTTTGAAATGTCACATTAATGCGTTAAATGCGTTGTTGAAAAAGCAGCTGTTCTTTGACTTATCCGGTAGTTAGTCACTGTTCAGCATTATGCCAAAAACTACTGTAGAGAAAAATTCAGGACTGTGGCTTAACATGAACACAATATGAAACATGGTGGTGGCAGCATCAGGCAGCCGGGAGGCTTTTCTTCCTACGAAAATAATCAACGTAGATGAAAACAGAAAAAATTGAGTTAAATACATGCTGACATTTGAGAGAACATTTTAGCTCACCTTCCAGCTGGACGAAAAACCTTTAACATTTAGCCAGAGGTAAAATCAAATGGATAAGATTAATACACATCTGTGTGTTTTGAGTGGCCCAGTCAAAGTCTAGACCTAAATCCACTTGAGAACCATGAATCCTCTTCCTTCCCCTTTACAAGTTCAAAGAACTTATTGTTGGTCTACTACATAAAATCCCAATAAAACTCATTTGTTGGTCAGAAATGTACAACATTTCTCAGTAAATAAAAAAACGTAGGCAAGAATAACATCCGTTTTGTGCCTGGCGTCTCAAAAGCTTTTCATGTCGTCTCAGCCACAGCTCCACATCCTGAACAAACATGTAGGAGGCGATGTTGTTTTATTTATTTATTTATTTATTTTTTAATGTATGTATGATTAGGACATCTGCTCGGCAATAATGCAAACAAAAGCTCCCAGCCGAACTGGAGCGTAAAATGCGGCGCAATTCAGATTGAACACGAAAAACCTTTTAATCTGCCCGGACTCAAGGCAACGTGGTTGAAAGGAGTTATTGCCATATTTCCTACTTCCTGGCCAAAGAAAACCTAAAATGGCTTCTTGGTCATTTTTGTTTAATGTCGTCTCTTTTTGAACGACCGTCCTCACTTGCTCCTCCCAGGCGACTCTGTTTTCCTGGACTCCGAGGAGGAGCGGCAGGAGTTCGTCCTCAATGATGTTGGTCGGATCTACTACGGCACACACCTCCAGATCGGAGACAGGACGTGGGACTACGGCCAGGTGAGGAAGAGGATGCAGCGTCCGTGTTTAAGATAAGATAAGAAAAGATAAATCTTTATTGCCATTGTCACAAGGACAACGAAATTTAAAAGGTGCCATCAGTCAGTGCATATGCTTGAAAACAAGAAATAACTGTCTCACAATTCACACACAATGTAAGAATTAACAAATAACTGGTAAAAAAAAACAAACAAAAAAACAACAACTAATAAATAAGAACAGCCACATTCTCACATTCTCAGGATCCATCAACACTAACGTCTACTTTGTGCTTCTCCCAGTTTAACAACGGGACCCTCGCCGCTTGCCTCTTCGTGTTGGATCGGAGTCAAACCCCAAACTCCGGTTGGGGCGACCCAGTCAATGTGACGCGGATCATCTCAGCCATGGTGAGGAAGGAGCTAATCACCTGCACCCTCCTTTATCTTCCAACCAAACCAACAACTATTACTATTTTATGCAAAAATAAATCTGCCGCTTTAAAGTGGAAGATTCTTTCTAAATATGCATTTACTTGCTTTGGTTCATTGTGTCAAGACCCAAACTGAAGAATTGGGTGAAGAATTACAAAATCTTCCCTTCACTGCACAGAGAGGAGGCCGTTCAACATCAGAACGTCTTCCGACATGAATCAAAAACCATATAGAAACAGTGTATATGTGAGGGGTGTTGTGTTTTGAGCCAGTTTTTGTTCTTTGCAGGGCAGAGATTTAACATGCGGTAGAAAATAACAGTGAGATCTACTCCCCCGGGTTTCTAGAAGCGTTTCTGAGCCTGAGGAGTGATTTCCACTTCAGAATCCTGTCTCCTTTTAAAGCGACGTTGCCCGAGGGCTAGAAGATCCAAGCCTGGAATAGTTTTTTTTTTTTTCCCTTGCAGCCTTGTCTCCCGTGTAGAGACGTTTCTCCCGATGATCTGAATACTTTAATGTTAAATGTGCTACTTTACACTTCTCTGCAATTTAGCTTTTGACTATAGGATGATAAAAGTCCCTCTTCAGCCCCTCCACAAGGGACTGATATGCTCAGTTTCTGTGCATTTTCTTAATTTGCTATGCTTCAGATTTACGTTTCAGGGTTTAAAATAACGTTGTTGTTCCAGTTTGAACTAAGTTTTACGCCAAGTCCACGTTTCAACTTTTTTAAAACACATTTTCATGTGAAAACTCTTACTTTTATGAAATACATATTAATTTTCAGAATGCTTACTTCCATCAACAAGCTCAGCCTGTTAGTGTGCAACATCATATTCATGTAAAAAGTGTAGACAGGTGCCAAACGTCCTCCTGTTAGCTTGTGAACAAGTTTGCACATCAAAGCGCCGCTTCCAGCAGTTCATATTGATTAAGCAGGCGACGGCAAACAATCATGTAATTCTGGTAAATAAGCTTTTACCCTTCATGTGCATCATAGCTATTTTAATAATGAATTACAACATTGCCTTTTGGGTGTTTCTGAATCTCAAATAATTGATTTTTTTTTTTTTGACAGTAAACAACGTTGCTACTGTTCTTCATGCTAACAATCAAAACTTTTTTTTCTTCATTCACTCTGACAGCAAAACATGACATTAGTTACAGTAATTGTGTCGCTGCGCTGCTTTGTTTAGATATCAACACTTACATTGTATGCAGTTGAGTTTTCTTCATTTTGTTCTTCTTTAACATTTCTGGAAAATGTCACCATAGTCTCCGTACTTCCACTTTCTGCTCATTGCGCCAACTCTGCGTTTGTGCTGGTCAGCAGTCTTAAATTGCTGACAACATCCGAGCCGTTATTTTAGTTGCTAAGCTAATGTTTCGTTCAGACTGCAGAGTCGTCTGAACGAAACATTAGAAGTGAACAAATGCATTTAGTTGCAGCTTTATCAATCTGCCTCTTTGTTGGAGTAGAAAAATCACCTAAAAACAACAAAAGTCTCCATTCAATCTTTTGGTTTTGAGTACCTGAAACTGGGATTTCAGTTTATATTACATTTAAAGCAAATTACATATCACATTCATGTTTACAGGCATTATCAATAATGGATCCCCACAAAGACTTCCTTTGTGTACGTAAAAGTGAAACAGCAGTCAGCCAGTTCTCACCTTTATTTTTTTCCATCAAATAATATCAAAGGTTTACTTCTGAAAAAAAAAACCTTGTGTACATCTTTCTTTCACTCCCAAAATGGCGCGCTTTTAAAGACAACAATAGGGAGCTGCACTCACTTCAGGTTTCTCCTGTAAAGAAAAACGGCACCGTTTAGATAAAGTTCTCAAAGGAGCATTCATCATCGTTTGTGCGCAACCCACAGCGCATCATAATAAATTGTAATTATGTCTTGATTTCTAGATAAACTCTCCCGACGACCTCGGTGTTTTGGAAGGAAACTGGTCAGGAGACTATTCACGGGGAACTCCCCCCACCGTGTGGAGTGGAAGTGTGGAAATCCTGCAGCAATACTACGAAAGCAGGGGAACGCCCGTTAGGTACGGCCAGTGCTGGGTCTTTGCTGGCGTCTTCACTACAGGTCAGCTGATGCATCTTTGGTTTGATGTACCAACAAGACCGTCTTGAATACATGCTAACCACTGGTGATGCGCTGTTTCAGTGTTGCGTTGTCTAGGCATTCCTGCTCGAACGGTGACCAACTTTAGCTCGGCGCACGATACCGACGTTTCCTTGACGACTGACATCTACCTGGACGAGGAAATGGAGCCGATAGAATACCTTAATGCAGACTCTATCTGGTGCGTCACAGTACCAGAGTTCATGACATACACGGGTTCCGCAAAACAACAACAAAAACCTCTAAGTTTTAACCATTTCCCATTTCTTTGTTTTTCTTTTTCGGTAGGAACTTCCACGTGTGGACCGACTGCTGGATGTCTCGTCCAGACTTGCCTCCTGGCAACGGAGGCTGGCAAACCGTCGACGCCACGCCGCAGGAAACCAGTCAGGGCATGTTTCGCTGTGGCCCGGCTTCCCTCAGCGCGATCCGTAATGGTCAGGTCTACCTCAAACACGACTGCGCCTTTGTGTTTGCCGAGGTTTGTCGGATTCTCAGTCAGCAGAGGAGTTTTGTCTCGTAATACTTTAGGAATGACTGAAAGGCGTTTATCAAAAACTGACCTGGTCCCACGCCTCTTCCAGGTGAATAGTGATAAAATATACTGGCAGAAGAACAAAGATGGCACCTTCAGTCAGTTCTGCAGTGAGAAGAACACTGTGGGTCTCTCCATCAGCACCAAGGCCGTGGGCTCAGACGAACGGGAGGATATCACACACCTTTACAAACACCCAGAAGGCAAAACCAAAAAATTATGACACAATCTTATGCAATAACTCATGCAACTTCCGAAGCCGTCATGGCATATAATCAGTTTATTTTGAATTTGCTCAAAATGGTTGTGTTTCATTTTTTCATCAGGCTCAGAGGAGGAACGTATTGCCGTGGAAACTGCCTGTAGCTACGGCTCCAAAGCGGCCGCCTACTCGTCTCCGACGGCGGAAGACGTCTCTTTGGAAGTGATCATGGAGGGCGACGGTCCCAGAATGGGGGAGGATGCAGAGCTGACCATCAGGCTGAGGAACGTCAGCTCGGAGCCGCGCACCATTACGTTGCACAGCCAGTTAGCCGTCATGTACTACACCGGAGTCCACAAAGACACGGTGAAAAAGGACAAAGTAGACGAGGAAATTCTGCCCAACGAGGGTGAGCAGCTGGGCCTCCTCACAAACGGCCTTACAAAAGTATACTTTGAACTTTTCCATATTTTTGCTCATTGCAACCAAAAATTTTAATTTATTTAATTTCATTTGTTTATATATATATATATACATATATATATATAATATCCCAACACAAGTAGAAATGGAAGAAAGGCCAAAATATGTTATATCGTAAAATAAGAATCTGAAAAGTGTAATCAGCATTTGTATTCGGCATCCTGATATCCTCTAAATAGAATTCAAAGTAAAAAATTGTCTTCATAAATCTACCATTGCAATTTAATCAAAGTACACAACCGAGTGTAAAAAACATAATTTTTTATTTAAAAAAATATACTACAGCTCTAAGACAAACGTGGAATTGAAGCAAAAGCGTTTCTGCATACTATGAGTCAAAGAGGCTGAATATGCACTCCACACTTTCCCAATTATTTTTTATAAAATATATGTAAAAAAACAAAACCAAACAAGAACTCTAGTTAGTGTTGGTTTACAATGAGATATGATGCAAAAAATGTTTAAGATGTTTGAATATCTCTGCAAGGTAGCGAAAAGTTTAAACCTCTGTCTGTCGTCTCGCTTGCTCTGCACAAACAGGATTGATGGAATAAATCGTTGAAACTTCCTCGTCCAACAACAACTAATTCCACCATCTTGAGACGCCTAAGCCTGCCAACCTAAACATTCTCTAATATCTGCCCTATTTTTATTTTTATTTTTTTGCTTACAGTGAACGATTTGACTTGGGAATTGAAGTACGACATGTACAAGAACCAGCTGATAGATCATTCAGCCCTGATGCTAACGCTTTCCGCCAGGGTCAGAGAAACGCAGCAAGTCCTGGCGACCCAGTTCAGCTTCCGACTCAGGACGCCAGACCTCGTTATAAAGGTAAAAAACAGCAACAACAAAAACACAGAAAGCCAGGAAATCGTAACAAGGCAGTGGGAGATCGAGTCCCAGCTCTGATTTTGTCGCCTTTTCCATTTTACCGTCACACAGCCGGTGGGGAAGGCTGTGGTGGGGCAGAAGATGAAAGTGGAGATTTCTTTCACAAACCCTCTACCGCTGGTGCTGAAAGCAGTGATATTTCACCTGGAAGGAACAGGCCTCCTACCTGGGAAAAAGATCCACTATGGGTGAGTCAGGAGAAACATAAACTTAATATCGGTCCTGAGGTTTTTTTTTTAAAATGACCTGGCGTCTCTTCCCCCTTTTGTGACTGCTACTGTCATTTCCTGTTCTCCCTGCAGAGATATCGGCGGACATGCCTCCGTCTCCTTCGTGGAGGACTTCGTCCCCACCCTTCCCGGACCGAGGAAATTACTGGCTTCTCTGGACTGCAGGCAGCTCACACAGGTCCACGGCGTGAGCGACATCGCCGTGGAGGACAAAAGCAGCGTGGCTTCGTAGGGACCCGCCACGTTTTGACAGTCAATTACCCGGCGTACCGTGGGCTGATTCTTATCGCGGACCCGTGAACTCCTTTCTCCGTCTTATTTATATACGAAGCCAGTATTCAGATCTCGCAATGTGTCCCACTTCGGCGCTGATTAAATTTGCACAAGAATTGCAAACCGGTGGCAAATTTAAGGATTTCTGGCGGAAATCTGATACGTGTCCACAAAGAGCGGACGCTTTTAATATCAGACGAAGCCCACCGTGCAGCTTGCACCACTCCTTAGATGGGCGACGCAACCGTGTGCAGAAACATAATAAATGCAGATCAAGTGAGCAGCGGAGGTTGGACCGGTTAAGTAACTTTAATGAAGGAAATGTGCTTTAGCTAAAACAGGATTTGTATTTATGTCTTGTTTTATGATTCATTTATGCAATCTATTTATTTAGTTCATTTACCATCCCTTAAAAACATCATCTACAGCACTCCCTGTTTCAGATTTGTTTGTATCAATAAAAGAGCAACAGCTTACAGACTTGCTTTTGGAGCTTTAACTATAGATTTTCGTGTCTTTGAAGGCAACTATGAGCAAAAACGTTCTGTACCTTCATCCACGAAGGGACTTGGGTCACAAGATGTCCTACATGCAAAGACTTGCTTAACTCAAAGACTAAAATGCCCGCCCCCCCCCCATGGAGTTGTCAGTGTTACCCCCTTTTACTGAAATAACTTCAGTGAGAAGCTACATGTAGCCATCTGTCGGCCTCTGACAGCAGTCTGAAGAAAGCTCGCCCCACTCTGAGGGGATTTACAGCCTGTTTCAAGTCACCCGTTAGCATCTCAGTGGCACCAGGACCTGAAGCTCATTTCTTTGATTACATTTGCTTAGAGAACCAGATCCAGGCAGTTGTTCTGAACATTTTCCACCTGTAGAAAATCTTCCATACATCTGATATACACATTTGGGTCTCCGCATGGTGTCGACTCTCTTCAACAGTCAGGAGCATCAGATTAAATGTCTCAGGTTGAAAGGCAGCAATCACGTCACTTCCTGGACGTCTGCACTCCATTTGTTGTTGTTTTTCTGAATAGTTTCTACTGTATTAAAATGATTTAACACAGTAAATGTGTAAAGGATCACAAATATTGTGTTAAATAATATTAATACAAAAACTAATGAACTTTTAGCACAGTAAATTCGTGCCCTCCTTACATGGACACGTTATTGCTGGGTTTCAGATGACGTAGCACCGACGTCACCCAATGCAAATGGAAGGCAAGATGTAAATCCAGCTTTAAAAAAAAAGAAGTAAATCCAGCTTCAAAATGCCTAAGGTCTGTGTCCTGTACTGTTGTTCCAACCATTATAAAAGAGAGAAAGATAAACGTTATTTTGGGGCATTAGCTACTCGTCGTGCTCCATTTTGCTCTGTTCTGGGAAATCCACTTCCGGACCCCCATCTGAATTTCGCGCCACATTCAGCAATTGTGTTGGTTTTTGACACAACTGTTGATATCAACGAATGTTTTAAGACTGTACAGTACAAGTGATTATTTCTGTAAAAAAAACAACCATATTGTAAACATTCAAAATCAAAAGGGTTTAAAAAAAAAAAAAGCACTTATTATGTCACGTCTCTATAAATACTAACTGGAATGCTCAAAATGTGAGGGGAGGCTAGTTTTATGTAGGTTAAAAATGATTTCACCTCGCAGCTGAAGCAATTTCCCAACCTTCAATAAAACCCTTTGCTCCTACATAAAGCACGCGACACTTTCTCTTCCTGTGTGATTTCTTTATGACAGCCCACGGCTTCCGCCTTCGCCTCATTGACAGAAAGAGGCCAAGTCTTCAGCAAAAGCTTCGTGTCGCCTTGTCTTTCAAATGTCGACTCAGACGCTCTGGCACAACCGCGAAGCGACGGATCGTTATTTCAAAGCGTTGGATGTTGGTTTAAGACTTCCTGATCTGTAAAACCTGATACCCCCTTGTCAGTGGCGGCTGATGGTGATATTTGGGCTATTCTAGCTATCTATCGATCGATCGATATACAGTACAGACCAAAAGTTTGGACACACCTTTTAATTCAATGAGTTTCCTTTATTTTCATGACTATTGACATTGTAGATTCACACTGAAGGCATCAAAACTATGAATAACATGTGGAAATATGCACTAAACAAAAAAGTGTAAAACAACTGAAAATGCCCCTTATATTCTAGTTTCTTCAAAGTAGCAACCTTTTGCTGTGATTACTGCTTTGCACACACTCTGCATTTTCTTGATGAGCTTCAAGAGGTCGTCACCTGAAATGGTTTTCACTTCATAGGTCAACCTGCCCTGTCAGGTTAATAAGTGGGATTTCTTGCCTTATAAATAGTCATGAAAATAAAGAAAACCCATTTTAATTAGAAGGTGTGTCCAAACTTTTGGTCTGTACTGTATTTATACAGATATACTGTATATATATATATATTTCACTACTTTTTGTACCTTTTGACACCTTGAAGAAAAGCATAACTGCTAACAGAAAATCTGCATCAAATTTAAAATCATGCAGCTAATTTGTTTAAAAAATAATTAACTTAAAGTTGCACATTGCATCGCAGCTAAACCCAGGGAGAAAAAAACTTTAGAAGCATCACCAAAAGCCAAAAATAAACTTGATTTTCAAGATGGTTGCGGCTCTCTGCGGTGTAAATTTGCCGTCTCCACCTACATTTATTCAGAGGCTCCAGTTCTTGTAGCTGGTTGACGGACTGCAGCTCCGATTTCATTCCATTTTCTTGATGAGCTTCAAGAGGTCGTCACCTGAAATGGTTTTACATTCATAGGTCAACCTGCCCTGTCAGGTTAATAAGTGGGATTTCTTGCCTTATAAATAGTCATGAAAATAAAGAAAACCCATTTAATTAGAAAGGTGTGTCCAAACTTTTGGTCTGTACTGTAGATAGATATAGATGTTTGAGGATGTTGCAAACAAGATGCTCATCTATTCTCACGTTAAAGCACAAGTTAAGCTCCTTGTCACGTCGATTTAATAACATGAAAAGTTGTCTCCCTTGAGAGACAACATGTTTTAGGCTTACACCCTGATGGGACTTTTTTAATGAGTGACGCCACCTTGCCATGTCGAGAGAGCTCCTTGATCAAAAATTCATTACTGATGAACGGAGGTACGTCTGACAAAGTTACTCTTGTGGCCAATAGCGTGAGCGGCGACGCCTGTAAAAACAAGCCGTTGACAGAAATGACAGAAATGCCAAACTCCAGTAAGTGAGCAGTGGGTGACACCGGTGATCTCTGCCGCAGCGTTCATGGTCTTTGGTAAAAAAAAAAAAAATGCCGCTCGACACAACAGGCCATGCAAGCCTCAACATCATCATGGGTTTCTCAGGGAATAGTGTCAAGGTTCAGACTGTGGCGCTCCATCTCCATTGGAATTTTGCAGTGCTTTGCAAAAGGATTAACTTTTTTTTTTTTTTACATTATATCACCCTACAGTCACAAGATATAAGGGATTTTATTTATCAGACTGACCATAGCTAAACGTGTGTGTAGATAGTGCACAGTGACGTTGATAACAAAATCCACGGTTTTTATCACTTAAGATTTTAAAAGAAAAGTGCATTTCTATTTAGCCCTATTTTCTCTGATACCCCTAAATAAAATGAAGTAGGCTATAACAAATTGCCTTCACGTGTCATCTAATTGATACAGTTTAATCTGCGTCTAATTTAATCTGAGTACAAAAACAGCTGTTTCTTAAAGGTTGCAGAAGATTGTTGGAGGTGTCTAATTTGACTGAGAAAACACAATAAAATTTGGAAAAATTCACTATGTTTAGATACGTAAAGCCGACGGAGACCCCAAAACTTCCAGCTGTCATTTCCGCAAACTGCGGTTTTTACAAAGCGTAGCCCCGCAGCCGCTGAGTACAAATCCACAACGTATTTCAGAATTTTATTCGTGAGATTAAAAAGAAAATGGTGTTGGTTTATAACATTAAATTCCAAAGAAATACATTGAAATTTGCGGTTCTGACATGACAAAAAAAAAAAAAAAAAGCCAAAGTGGGATTGTGTCTGGAATTTAAATTCATTCTCCTCCTATTGGCGCAGAGGATGCTCCTCTAGAACCATGATCTGCTTGTCAGACAGCCTCTATTCAGGTCTCGACAAAGGTGACTGCTTCTCTACTCTAACCATAGTTGCAGGAATGGTACACAAAGTCAGAGGTTCAGTCAAATTGATGTTGTCCTGCATTCCTTTCCTTATATTAGAAGAACTTGTGCAGCAGCAGCAGCACCGGAGCCGAGCGGAGAGAAGGTAGGATTTGTCAGGATTTGTCCATCAGTTGAAAACAACACGTTTTGTGACTCTTTTTGAGATGATTCTTTCCAAAATGGCAAATTAAACAGTCAAGAGGAGGGATGAGTTGAACCAAGATACTTAAATATGTATACAATTGAGCAACCGGAGGAAATCCACATACACAAATAAAGCTCTTTTAGCAATCTGAGTATGGTGTTGTCTGTGGTAATAACTCCTTTTAGTGTCAACCGTGGGCTTTGTAATCCTGCGGGGTATTTGTATGCACTGTGGGCATAATACACCCAGATGGAAACAGAAACGTCTGCCAAAAGTCATTTCGCACTGGTCCACACTTGTATGCATGAAAAGGCTTGTATTTTTATTTTTTTTTATTTTTTTCCCCCCCATCATCGAAGTCTGCTACTACAACTCAACATGTGGGTGTGTTTGTTGCTCTACCTGCCAAAAGTGATGGGCAGAAAAAAATAACAGGTTCAAGCCTCTGTTAAGCTTCCATCTGCCTCTGACATTTTTTTATGTTTCTTTTCTTTTTTTTTTTTTTTTTCTTTTTTTTTTTACCCTCCCTCCTCTCCTTCACAGAGGGAGGAGGTCGTTGCAAAAACTCTGGCAGCAAATGGGTAAATATTTCCGTGACGTGAAGACATATTTACCCCAAATCGGAATCCGGTTGAAATTTTCTTTAAAAATAAAAAATGAAAAAACCTGTTCATGCTCTGAAACTCTGCGCTGTGGCTGAAATAAGGCGTCTCTGCACAGATTCTTCCACAGAGATGTAAAAAGACTCGTCGTCAGTTCTCACAAATCCGTAATTGCGGCTGTTTGAAGGGTGACAGAAGCAGCTATTAGGTTTAGAGGGAAATTACCTCGACACACAGGGCAGGGTTGGTTAGAGCAGCTTGTTTCCCCTAAGAACTGAGATCATTTTAAAGCCGCTTACTATGTTTTCTTACGTTATGTCTTTCTGGTGTAAAAATGTGTGTGATTATGTTCGTTATGTTTTTACGTCTCCCTCCTTCAGAACTGCTCTCATCTCTCTTTACATCATGTTTTGCATGCTGGGAGAAATGAGGCTGATGGCAGGTGTGGTCCGTCTTAAAAGACAAAACAGAAAACTGGGAAGGATAGATGTCGGCTTGGAAGAGAAGCACAACGAAACGACCTCCATAACGACGTCCTTGAGTTTTTAGCGGTGCAGAAAGTCGGCTGCTGCAAGAACAGAAGCCGATGTACAATTTGTGTACTGCTCAAGCAGCGCTGCGTTGGCTCGCGTTGCGTCACACGCCTGCTTCTTTGCGATATAAAATGAAGGACACGCTACAAAGTCCAATTCCTAGTGGGAAGCATGGCGTCACCTTCCAGCCAGGATGTTCCTTCAACTTGTCCCAACACAAAGAAAGTACAACAGAAATGAGGAAAGCATTTGTCTCATTTCCCTTTCATCTCCTCTCGCCTTGCGGTTTCTTATGGGTGAACTTTACAGCTAAATAACAGAGCAGATCAATTTTGCAAGAATGATAGTCTTGCCATGGAGGGTCACTCCATGTTTTCTTGTCATTTCTAGCAGAACATTTCGGGACCACCAACTGTCTGTGACACTGAGCTTGTGGGCCTAACCTGAAGAAAGGCTTTGATGCTGTTTGATCTGAGGCAAGACACATTCGTACAGAAAAAAAAAGGCAATCTTCACAACAAAAACAAAAGGAAACGTTGTTTTCATTGATTGGAGGAAAAGAGTGTCAAAAAATTTGAATGTGTATTTACTGCGGGAGGCATGACTGTTAGCCCATTATTGGCATGATTTATTGTCCGATCTGAATTTTGACATTGGGGAATAGAAAGGAATAGTCATTATCTGATTTGTTATTACCCAATTATTTTAGAATATAAGATGAATGTACAGGCTTGGAAAGGTGGTGACTTTAAAGTGCTCAGATGTACAGTCTGCAGGAGGTTGCAATATCCTCTACTGGTTTATATTGACAACAGAAAGTTTGCCACGTGTCTCTGTAGGTTATGTTATAATAAGTAACACATTGCTTACCATGTAATAAAAGAAATGTAACATGTTCTAACAACAGAACATTTTACCATAGATGCTTGCATATTGTACATAGTCCTGGTGTAGATGTCTGACTGATGTAAGAGTTGGCTGACAATCAGGAAATGAAATGTCAGTACTCAAAGACTTCTCCCAAATAACATCAAAAATGTTAGACAAATTAAAGTGATAGTAGATCAGATTCAGCCATTCCGCATGTTCAAGTGAGCGAACCTTCATTAGTACAGACAGAGAATCTGCATAGCATGGAATGAGGTCAAGCAATGTTAGTACTTAGACTTAGACTTAGACTGACTTTATTGTCATTTTGCATGCACAGGGTGTATACAGAACGAAATTTCTTTGCATACGGCTCAGGACAATGTTTTGAGGTTCCAATGTTGTGAGGTTACTCCAGAATAAAATAAAATACAGTATAAAATATGAATATAAATATGAATATAAAATATAAAGTGCAGGACTGACAGTAAAATAGAAGTTATTTAGCTCTGTACATGTGCAAGGTATGAAGTGGAGACCAGATTTTGAGTGCAGTCCAGTTAAGAGTTCAGCAGTCTGATGGCAAGTGGGAAAAAGCTGTTTCGGAACCTGGTGGACCTGCACCGGATGCTGCGGAACCTCTTTCCAGAGGGCAGCAGGGAGAACAGTCCATGGTGGGGGTGTGAGGGGTCACTGACGATGTTTTGGCCTCAGGACATGCAGCGCTGGGATGAAATGTCCTGAATGGAGGGAAGGGGGGCCCCGATGATCCTCTCTGCTGTCCGCACCACTCTCCTCACGTTCTTCCAGTCGGAGGCACTGCAGCCTCCACACCACACAGAGAGGCAGCTGGTCAGAATGCTTTCTATGGTGCTTCTGTAGAACGTCTTGAGGATGGGCGGGGGCAGGTGTGCTCTTCTCATCCTCCGCAGGAAGTACAAGCGTTTCTGTGCCCTCTTGGCCAGAGACGTGGTGTTCACAGTCCAGGTGAGGTCGTTATTGATGTGCACCCCCAGGAATTTGGTGCTGCTGACCACCTCCACAGCCGAGCTGTTGATGAGCAGTGGAGCGTGGCTGGGCCGGTTCTTCCTGAAGTCGACGATCATCTCCTTCGTCTTGTCAACGTTCAGGATCAGGCTGTTGTCTCTGCACCAGTCCACCAGGTGCTCCACCTCCTCTCTGTAGTCCAGGTCATTGTCGTCTCTGATGAGGCCCACCACCGTTGTGTCGTCCGCAAACTTCACGATGTGGTTGGTGGCGAACCCTGCGGACGCAGTCGTGTGTCATCAGAGTGAACAGCAGAGGGCTCAGGACGCAGCCCTGAGGGGAGCCTGTGCTGAGGGTGATGACATCGGAGGTGTGTTGTCCGATCCGGACTGACTGAGGTCTGTCAGTGAGGAAGTCTAGCAGCCAGTTGCGCAGGGGGGTGCTGAAGCCCAGGTGTCCCAGTTTTCCTGCCAGATGCTGTGGGATGATTGTGTTGAACCCAAAACGTAGTCCTGGGTCAGACCTGCAACATTCAAATCTCAGGGCTGTTAAAAAATACAGTTGCCACTGAATTATTTTCAGGGAAGAAAATTTGTGAAACTATGTCAAATTCAAAGGAAGGCAATGGTGTATTTTTATTTTTATATTTTTCTTAAGGTTCAACTTCTTCCTACTCCATTGAAACAACAGGTAAATAATACAATTACACAATGAGGGTATTAAGATATACTGGACACTCAGCATCTCATGCCTTGGGAAAAGGTTTAGGGTCACTGAAAAAAACCCAATAAAGAATCCTGACTTTTGATCTCAGAAGATTAAAGTAAAAACTAGAAAATTCCTGAAGAAATTTAACCGGGGCCTGCCAAAGTGTGCCTGTTGGTTTGGACCCAGCGTTCTGAGGCTAAAAATTAGCATCAATGCTAAGCTTAGCTCAAAAATTACAAAGTAGCATGTGGAGAATCACCAGAATGTTGACTAACATGGACTTGCAACATTCAGTATGTTAAAATTAATGCATAAGCTAAAATTAGCCAAAATGCTAATGTTAGCATGAATGCTGTGAGTAGCATGTGGGGCATCACTAGCATGTTGTCTTACATTCACTTCCTACATTCAGTATACTAAACATAGCTAATACATAAGAAATGGCTGAAATGCTTATTTTAGGGAAAAGGCTATTGCCTATGGCGGTGCACTAACCTGAGAGGAATATTGAGGCTTTTATTTTTAAATTTTCAGTAAGCTTCATTTTAAATGTCAAACTAATCCAATGTGTTACAGTCAATTATATAAGGCCCCAATTTGAGGAAAAAAAGTCAAAATTCTGAGAAGAAAGTCCAAATTCTTTGTTTGTTTTTCAGCGGTCTAATTAGCCCTAATCCTCTTCCGTACATGCTTTACCTGAAGTGCAGCTTAGATAAAACCACAACAGTTCCTCTAACATCAGTCAGATTCCTGAATGTTTCACTCATTCTCATTTGAATCCTTTGTCTGGTCGTAGGTAATCTCACTGAATTCACGTTATTCTTTTTCAGGCATAAAAGGTCACAGAGCTACATTGTTATAAAGGACAGATATTTGTGTCACAGTTTTCTGAATGAACATCCTCTAGAAGTTTTAAAAGCCCGTTGTGTTATCGTCTACATAAAATGGAGGCAACAGCCCGGACGATGTGCAGACACACTTATTAATCTTGACAGCAGCGGTGTTGTACGAATGAGATGGAGAGAGTTGAAGGCCTGGCTGTCAAGATGTATATCATCAGTAAGTAAAAAACAAACCTCTCTTTAAATTTGTCTGAAATCAAACTGGATTTATTAATGTGGGTCAGGAATATGCTGGCGCTGACAGCCAGACGGTCTGTGGGCAACACAACCTTACAAGCGCTTCAAAGAGAAAAGCAATCTGCATATCATCAGGCTAAAAGCATGGCTGCCGTCTGGAGGCTGCCGAGATTTAAAAGTGAGATGTTTAGAACATAGATGAGCGTAGAACAACTGCGTAAGAGCTATTAAGAACCAACAGTGCTGTGCCACCCACTGATCGGATGAATAAACATTGCAGGATTACTCAGAAAATAATCTGTCTGAATGAGTCTTAATTAATGTGGCGGCGGCTGAATGCGTCCGTATTGTTTGCCGTGTAACCGGGCTATAATTTGGACGTTGCAGAAATGAGAAACCGTTTTAGTGAGTTCAGATGTAAATCAAATTTGGTTTAAAAAAAAAAAGAAGGGGTGTGCTGTGGTGGCGCAGGGGTTAAGCTCAACCCATATATGGAGGCCTTAGTCCTTGATGCTGCCGTTGCAGGTTCGATTCCTGGCCTGGCGACCTTTCCCGCATGTCTTTTCCTTCTCTCATTACCCACTTTCCTGTCAATTAACTATCAAATAAAGGCCACTAGAGCCAACAAAACCTAAAAAAAAAAAAAAAAAAGAAGAAAAGTTAACTCCCAGTGCTTTAAGATAACACATGGGGGCGCTATCAACGCCACAGTCTGTGAGCTTTGACTCTGGCCTTTTCTCTAATCGTCCTGAAGTGTCAGTGAAGTCTGAGGAGGAGCTCTTGAGTCGGGCTTTTCATCCTGAGCTCTCCGGCCTGACATACAAACAGCCGTCCCGCGTGTCTGTGCTGATGGGCCGTGCGCTGATTATTTGTGAGTGGCTTTTCCTGCGGTGATGTGCGATCCAGTTTGGCGTTTAACATAATGAAGCACGATTTTTAGAACTTTGCTACTGACATTTAATGCAGCCTACATTTTGGCCTGCTGACAAGAGTCGTCTCATTTTGTTGCTCTCGTAATTAGGCTTCACGTTGCGTTTCACATCAAATCCCCGGCTTTCTTCAAAAGCAGTGAAATAAAAATACTTAAAAACTTTTAAAAGCTGTTTTTTTTTACTGTCTTTGGGGCTTTGTGTTCATAATGGTGTCTTGGCTTGTAGCTGATGAGCATTATACCTACATCCATGCCAAGCTAATAAAAAAATGTTAAAAAAAATAATCAAAGTTTGCATTAGGGCAGGTGGGAATGCAAAGTTTGCAAAAGAGTGAAACGATAAACTTGGACATCAGTGCATAACGCAATGATCAAGACAAGAATGGTGATAGCAAAGTCCACAGGTTGAATGTGAGCACAAGAGAGTTGGACAAATGTGATACGAGAAGCTATAAATTGGAGACCTTTCTATCCGGCACTGGGTTCAGGAATTTTAAAGCTCGCTCTAATTAAACTGACTTGCCTTTAAATCATAATTCATTCTGTGATGCACACAACCATCAACAATCCACGTAAAGTTTCTGGTTAATGAAGGTGAATGGAAGCAGCTGAAAATCTCTTTAGTCCAAGATTTACTTGTGTTTGGTGTTAGAACGGGATTTAGAGGAAATGTTTTTCCATCTGTTCTCTTATGTGTTATTTTTGCCTTAGAGAGTCATTTTGATCTAATAGGAAGTCAATAAATGGATATGATGATATCTAATCTGCTTTTTGATTGGCCTCTGATACGACAAGTAGTTGATGGAGCTAATTATCATGGGTTTCTGTATGGGGGAGATATTTGGAGAGCGTGCCTGGAGTCCGGTGTGTAGAGCAGTTGTCTTGCAAACACAAAGTTAAAAAAAATTGATTCCAGCTGATTTAGGTGAAATCTGTCCGCTTTACGATCACAAATCTTACCTATTTTTCTTCCACTCATCTTCTGAAACATTAAATGTAGTCACTGTGATCTTTTCTGTGCTGCCATTAAGAAGCTACTCTTGAAAATCTCATTGTTTTCTGTTTACAGAAAAAAGGTCGTAACCCTCTGCTATTTATCCACCCATATATAGTGGGGCCTTTTAGAGACGTGTGGCTTTAGGGGCTCCTTTAGTGTCAGAAAAGCGGTTGATTGTCCGCTTCGTAAAACAACGGAAAGGCGGATGTTGAGTTTTAAATTCTCGAGCTCATGATGATATTTCTACAATTTTACATGTTTTTAGATGATAAATAATT
This sequence comes from Xiphophorus maculatus, assembly GCF_002775205.1. Taxonomy (NCBI): domain Eukaryota; kingdom Metazoa; phylum Chordata; class Actinopteri; order Cyprinodontiformes; family Poeciliidae; genus Xiphophorus; species Xiphophorus maculatus. The sequence continues at coordinate 22,507,856 of NC_036451.1, read as the reverse complement.
CACATAACGAATTCCTCGATGCGTTTCGGGTGCAGCGGTTCACGAAGACGACTCCGGTTCCGTCGTTGCGTCACAAGGCAAATAAACCACCTTTTTTTTTTTTTTCTTCCAAGTGTTGCTGGATCTTAATTGCTCCTGCACTCCTTTCAGGCAGTAATCTTCCAGGACAAGTTGTCAAAAGCAAGAGCTAATAAGGGTAAGAATAATGTCACAACACTGACGGTGAGTCAAGCTGGGATAAATTGATTCTGCCACTCCCCTCGTAGGGAAACGTTCCCTGATTCTGTGTTTGCTCAGCAGGGTGTCACGACTGTTTTAAGTCGACTTTGTGCGTTACAAATCGTTGCCTGCGATAACGGGAGCGCTCGTCCGCTGTGAAAATGATCTGAGCCTTTTCCTCCCAAGGTTTTTGTTTTTGTAATATCTCACTGTGTCCAGATGAGCATACTCTGGAAGAATCCCTCACGACACACAGGCATGATTTGGACCTTTGCTTGGTCTTGGCTGCAGCCTGCTGATGTATTAATCTGTTTGTGTGCTGAAAGCTTGCGTGTTGATCTGATGGGAGAGGTTGTCGACTGCAGACTGCAGCCAGATATGAAGAGAGAGATGATTGCACTTTGATCAAGGCTTTTACTTATATAATTTTACACAACAAAGCAAATCTTTATGTCTGACGTTTCTCTGCTGTAATAAACCAATTACATTTTGACATACTTGTTTGTTTTTCTGGAACAGAGTCACTTTTGCACATCTACTTTATCATGATTTGGGAGGATTTGGGTTTTCATATTGGCACTGACAGTCCTGACCTTTTTTATTATTATTATTATCTGTGTTGCTTACCAAACCAGTTGTAGATAAAAGATTGTCTTGGAGCTTTTGCAGAACCAGTGGGGTGCTGTTAATGAGCTGCCGGCTGGTTCTCTCTCTCTGTGGCTACACATGCAGCCTCCCCGGAAAGGTCAGCTTGTTTGTATTTCTGTGATTTAAACCGAGCCATGCTATTTCAGAGTTAGTCGTTCAACTTTTCCTGCACAGACAGATGGTGTATTTGGTTCTTGGTGCTTATTGGAAATGGCTAAAATGTTTGGACGTGTTACACGGCGACATCAACTCGTGGAAGAACATCTAAGCCAAAGGGGGGAAAAAACGGCTGCAGTTTTGGAATAAAATCTCAGTAATGTATAAGTTTATCCTTGTTTAACTTCTCTCAGAGTCACTACCAATGCTCTACATGTGGATTTATGCCGGGTTTTCCACAGCTTTTATTCTTGTAACCTGCTTACTACCTGATTCACAAAGCAAATAGCAAAAATCTCACTGTGGTGTACAACCACGCAGCTGTGCTTCTCTCATTTTGCATCTGGCTAAGATCCAGAATCAGAGCATCTAAACAGGAAGTTCAGAATCTAAACAGGAAGTTCAGAATCTAAACAGGAAGTTCAGAATTTAACCCTTTATGTCCTAAATTTAAAATCTCCGCCTGGACATTATTGCTTATTTTAATTGTACGCAGTTCTTTAAATGTCCTGTGAGTAAATATATTTGCCCATTTATTTATAACAACTGGAACTTTCAATATCTAGCAAGTTATTTTCGCAATTTACAGCCTATTAAAAGAGTGGCCTCTCAGATTAATTTCACTTCTTGCTACAGCGGGATAATAACCCGATATTGGCTGGAAAGAGCAGCCTTTCAGAAACCGCTGGAATCTTTCAGACGGTGCAAAGTGTGGTGGAATTACGGTACAGCAAATTTGGCTGGATCGCCGACGCTAAGAAAGTCAAACGGGATTGAGCCGTCAACCTGGCAGCTGCAGATTTTTACAGTTCAGAATCTAAACAGGAACATTTGCCACAAATGGTAGAGAAAGAGATACATGTAGATCATCTTCCCTTTCAATTTTATGCAGATGATCTTCAGATCTACCTGTCTCAAACACCTGCTAATAGTAACATTGAACACTTCCTTTCTGTAGCTGTATGGTGGAACAGTACAGATGCAACCAATTTGTCTTGTATCTGATTAAACAAAAGACTAGGCACATCTTGTTTGGTGAGGATGCCACCATCGACATCAGTTCTCAAATCAAGCTGTTGTTACATTTGTCTTTCAGGTAAGGTTAAGCCTTTTTTACGATACACACACTTTCACCAGCTATAGAACTGATTACTGCATCGCTCTCTATGTTGGTGGTAGTTTTATCCTCCCTCCACTGGCTGCCAAGACTGAGAACTGAACTGAAGTTCTGCTAATCTTGTCTGGATAAATAATTTTCTGCCATGTGAGGCTATTCTGATGCAAATCAGTGATGGCAGAACACTATTATTCTTCTGAAAGCAATCGCTGCTGACACAAGACACCGATTTGAGGCGAAACCTCCGTTCATCTAGCATCCATAGCCTGCTAATTAGATTTATAGCTTTTATGGTCTGCCAATTAGGCTAACAGTCTGATTTCAATTGAACTCTGTCAGGCATTTACAGATGCTGATGATATAAATATCCCGAGGTGAAGATTGCGTACAACTCAGTGTCGGGGCGAAAAGACGGTGGATCTATTTTTTCAAAGAAAAAGAAACATAAAAAAATTAAGCAAGCATAAATGTTTTCGCAATTAGTTTGTAAACATCTAATCACGCCGCATATTAATGTGACGACGACTGAAAATGTCAAAACTGAAGATTAAGCCACAATATTTGTGTCTGTGCCAAAACGTTTTGGTCATGACTTTCGTAATCACTTCCCTTCAGTTTCTCTGAAGCGCCGGCGGAGGATTCAGCCGTCAGCCTGGCAGCTGCGGATTCTTCCAGATTGTTACGTTCAATGAAATTGCTGTCGAATCTTGTTAAATTTAAAAGCCACAACTGTGAACAATATAACGGTAGCAATTACCAAAGCCGTCATTAGTTATTCCAGCAGGTTGTTCACTCCTCCACGTCCTCGACTCGGATCAAGCAGCCGCCTCGTTTTACATAGGGAGGCCCTCCTGCTGGCACAAACAAACCTGAAGTAGAAGAAAAGCTACGAGTTTGAAAAATACATTCAAATGGTCCAGGAGGAACGTTTTCTTTAAGCTAGCCTTCTTCCTTTTTATAGGCTTTTTCTTTTCTTTTTTTTTTTTTACAAACATTTTGTTTATGCTACTTTTTTTTTCAGCTCAGAATGATAAAGATCTCTGGGTATATAACTTACAGTGTTCTGCTAGGGGATGCCTCTGGCTAATGCATGCTGCTTTTAAAGCTTTATTTGGCAGCTTGGCAGACTGAAAAGGGGGCAGAAAAAGAAATGGATGATATGCACTAATGGCCCAGGCAGAGAGTCAAATCCAGGTGAGCTGCATTGAGAAATATCACTCTGTGTTCATCGGAGGGACTGCCGTACCCACAATGCACCCTGAAATCTGAAACAGAACAGCAAATGTAAATGTTAATGGAAGAAAATCAAGTCCAAATGTAGAAACTTTACCACTTCGTCTAGTCACGTATATCGGCATAAGACATTTCAGCAACGAGGCAGTCCAATGTGCTCTATACCATAAAAAACATTATACAGCAATAAACATCACATTTTGTCAAATGTCATCAGCAAAATCATCAACCAAATTTACAGATCAATGTTTCAGTTGCTAGAAATGAAAAGCAACTCCAAACAGATGGGATTTTATTCTTAGCTTAAAGGAACTCAGTGTTTCGGCGGTTTTGGGGTTTTCTGGAAGTTTCCCTGGAGGGTTGCCATGTGGGCTGGGCGTCATGTCAGTGCCCAGCTTATAACCTGAAAACCCTGCAATTAAAACCTTCTCACAAAAAGGTTTTTAGAAGTAAAACTAACAAAAAGGTCACAAAACAAAACAGACGTCTGATTTGCAGATCGTGGTTCTGTCGATTTTTACAGACAATAAACATCCATCCTGTGCTGTATTGATATAATGTTTTCACAGCCAAACAGCATCATTCGTGTTTCAACAAGTTCAACAATCGATACAGAGATGCTAGCTCTCCTCTCCACAGCTCTATGAATGCTCGCTTTCTATTCCACCTTTCCTTTTCTCCCCCTCAGGATTACCTGTATCATGAGCTCCACTCTCTACCTCGAGACGGATGTTTTTAATCGACAAAAAAAAGCTCCACATCTTTCAGCCGATTGCCTCGTCTCGGGGAAACATCCTCTTCGAACGCAGTGTGCTTGCTCCATCAGTTCACGACAAGAAACAAAAGGTGACTCGACGGGAGGGTTTGTATTCAAGATGCCGCACACCTTCCTGACCCCCGGGCGGTTTTCCTGCAGAGGTTCTCCTGCAAGCACACAGGGATTTGTTTGATCAGCTCAGCGAACACAGTTGGAGCAGAGAGCAGCCAAGAGCCACTTGTTGTGGTGCCTTACTGAATTCTTATCAGACAGGAGGCCCACAGTTGACGTCGTCTTCGGTGTGTTCAGACTTGTGGGGAAGCGCAGGAGGAGCTGGCGCAAACAGCGCTGGAATGTCGAACAAGATGGCGGGCAGCCTGAGTGGGGAAGGAGTGGAGTAAGTAGAGGAACGACCTGCTTGAGAAAGTAAGGTCAGGAGGAGAGTCGGTGATGTCCTTTAAATTCGTTCTTAAGTTATATGCTGATTGAAGACTGAGTGGCCAGCTGCTCTGTCTGTCTGTCTGTCTGTGCGGCACTTTTATCCACTTGCCCTTCTTTCCACAAGTAGAAAAGTCGTCCCAGATATCGACTAGACTTTTAAAGCCTCAAAGCGGCAGAGAGGACGCCTTTTTAGTTCCAACTCGTTTCCGAAAGAAGCGGAGGAACTTTATAGAGGAATTGCAAATGTGGGTCAGCTTAACCTGTCTTTGCTGCATAGCTAAGAATAATGAGAGAATCGCGAATCACTTTGAAAATAAGAACTTAGAGGGCAGTATTATGTATAAAGTGCCTTTTTACAGCTTCATATTCCAGAATCAAATGCTTTGATTCCTTCCTCCAAGTTTGACAAATCATAATTAACCTGTTGTGAACTGTTATGATGACTTGCTAAAGGTGGAGTGTTGGAAAGAGTAGGAGCTTCTTAAAGAGACAGAGGCCAATTTCATGGAGTCTAATTGGGAAATCATATTTCTTTCAAGTCATGTTTGATATATACAGCAACTTAAGGCAGCATAGTTACATGATTGTGTTATAAAATGGCCCCATGTGCCTGGTGAATTCATAATGCCGTCACTTTAAATGTTAAAACTGACGAAAAAGTTAAATTGCCACCATAAAACAGCATTCATACTGAAAACAGAGCTATTTTCTTGCAGAACTCCTTCCCATTCTTCATTATTATCTGGTTGTGTGAGATCGAGCCAAAGATCAGCTGCAGGAGTGAAACCCCACACTGTTCTGGGGTCTGGTAGAAAAACCCCCTGAAAGGCAGAGATCCAGAAACATCTCAGCTTGTTCCTTTCAACAGTGAGACTGAAGCATCCACACGCACACACACACATACCCCCACCCCCGCCACACAAGCACACACACCAAACTCTGGGTTAGATGAGATCTAGCAATCAGACAGGAAACAGTCAGGAGAGAGTATAGGGGAAGACATGGAGCAAAAGGTCCCAAGGTTAGGAATCAGACTGCGGATGGTCGCAGCGGGAACCAGCAGCCTCTGCACACAGGGTAGCAGCGCCATGCGAGGCCCCCTGTTGAAGTTATGACAAAAACAAAAGAAAAAGTCACTGTTTTATTTAAAGTTGTTTTTAAAAGGGAATGAAGCTTCTCTGAGAAGATAATAAAACACGTCAAATTGGGAATTTAGTATGAAAAGACAGAATTATTTGTTTCTATTTCCATAGCGTTTTGCACATCCCAATATCCAATTAAAAAACGGTTTGCATTGCAGCCATCAAACCCGCCCAGTAACTGCAGAGCAGAAAGTTTTGCCATGTTTTCTCCCATTTTTACAGGTTTTTTTTTTGGTCATATTTCCATCCCTCTGAGGCTGGAAGGACTCCTTACCATCACCCTAATCTTTTGCTCCTTTCACAGATTGACATGTTGAAGTTGGAAATTTCACTTCTAATACCACTTTTGCTCCAATGAAACATGTTAGCAGAAATAAAAGATAACTTTAAACCTAAATCTTCCAGTCAGCACTAATGTGCCGTTTTTTGGTTTATTTATGAGTCTGAAATGCATTTTGTTTATCTCTCGTTCCCACTTTTGGACGGATCAAACGTGATTGTGCACCAAGCAACAATTTGTCAAAACAGAGTTTGGGATTTAAGAAACCCTCATGCTTTCTGTTTATATTAGATAAGCATAAATATCAGAGTCTATATGGACTTGTCAGACCTGAACTCAAACTGTAGAGATGAGAGAAACTGGATTTATTCAAACCTCACTCTCTTTGTGAAAACAAAAACTGTGGACTTTTATTTGTCTTTTCCTGTCTCCTTCTCTGTCAGGTACTGAATTTTTCTGTTTAAATCTTTTTTTAAAACTGACACAGTATAAGGGTGCCCTTCAAAACACTTCTAAGGAGACATTAAAACATTTCACGGCCCAGATGAGTTGGGAATCCGTCATTGTTACTTGTAAGACGGTCTGTATCTTTCCATTTTCAGTAAGGACCCTCAGCCTGACCCCGGCGGTGTTTGTGGAAAGATTGTGTTTATTAGTGGCAGACGCTCGTCACACAGCAGTCAATAAGACCAAAGCCCAGTTTCTCAGCTTGTAATGATTCAGAAGCCTTCAGACAGGAAGCCTCAGTTGGCTGTAGGATGTATCATACAACACGTTCGCGATGTGAATATGCTGACTCCCTCCGCTTTCAGTCCTTCCAGTTTTTACGGGGCTTTGGCTCCCAAATTTGATTGATTGATTCACTCGCTGCTCGCTACACGGTAGCCTTCCTGAATCCCCCCCTCCACCCGCTCACCCTGATCGATTTGCACATGAACTAACATCCACCTCTTCTTCAGCTGAAGGAAAGTTATCGGTTTATTCTCGCCACAAAGGCTCGGCGGGACCGAGATGAGCTGTGGGAAGGCGAGCTGTCAGAGGAATCAATCGCTCTAACAGCAGCAACTGAGGCCATCATTGTTGATATCAGATAGAAATCAATTTTATTTTTTCCAGATTTTGAATTTTTGAACCAGTGCAACACGACTGTCGCTGTTTGAAATCGGCTAACTTTGGTTGACAGCAGCAGTCGTGTTTTGGGTATTGTGCGACGCTTGCTGCTTTGAGAAACGTTAAAGCCAGTCCAGTTGCTTCACAACATCAGCACACCGACACACTGAAACTGCACATTTGGTAGAAAAGAGTCAGAATAGATGATGAGGATACATATAGAAAAGCAGACGCAATATAGAGTAGAAGTCATTTTTTAATCTGTTTACGTTGTTTGACAGCAGTCTATTATTTATCCTTCTGGCTTCATGGCGATTTATGAGCTGAACATTCACACTGCCTGCCTGGGTCACTAGTGAACGTAAAGCTGGGTGAGCAATCAAGAATAGCAGGCGGCTAATTGGTCACACATATTACAAAAGAAAATTACAGGTTGTCAACCCACTGTGACATACTGCAGGAATAAAAAAAAAAACCCCTGAAAATCGATCACATGGAGATTGTTTCGAGGTTTGAATGAAGAAATGTACATAAGGGGGAAAATTTGAGCTCACACAATATTCTTGTATTCATATCCCAGTGGTTCTGAGACGCTTCAAAGCGTCACGTCTGAGCACTGGCTTCACCGGCTCTCGTTTCAAATTACCTACTTGAAATTGTCCGGTGGCTGAGAAAAATCTATTCCAGCGAAGTGAAAAATTCTCGTTGCTGCAACCCGGAGGAAAATGGTGCGGGTGGGAAAGGTTGATTTCATTGGACCCGAGCGGTAATAAAACACTAAATGTTAGAATCTGATGACTTGAGGTGGAATGTATTACAGTGTAGGGCCTTTTATTGCCCTACACTTGTTTGTTTTGCTATGTCCTTCATTGCTCTGATTGTATTCTGCTTCAGGTTCTATTAGAGTCCCTAAGGTGATCTTTTCTGGTCACATTCTTCGGCTTTTCATTGCCACTCACCATTCATTTGGCACTGAAAGCATGAAGTTCAATAGCACATCTAATAAAGTGACTTTTAACTCTGTGTGAAACCATCCTTCCATCTGTTGGTCTGGTCTGGCTAGTAGCTATACATTTAGTTCAGGACTAAAAAAAAACAAACTAGTCATTTAGATCAACATTACCAATCATAAAAACAAACAACAAAAGATCAAAACAACAGAAGATGTAGGTATAACTCCAACGCTGGCGTTCTTTGAACTACAAGACACTGCACACGTATGGGATAAACACAGGCAACTTCTTTCTAAAATACAAGAGTTTAACTTTAAAAAACAATCGTACTTTATTCAATAAACTTACTCAGCCATAAAAGGTCATCATGGGTGAAGCGGACTGTTCAGAGTTCTTTATCCACGCATATCGACACAAAATTGAGTGGAAGGAAGAAAGAAGTGTGGTAGGACAAGGTTCACCAGCAACAAGGAGAACCTGCAGCCTTGACAGGATTGTCAATCCCAGAAGAACACAGATGAATACTAAATGTCGCATTTGTGAACCGGAGACACAATGCGCGATGGTCCAGAGTCGTCTTTTCAGGCTCTGACGTTTGACATCTGTGTCCACGAGAGTCGCTAACTGAAAGACACGTTCTGTCTGAGCGTCTACACAGAGAATAAAGAGTCAGGATTTATGGGACTATTTTCTAACAAAGTGGCTAAGCTTCAGCTCACTGATAAACTGATTGTAGGTCGCCATCTTTGTTGTAGCCAGCTGAGCGTAACGCTGACCAACCAGTAGATAGAAGTTGGTATACTTCTATCTAGACGCCGCCCCTCCTCATTTGCAAAATAGCCGGAAATGCATATGGTGAAGTAAAAAGAGTAGATAAGAAAATGGAAAAACAACAATGCAATTATAAGGAAAAGGAAAAACAAAATACATACACTTCTTGATGGCAACGCATGTAGAACGAAAACAAAAAGTACACATTTTTGGATGAAAGCGCATGAATAAGAAAAAGGAAAAACAAAATATACATATTTCTGCTTTTATTTCTAATTATGTCGGTTTTGAACCTCCATAGAAAACACAAACGAACAATCCAGAGTCCTGACATAGTGTAGAGTTACTCCCTCATTCACAAAAGGCATTACTGTTGTTGGACAAGCATTGATTTGGTTTAGGGGTTTCAATTTTTTGACCTTGTAATTGTTTTTTCTTTCAACTTTTTCCTCACTATTTCAAACCGCTTTTCTCTTTCCAAAACCTGAAAACAAGAAGTTTATGATTTCTCTCATCTACACCGTATTTTTCTTAGAGAACAAATGCCATGACGCAAGACGTTGCAAATATTTGAAAGTAATGACTTATTCCCTTAGAATCAGCCAGGTGCATCGGCTCCCGTTAAAAAAAGAAAAAAACACAACCCATCATTTTGAGCAACGCAGATGTTGTTCTGGATACCCAACACAGAAAGAGGAGCGACACTTTTAAAATAAAAAGTGCCAAGTAAACACAACCTTTCACCGCATTGCATCGTTTGACGTATGTAATGTGCTTAAGCGACATGCTGTTAGCATCCTTTTCTGACAGACTGATAGGTGAATAAAGTGCACGAACACTAAAAGCGCATCCATCTGACTGTGTAATCTAAATGTCATGGCGTGCGTTTTAGCTATTGCTGTCTCTTTTGGAGAGCTGAGCTGTGGAAATTCTTGAGAAATGCATCTCTGATGGTGGGCGGAGGGCGCAGGAGGTTTTGTCAAAGTGGTGTGGAGAGGCACCGTCGAACACAGCAACAGCTTCCTCCGTAGATACAGGACGCACAGGTGTGCTTTCGTGATACTCATTGTTTCGTGATGATGGTATACTTTGGTAGGAAAGCTGCTGATTTGTGGTAATGAGCTGGTATATTTATTGGAAAAAAAAAAAAAACAACAACCTGGAAATGTAACAAAATATTTACTTTGCCTTTCAAAAGTATTCACATCCTGTTTTTCCACAATTCCATCAAATTTTAGCCAGAATCTTTAGTGAACTTCCTATTAATTTTACAGCATAAACGTACTTGCACAATTTTAAAAGGGAAGGAAAATTATCTGTATCGATGCTCATAAATGAAACCCAATGAGAACAACTGCCTAATTGGTGGAGTCCATCTGTGTGTAATTGAATAAATACGGCTGTCCTGTGAAGGGTTTCGAGGTTTCTTAAAGAACGTTAATGAACAGATTTTCTAGCGGGCCAATCAGCAAGCAGAAGGAGAAGTTGTGAAGGATGATGTGGATTTTCTGCAGAAAAGTTTGGAACCGAAAAAAAAAAATCTAATCTGAAAAGTGGCTTAAATATCTTTTTTTACAGTTTCAAATCTTCCTTCTCAGTTTTTTTTTTGTTTCAAATCCTTTCTTTTTTCCAATTAATTTTTTTTTCTCTTGAACAAAGTTTATGGGCCCAGTTTAGCTGCATATTAATCCTGCACTCCACAAATCTGGTCTTCATAAACAGAAAGCCATTTTTTAAAAGAAAGTAAAAAGAAGTACTATCTCCGTTTGCCATAAGCAATGTAGCAGCAGACATAACGATGAAGTCGCTTTTCTTAGTGAAACACAATAGTGCAATATCATTTTTTGAGAATGGCAGCATGTTAACGTGGATTTGTGTTAGAAACTGCTAAAGACTGGACAACAACCCTAAACACATAGGAAAATCCAGAACGGCGCGGTTCAGATCAAAGTATTCTGAAGTGTTGGAACGGTCCAGTCAAAGTCCAGAGATTAATCCAACTGAAAATCTATGACAGAGCTTGAAAACCAACGGTCACAGATGCTCTCCATCCAATCTGACTGGATTTGAGCGAACGCAAAGAAAAACAAAAGAAAAGAAAACCACACACATTTCAGTTTCTAGATCTACAAAACATAAAAAGACACAACCCACTGTAGAGCTTGAACTCTAATTGCAGCAAAGCAGACTGCTACTAAAACATATTTTCTCAAAGGGACTGGATCCAGTGGTTTTAGCATGAAAAAAAGTCCGGAAGTTCAAAAGGTTTTGATATTTATGAAACGCAGCTTTTCAGACAGAACAGTTGTATTCATTTTCGTCTTTTTAATTCACCAAAACAGATGGTGGTGGTGTTTCGATGCATGTGTGCAAAAAAGAAGCTGCATTTCAAGTCAACTGTTGTTCTTAAAATAATTTAAAAACTTTTCTTTTTTTTTACACCAGGTATAAGACAATCCACCCAGTCTATTGTGACTTAGCAACTTTTGCCCTGTAATTATTTAGGAGGAGATAATGATCCGGATTTCTCTCTTATCTAAAATTCTGTTTTGCTCCGCTGCATCATGCACCAGCTCGGTATGAATAAAACTGAACTGAAGTGAATATATTAAGGCAAGGTAGATAAAAAATAAATCAAGCCCCAGGTTTGGGTTTTTTATAATATTGGACTGCAGCAAAGCCAAGAGGAAGGTGAGAGAGGGTCACTCGAAGCCCATCATCCGACTCGCAGCTCGATCGCTGGCAACAGACCTTCCAGAGCGCCAAACAGAAACACCAGGCTTAAGAGCTGCAGGAGCACAAAATGTCACTGTGAGCCATTAGTGACTGAGGATAATCATGCTGTATTCCATAATTAATTTGACAAAAAGAAGAAAAAAAAAAGCAAAGAAAAGATAATAGACGAGCAGCAGTAATGGCAGGGCAGTCGGTTCAGGGATGAACTGTGATGTAATCTGCTGCAGACGGAGAACAAAATGTGAGACAGCCCGAGGAAATTTGTTCATGCGTCTCGTATTTAAAGAATAAACATTGATTTTGACCTTGGCGGCTTATCGCTGGTATTCGGAGATTTCATTCAAAAGTCCTGATAGGGACGGCGGAGTGGGGAGGGGGGCTGAGTTGGTAGAGCAGGGGGCACCGTGTGTTGAGGCTGCAGTCCTCAATGAGGTTGTCCTGGTTGGTCCTCTTTCCTGTCTTTACTGTCAATAAGGGCCACCAGGACAGGAACTGCTGAAAATAATCCGGTACAGCTGGGGGGTCTCATCTAGTTCCCACAGGTCTATCCATCAAGACTCTGGGTTTTGTGTTCTTCTGTGTTTTGCCAGTTCCCCTTTTTATTTATCAGCTGTTTTTTAGTTCACTTTTTGTTTTAATCTTCTTGATTATTTGTTGTTGCTGGATTTTTGTCAGATCTTTTTCATTCTTGTGTTTCTAGTTGTCTTTTCTATTTTTTTTTTACTCCTGGTTTATTTATTCTTTTATGTCTGAATCTACATCTGTTCTTGTGATTCTAGTAATGTTTATTGTTTCTAGTTATTTTCTGTTCTAGTTCATCATGTTTCTTTCTTCAGGTTCTTAGTATTATTTCTGTATTCTCTCCTGTGTCACTTTCTCTTCCCTCCTCATCAGCCTGGCTCCAGCTCCAACTACTCACACATGAAATTAGTTAGCTCATTAGTCCAGGTTCATTGTTTCCATGCTCTCCCAGTATTTAAGCTCCTCTTTCTCACACCTTGTCAGTTTGTCTTCTTACTCTTGCCACTTCTCCTCGTTACGTTCCTCGTCTCTACCTAGTTTCCTTATGATCTCCCCGTGTCTCCAGCTTGACTTTGTTTTTGGGATTTCTCTCTTCCCCTGGACTTTCACATTTTGTAAGTTTTTGTTCTTCATTTTTAGCATTAAATTTTCAACACCATCTGGAGTCCTAACCCTGCTGCATGTGGATCCACCATCCAACCACACAGCGTGACACTATCTGCATTTCTTTCCTGCCTTGACAGCTGGCTGAGAATGGAGTTGAGCTCAAAAGTGGTTAAAAAATTCTAATTTATATTTTGTATTTCTAAACTTTCTCTTTCTGACTTCTTTTTCTTTTTTTGACTATTTGTGCTGCAGTTTGATCTGTAATTCAAATTCATGTAGAAAAGAGAAAACATTCATTGTTTGGTTTCCACCGACTATGTAATTGTGCAAATTGGAACTATGAAAATAAATTTGCTGAATAGCGAAACATCAATTTTGGGGGGAAAAAAACCCTCAAGTCTTTTGATAACTTTTTGCGCTAGCATGAGGTGGTTTTCCGGCTGTCTCAAGATTAGTGTATTTTGGAAAACTGCTATGGAAAAACGTGAGGTGTTTTTTGCATCAAGCAAGTCACATGATCAACTACTGGATGTTACTACTTTAGGAAACGACAAAGAAAACAGGAAGTGGAGGGAGGATGATGACGCGGCATGCTTTTTAATGACATACAGCATAGACAAACTTCTTTGCGTGTGATTTTCTTTGCGTTTCCTATTTTATGGAAATTGCAAAATTTTGTTTTTTCAACATTAGCGGAACATTGAAAAATGAATTAATGAGCTGCCTCAACCAGCTTCTGAGGCATTGTGACGGAAGCTGGTTGGAGGTTGGAAAAGAGTTCACAGATGAATTTGCTCAATTTTAAAAGAACACACACACACACACAAAGAAAATCAGCCTCTATACAGTATGTGAACCTGGCATGATGGACCTGCAACCCCAAAAGACTTGGAGCTGATTGCAGCAAAAGGTGGTTTTAAATCAATGACTCAGCAGGTGCGTGCAAATACGATTGCAAGCTGCCCTTCGGCCCGCGTTTTGGTGTGTCGCATGAAATCCCAGTAAAATACGTTGCGGTGTGTCGGTGCATCACTGCAAATATATTGATTTAAAAAAGAGTAATGGACGTGAATACTTTTGAAACATAGAGGTTCTAATGAGAACTGACTGGGTAAACTCTGTGGGATGTCGACACAAGTCAGACCTTTTTCCCAGTGTAGTCTGGCAGATTTTGACAACACAGGAACTTAACTGGTTCTGGTTCGGTACGAGAACCAGATGAAACCACGTCATGAACAAGAAACTGTGGCTTTAAAATCTTACCAGCTCTGGAAAAAAAAAAAAAATTCACTGAAGAACCACGTGACGTCTCTAACTGTTGATTCGTGTGGAGTTGCAAAGGGGGGTTTCAGAAACTATCGCGTTTCCACTGGGAGGAAGCCGGAGCACCCAGAGAAACAAGTAGGATCAATTGAAGTTATATAAGACTGAATCAAAGTTATTTTTTAGGAAAGCGCATTGAGACGACATTTGTTGTGAAGTGACTTAACTGAATTGAATAGAGAACCCAATCATTCATAGGAAGTACATGTAAACTCCATGGAGACTCACCGTGACCAGTCCTACCAGTTGGGTTAAGTTGCAACCCAACTTCACAACCAGAGCCCAGGGGTTCATAAGGTCAGAGGGCATTTTGTAGCATATTGTGCTTTATTTTGCTTTTGATCCTGGCAGGTTGCATGTGCATCATTTTGTGCCACTCCAGTGTTTTCTATTTTCATTTCTGTTCTTTCAACAGATCTCTTCTGTGGGATGGAAGGGTTTGGTTTTGTTTTATGTACAAATAAATAATAAACCAACATTGATTAGGGAGCCAATTTTCATATAATGCAACCACAAAGGCTACTGACAACTAAATATAGGAACATAAAAGTTTGATTTATCCTGAAAACATCAGAGCAGGAAATAAAATCAATCAGTCCACAAAAAAGTCGACTCTTATTTATTTATTTTTTTGCCATTAACTGGCTCTGACTCGATCTGAAAGCAACATTGATACAAGTAATAAAAACACATAGCTGAAACTATGCAAAAATGATAACTTTATTTGCAACAGCGGATTGGTTGAAGGTTTAGAAAATGGTTTAATAACGGGTTGTTGATGTGGAAATAAGTCAAATATGATTGGCCTCTTACGGTGAGGGTACTCTGGAGTTTCTATTTTTCCCCTCCAACTAAATTAACTCGAGGACAGCGTGAGAGTTAATTTAGGGTCTTCGTCAGGATGATCAGGTTGGGTCTTTTTTTTTCTACACCGAGTCGGAGCTCTCGCTTTTATCTCCACCCACACCGCATTAATAGTTATCCCGAATGAGTCCCGGAGAGGTTCACAGCGTTCATCAGCAGCCGCAGCTTTAAATGGAAAACTCTCTTCCTTACAGACCTATTGTTCAATCAGCCTCCTGTCCATTCACGGAATATGTACTCCCAGTCTAGGTCTCCAGAATAGGAGCTTGTATTGTCCACAGAGGAACAGTGGTTGGGACATAATGCTGCAAAAATGAAACATGTCCTCTCCCTTAGTATTCTCCAAATGACTTGCTTGTACATGCAGCTCATCATCTTGGAAACACGTGCGGTTCTGTCTGCTGAGAGGCAGCTACAGTTTGGGCTCCCTGAGTGAACATCCCTCTCATGCAATCATGTTCTCAAAAAATCAAAAAATGTAAAAATGGTAGAGAAAAAGCAGCCAGAGGTCTCTGTGTTCACTTTGCAGCCTTCAAGGCTGTTAATGTTCTGGGTCTGCTGCTGGATCTTTTGTTTTATTAACAAATCTAAATCACAGAACTATCAAAAGTACCAGGCGCAAGGATCCCGAACTGTTTTCTAATTTTCCTGTTTTGGTTTTTGAAAGCCTGTGAATATTGGGTCCCACTGCTCGCGGGAACAATGTCAACACTTTTTGCTGAGCAATTTGTTTTCTATTTGCAAGTCCACCTGTGTCTCTGCGCGGGCCGCCGGCGCCTCGTCCTCCGCTGACTTTTGACGGAAACGTCCTAACCGACTTTGTCACTGGTGTTTCTGTCTGGCTCGGCTCGGCTCGGCTCCAGGCTCCTCTCCTGGTCGATTTCCTCCCCGCCACGTTGATAAATTTTCCAAAGGAAACGCCGACGGCCCCGTCTCCAGTGTCCACCGGCTTTTTTGGGAGGCTTTGAGTCGCGAAAGCATTTTTCACTTTTCAGCTGAGGATTTTTTTTTTCACGAGCCCAGAATTGTGAATCCAGGCACTGCGAGCCTCTGCATTCAAATTACTGTTATTAAATGGGGTCAGCGGGAGAACAGCACCGCCACCATCTACTTATCCTCGAGAGCTGTTGTCACAGAGGACAGCTAGAACTGTTTTTTAAAAACCTCTGCATCCTGGTGTGTATAAAGGAAAAAAACTAAACAGAATTCAACAAAACAGCATTTTGGGCTTTTTTAATCATTAATTAATTTAAAGATGAGAGTTTGAAGATGGAATCTATTCCATAGGTAAACACAGGCAGCGATTTTCAACTTGACAAATAACACTCAGTTGTAGTACACACTTGCAATCTAAACAATTTACCCACACTGCATTTCTCGCTGTATATACAGTGCTGTGAAAAGAGTTTTTCTGCCTTACAGATTTCATCGGTGTCTTGCTCTCTTCAGGCAAATGTCAGTTTCAGAAAACAAAGATCCCCACTAACTTCATGAATTGTCTAACCTGATTGCTGTGGAGGAATCTTTGCTCAAGGAAATGGACAAAGATTTGTAACATTTGTAATGGAAACACAACTGCGTTTGTGTTGATCTAGACATTTTTAAATCAACACGACATGAATAAAAAGGATCCCATTCAACATGCAAACGTCATGGTGGGACGGCCTGTAATGGAGTAAGTCATTCCTAAAGTAAACCAATTAAATCTTTTTTTCTATAAAATCTTGATGGATAATGTCCTGCCATCAGATCATCACTTTAATCTCAAACCAGGACAGCGACTCACTTCTGAATGGCTGGGAGAAAAAAAACCAAAAACTAAGTCAAATGTGGCATGACCTTGAAAAGCCATTCATGATCACAAACCCACCAGCGTGGCTGAATCAGGATAATAATGAAACAGAGAGAGGGTCGAAATCTCGCCGCTGCTTGAACGCATTCGTTTCCTCAAAAGGTGGCACAGTCAGGGTTTTCACCTAGTGCCAGACAGTTTCGGATATCTGTGATTCCCTTGCTTCATAAAATTACCATTTGAACACTACCTTTAGTGTTTACCAAGTTTTTGATAGTAAAATTTGTTTGATGATATAAAACATTCAGATGTGGCATAAAGCAGAGAGAAGGGATCCGGAAGGAGGACAAATACCAACCCACACCACTCGCACTACAGCTGACGTTCAAAACATTATGTTGAACTTATGTTGGACAGGAAAACACATCAGGCAGCAACAAAATCTTTCTTTCCTCCCACCCCCAACACCGTGTGCTGTACCTGTCCCAGGGCTCAACAATCCCTCAAGATTTTTTCCTCGCCAGGGAAATATCCCACTTACTTCCCACAGGGACGATGACACCTGATCCCCCCCCCCAGTGATTTCAAGTCTGGCTTTCGTTAGCTATCTCGATTCTGCCACTCTGTGCTGGAAATCTGTAATAAAGGTCAAAGCCCCAAGAGTTCTGTCACGTCGGAGATCTCTCGGTAGTGATATCAGATGAAAGTTTCACAGCATGCTTCGGAACAAAAAAATAAAACTTCTCTGAGTTGGGGCTTGTGAGGATGTGCTTTCTCTGGAACATTTTTGTCGTTGTTGCTTTTTATGAAATTTCCTTTTGAGGCGAAGGCCTGCCTGCTGGATAGGTTTTTGTTTTCTATTGTTGCAGGAACAGGACGGTCTGTAAACCTGTGAGCAGAGGGATTAGGGGATGTGTTTTCTCTTGCTCAGAATGAAATGAAAGGACGGCTGAAAATGTGCTTTTAATTACCGAGCCGCCAGTTGAATTAGTTCGACATTGTGAGAAACAATGAGTGAAGCAGGCGAGCTGTTCATTATAAAAAGTATGTTAGCAAGACACACACTCATTTACTACAAGTCGGAAAAATATTGTTTACAACAGATCCTGATTTTTCCTTTAAATGTGAAATAATAAAGTACTCCTCTTGTAAAATAATCAAACTTTATTTATATAGCATTTTACAAGAGTGGCCGCTGAACCATGTTTTTCATTAGAGCAGCGATAAAAATAGAGAATAGAATGAAAAGTAAGCAAGCAAAGTGGCAACATTGGTAGAAACATAAAAGTGTCGCAGTGCTACAATGTGCTAAAGGCAGTTAGCTTAGCTGTAAACAAAACTATGGACCGGCCAGAGCAAATGCACGAACACGCCGGCTGTTTGGAGAGAATCCTACAAATCTGATAAATCATGAACTGAAGTGAAGTGTCAGTCAATAGAGATGCTTTAAAGGCAAAAACAAAACAAAAAATCATCCAGTTTTATGTGGATTTTTGTGTCATACACACAGACGCATGTGCAGGTTGGCGTGATCGTGTCTTTCCTACCTCCTTTCATTGCCGACAGGTGTGTCCTCCAACTGGAGCTCATCAAGGCCAATCAGGAGGAGCTTGAGGTTTGCTGACTCTCACCTCCGCCGTTTCTCCTCCACACAAACTTCCACTATTGTTCCCGTCAATAACTCACTTGTCCTTCCCCACTCCGACCTGGAAATAGGGCTCAGAGACAATCACCAACTCCTGACAATCTTCACTAATATGTATTTTTTTTCCCCCATCTAATTCCAAAATCAATCTGAATCATCTCAGATCTCAGACGCCTTTACCTCTCCCTCCTAATGCTGTCCTGCGCTGCAGCCGTCGACCTGTAAGAATCATCTCACTGCATTTACCAATTAACCTGTCAAGCTGTCTCTTGGTGTCCATGATTGTTGCCTGTGCTGGAGTCTCACTGTGTCGCAATCATGACAGCCTGAAGATTTGAGTCTCCATGTTTGATGTAATGTGGTTTCACTTTCTTCAAAAGGGAGGGGAAGCATTATGTAAAGAAAAGTTTTACATATCATGTTCTGATGTTGTTCCCTCGTCAAAAACCTGAAGAGTCGGTTTGATGCTTTCACGCACGTCTAAGGAATCCTTGAGTCTCCATTCAGCTGCAGAAAACGCTTGCTCCCACTGAGCGCCACCCATTTCCACAGAGCTCCTCCTTGGAGCGTCCGCCTCACAGAGCTCCCACCGCCCCCCCCATTCAGCTCCTCCAGACTAGCGGCAGCAGCAATTAGCAAACACCTGGAGGACCTGCGCCTCTGCTGAGCTACTCGCATAAACTACTTGTCAGTCCAACGCTCCTACAAATGGTTGTTGACAGCTTAATGAGAAGAACTGTTGTGATGGCGTGATGAAGGTGGAGCCTCGGAAAGCGTAGGAGCTTCTTAAAGAGACAGAAGCCAAATTCAAAGGGTCAAATTTCCCTTAAATTATTTTTGATATACACACAATTTATATAACAACTTAAGGTAACATAGTTACTTGATTGTGCTATTAAATGACACTATGAGCCTGGACAATACATGATAACACCCCTTTAATCTGCAGACCCAAACAAACTAACTAAAGACAGATATGAAGTAAGGTTTAGATACGCTGTAAAGCAGGGGTGCCCAAAGTTGGTCCTCGAGGGCCGGCATCCTGCATGTTTTAGTTCTCTCCCTGCTGGTAGTAACAACCTTCTCAGCATGTCAATGTTCTTCTTGGGCCTCTAATAAGCCATCATTTGATCCAGGTGCTTTAACCAGGGAGAGAACTTAAACACGCAGGATGCCGGCCCTCGAGGACCGACTTTGGGCACCCCTGCTGTAAAGTCTTTACATTTTTCTTTCTCGGCATGTTTCGGCAGCAGTGAAGATGCAACACAAATATTTGCCTTTCACCGATTTGTCTTTGAGTAAGATAAGGCGAGTAAATCTACGTCTTATCTAATCTTTCTATTTTTTTTTTTTTATTTTCGTCTACATGAACAAATTATATTCACCCTCTTTTTGTTTGTCCTTTTCAAGTAACCGAGCTCTCTCTGTTGTTTTGTAGAGAAAGTAACCAAGGCAGCATGAATATTCATGCTTCGTGACAACCCATGCTGAGTTTCCTGGCGTTTTAAGTGCCCTCCTGACATCGTTATATCCGATTTTGTAATCTGTCTCAATATTTCAAGAGCATTTCAAAATACTTCCTTCACCGCACGCTGGGCTCCAAATCTAGCCAGTATCAGTGCAAATGTTTGGTTTTTTTTCCAGCCTATCTCTACAGATGCAACTCCTAAATCCAAATTCAGATCAGTATTTTTTTGGTGCTACAAACACGGAGAAACTTGGATGCCTTTCTGGCCACGCACATAATATTTAGTTGCTCTCCCATAAACAGTCGAGACTCGTTAAGGTATGGACAGAAAACATGCGGGGCGTCCTGGAGTGTCTGGCACTGCAACATGAACGTTATTTCCTCTGGTCTCTGGGGGTTTTAGGTCAGGGATTTTTTTTTTGTTGTTTTGGGAACTGGGCCTTCATCACACGACTGGCATCTGACCCCATCGAGATCCTATCTGTGGGGTTTAGGTGCCGAATGTTCCTTCAGCCACTTCTCACCAATTTGTGTGATTTTTCACTGCTGTCCTGCTGGGTGGTTGGGAGTCGCCGCTGTCACGTCGCCGTGTGGGGATGTGCTTGCCCCTCAAATATTTTTAGGAAATAAATGTGAAAGCGAAAAATGTGTTGCTTTTTTTAAATGCCATGGAAAACATTGAGCTCTATGAAGATCAGCAGCATGACGTTTTGACTGGTTTGGTGTGTGTGTGTCAGATGTGGATGTGTGTATCTCTGCCAAATGTGGGTAGAAATTTCTTTCTTAAAGTGACAGGCTGTCAAAGAAATGCATTTCAAAAATAGGAAATCAGAATGAGAAAATAAAATGGACGTCATATTGCATGAGAGACGACTTTATTCGCTGGAACTCGTTTGACTTGTTTATCTTCTTGTTAGAGAACCAAATTTACTTCTGAACTTGAGCATCATACCTAAACGAAATTAAAATTAAAATTCAGCTTTAAAGATCCAGCGCAGCTTTTGAACAAAAATATAAAACATGTGGCTTCAAATCTTTCCTGTAAACTGGTTCTTTTAACATTTCGGCTTGACTGAGTTGGTATGGATATGAAGAATTTCAACCCCGACATTGTTGCATAATAAATAAAAAGTCCAGAGAAGAGAAGCAACTCAATCGGCAGGTCCGATAAAGGCCGAAGACAGACAGTACGTTTTAAATACAAGTTATCTAAAATATGAAGCCTTTTGAACAAATGGTGGTGCATCAAATTTGAGCCAGATGGTCTTTAGTGAATTGGACATTCAGGGTCAAAATTCTCCATTCACTCCTCTATAATATGAATGTTTCACATTAATTTTGCTCTCTCAAGGATGCATAAAGCATTTTCATTTCCAGAATGAAATGATTACCCACCAAACAGCTTCGGTGATATTTATAAACAGGAACAGACATGGCACATGGTGAAGACTAAAATCTCTACGCTGTCATAAACTGAGAAAAACTGTATAAATACAGGTTTAATTATTTAACTTAAGCACAAAGGGTGAGGGAATTTTAATTTGGTTGATTATTTCTCTATTGAAACAACACAGATTTGGGAATAGAGCTTGAAAATCGGAAATGGTGTTACAGATTTGTAAGAGAATGCCTTTTTATGTTGAGCAGCAGAGTCGATTGTGTCCAAATCCTCTCTTCCGAAGCCAAACAGCTGCTGGTGGAGGCAGCGGTGCGACGGTGTGGGTGAAAAACAAGGTTTGTTATCACTGGAGGAAATCGCAGTCAAAACCGCATCGAGATGAGACTCAGGAACTATTGGCAGACATCGTCTTACCAACGGAGCAAACGCTGTCTTCTAAAATAGTGTTAGTAACAGAATAATCTGTTTGGCATAAGCAGACAGGATTGGATTGTTCTTTCACTCAGCCCACAAATGCATTTTCATTGAAGCGTGCCACCATCCAAATAAAAAAAAAAAAAAAAGACTTTCTAACAGGATAGCATTTGTTCCCAATAGGTATTACCACAGCAAAGAACAATCAATAAATAGCATATTTTCTTAAGTTTCTTGCAAAATTTAGCATGGAAATAATCTGGATTAGTAGTCAATTTCAACTGGTTGTTTTTACAATAGAGTATGTGATATTAAAAAGGCCCATTCAAAAGCTAAATGTCAGCCCACTTTAACTGTTGTAAAACCCGATTGTTTGTTTGGGATTATCGGTATGTTGGAAGACCTAAATGTGATCAGGTTTTAACAAATATTGTACAAAATGTCACCGTCAGATAAAATAAATGGTAAAAAAATAAAATAATAAAATAAATTATCCAGAAAATGGGGAGCACCACAAAAGCTCAAGTTTGTCATAATCTGCAAACAGAGGAAAGGCAGCAGAAGTGTAACAACCTTTATGTTGCCATGGAGTGAGAGAATATGCTGACCAGACAATAAACCCCTGCTCCAAAGAGGGTTGATAGAACTGAGCTTCTAGAGAAAAGTTTTATGACTAGACAAAGACTGAGGATGAGCTACTAGGCCTCCAGGGAGAGGGGGAAAGTGAATATCTGCAAAACTCAATGCAATTCTTTCAAATTGAAGAATACGGTACCGTCATGCACAATGCCGGCCTCATGCTGTGGGACTGTTTTGCCCACAGTGGTTACAGAAAGTGGCTGGACTAAGGAGAAAGACAAAAAAGATTTCATCTTTATCTTTAAATCCTGTTTGACATCAAGACGAGACAGTAGAAACGTTGACTCAGTCTGGTTGTTTTAGTAGGACAATGATCCCAAACCTACGTCAAAATGAGTTTAGGAATGGCTAAAACAGGAAACATCAAGCCCTGACCTCAGCTTTGTTAGAAATCTGAAGGAAATAAAAGCCAGGCATGGCAAAACTTGTAAAAACTCTATTAATACTGCTTGAAACGGCACTCAAATATCCAGCTAGAGCCATAAACAGTTTGTCGATGGAAACCAAAAGGCATGTGGATGCTAAGGGATATTTGATCAAATAGTACCAAGAGTGAATGTGAATACCCTTGGACATGCTCGATAAAAAATATATATATTTTTTTTCATTCAAGATGTCTGTTATGGGGAATGACAGACATTTCTAAAAACACAAAACGATATTAGAAAATCCAATTTTATTGCGTAATTTAAAAATGTGATGTGAAAATTTTAGTTGACAGCTGCCGGGCAGCTTTACGGATGTTTCTGTTGGTAATTTGACCATTTATCTTTGGTGATGAGCTGCAAGTCTCTGAGGTTGAAAGACCTCCTTGCCATCACCCTAATCTGTAGCGTCGTCTACAGATTCTCTAGTTGATTCGAGTTGGGACTCTGCCCATACATTGACATGAAGGAGTGCCCTAATGGCCTGCAGGATGCTTCAAAACCTTGGTACTGCTTCAAATGAAACATGTTGGCATTTTTATAAAGATTACCTAGACCCTCAATCTGGCTGGAGTCAAAACAAACACAGACTCATCTGTGTGGATTAAATACCACTTGTTCTCAAGAAATGTTTGAAGTTGTGTCTTCATTCCAACCTTAAAGCAAAAACTGTTCATATCAATCACTAAAACCTCAAAACGAAGATGATATTTACAACCATGATGATTGTCTGTTAACTTCTGACCAGATTTAGAGAAAAACCAACAGATCACACACAAAGGATTCCTTATTATTCAGCAAAACAGACAAAACTTCAAGATGAGTCACCGTCTATTGGGTCCAGAGAGCCACACGCTCTATATCAGAGCAAAACATCCCACAGTCCCCAGACACGAGTCTCCACGATATTAGCAGTATCTGACATTTAGGTCTCACTCTATGCGACGAGGCAAAGGTTTGTCTCGAACAGGTCTGAGTGAACAAAGGGTTTAATCTTGTTTTTCCATTTCATTGTGACATTGTTGACATCAACAACAGCTTCATTTAAATATAAACGTAGTGTAGGCAACGCAAGACGAGCGATAGAAAAGACGGCCAGCAGTCGGTTCCTCTTGTGCTTTGATGTTTGAGGACTTGAGCATTAGTAATTCTATTGCTGCACGATGAAAAGCTTGAATTGGCTTTTTGAAGGCATATGCTAGAGATTTCTCGTCTATGGATTCGAGAAGGTAAAGGAAAAAGGACGGCGTGTGCAGCCAGAGTTGTAAATCATTAAAAAACCCTTATGTCCTTATTTCTTATTAGCCTGACACAAATGACAGGTTTTCCGTCTTAAAAGAAAAAAAAAAGACGACGTCTACGTCTTTCTGGTTGCTTCTATTCAGACAGACACCAATTTATCATTTTTATGTGCTGTACAGGAGGCCTAATGTAATAACCTGGACTAAATGATGGTAATCACCGACTACCTGGCTACATAAATCATCACCTCACAGCTTTTTAGCACATTTTAGCCCAAACCACATTAATCCATCTCGATCTGGTTACACTGAAGGTTTACATACATTTTGAAACCAACGTTTTGCAGCACTTAA
The DNA here is from genome assembly GCF_002775205.1 of Xiphophorus maculatus. Taxonomy (NCBI): domain Eukaryota; kingdom Metazoa; phylum Chordata; class Actinopteri; order Cyprinodontiformes; family Poeciliidae; genus Xiphophorus; species Xiphophorus maculatus. The sequence goes on along the minus strand of NC_036451.1, from coordinate 22,483,601 downwards.
ATAAAAGATGTGACACTGGCTCTGGAGGGCACTCTCATCAAGAGAAATTATACCTACTGATGCAGATTCAGTGGGACTCCACTCCACTACTCCGGCGTTATCAACATGTTCCAGACTGTTCTGCATCGTCGTATTGCTGTCAAATGTGTCCTGGCAATTCTCGCTTAAAGGGATAGCTTGGGTGCCTTGAAATGCAGCGAGGTTGTTGTTCACAGCAGTTTCTTTCCCTATTAAACAAAGATTTATCATAAAAAGTTTGAGGCAGTTCGGGAAGGAAAGACAAAAATAATAGCAATAAAGCAGTCGTGCTTTACTAACTAATAACCTTCCTTTGCGATGAAGAATCCGGTTCTCGACCAAGTTGTTGCAATTTGACATTTTTCTATCACAGGAAAGGAAACTGTTACAAATAACAACACGGCTCAGTTGGTTCTGGATGAGTTAAAAGAGCTCAAACTAAAATCAACTCTTGTCCGTGGGATACAGTACAGTACTAGCCGATATCAACCTTAGGTTCGGTGCTGTTTTCCTACCTATAGGCAATGTTGTTGTTACTCCGGACACTTATATAAATTTGAAACTGTTGTGATATACAGTAGTTGCACAAAACAGCCAGACAGATAATCCAAAACGTTACTTTCCCCTCGACAGAGAAAAAAGCAAACGGACAGTAGCCTACGCGGCTGGTGAGAAGGGAAACAACCAGCAGTTTATGCTAACGTAGCTTTAGCATAATTACACAGAAGATGTTCAGCTAATTAAACAGCAACCAACGGTCTCCTGAAAAAATATACACATGCAATATCCACTAATCTCATGCTGTATCCTGTAGAAATGTTATTTTTGGTTTGAGTTGTTTTAAATTGGTAACTACGGCTGAAATAACAAGCGGGTCAGATTAGCTGTTAGCTGTTCATTACTTTTAGGATTTCTTCACAATATGACAAGAGGTGTGCATCTAGCGCATCGTTTGTCTTTCACCGTGATAAATTATTTATAAGCATTTTGATTTGTCGTCGTGACAAATTCCAATTAATGATGCTTAAGAAAAAAACCCAAGCTGTCTCTATTGTCAGATTGTTAATTTCACTATTTTCTATACTGTTTGTCTGATGAGAGAGTGTCAATAAATGTGAAAAAATTAAGCAGTTGTGTGAAGTTTAGCGACTGGTATCCTAAAGAAGAGCATTAAATATGGTTTTTCAAAAGCAGCGTTTGCATTGTGGAAATAAAATTGATGTGTCATGCAGTCACAGCTACGCAGTGCCCTGTAATACCTTGCATCATTATCGCAATAGTATCACAAAATATCGTGATAAAATTTTAAGTCCATGTCACCCGCCAGTAGATCCGACACCTGCCTATTCAAGGGTAAGAGCCAAACTATCCCTTTAAATGCAGTTTGAAACCTTTTTTTCGTGGAAGAATATTGTATGAGTTTTTACAGCGTATGACCATCAAACACTAACTGCATTCTTCAAATATGGCTGTGCAGCTGAGTTCATCTAGCAAGATTGAACCTCGATTTGAGGCTGCACCGACTGCCTCTTAGGGCACAGTATCTTTGAGAAAGCTCTTCGGAAGCTGCTGTGGCACAAAGGGTACAGGAACGGATTGATGGCCGAGTTCAGCCACAGGAGCCAGAATGTGATCTCATACCAGTAGTGTGCCACACATTCGCCGCCACAGGCGGCGCGGATGATCATGAGCAGAGTGTACGGAGCCCAGCATATCCCAAAAATACAGACGATGATAGCCAGCGACTTGGCGATCTTTTTGTCTCGGGAAAGGCGGGATCCAGGAGCTCTCCGGCCCGGCGCCATGCAGGAAGCCGTGTGCTGAAACAGCCTGGAGTTTTTCCGGTGAGGAGAGAACTTCTCCCTCTGCACAAAAATCTGACTGGTGTCAGGGCAGCCGCTGGAGGAGGGCGACAGAATGTCATCGTCCTCTATGACCGCCGAGATAGCAGCAGGCTCGCTGGAGGTCACCTTCCGAGTCTTGACGAAAAACACGGACCAGGCCCCCGCGCCGTCTCTGTGCTTCTTGGGCTTCCTCTGCGGCTTGGCCTCGTCCTCGGCACCGCCGTTCCCGCTCTTGTTCCTCCGGTGGATGTTAAGGTAGATGCTGAGGTTGAAGAAGGCCACCGACACGAACGGTGTGAAGAACTCGAAGGTCGAAGCGCTGAGCAGGAAGTACCAAGTGAAATAAAACTCTGCGTAGCACTCGTGGGCCGGGACTACGCTCTGGCCCACGATGGCCTCCCAGAAGATGATCGCGGGGCCGTATAGGAGGAACGCCAGCAGCCAGACCGCCACCATCTTCAGCACCGCCTGGCGGGTGATGTTCCTCTGCGCTCTGTATTTAACCTGCACGGAGAGGAGAGGCACAGAGTGTGATTTACCAGTGATGCCCTCACAACACAAACTCTGCTCCATAATACATGTGTTTCTGTGACTAACAATCAGGCACAGCTGCTTCGGCGGCAACAGCGACAAAACAACAAAAAACGCTGGTTTCTTCTTCAGGATGAAGCCCTTAATGTTGCTCCGGTAGCGCAAAGGAGAGATGCTGTAAATAAAACCCACTCATGACGCACTTACTCCACGGTGTGTCACTGAAGCCAAACAGAGCAGGGGAATGTTGGGCTGAGAGCCACATTCATTGATGCAACATGGCTGTGAAAGAGACATCTGGTTTCCCCTCGCTCTTCCTCTCTCATTTAGCTTCACCTCCTCACCATCATTCAGAAGGGTTCCTCTATTCACTATTCTTCAAGTCTTTTTGTTCTCCTGTTCTTTCTTTCTTTATTATTTGTTTCAAATCAGACTGCTTCAGTACATTGCAACAGCTGGGGATGTTGCTGCTGCTGTTGACGTGGCTCAAGACCAAGTTGAGGAGAAAAGAAAAACTGATAACGACATGGCGCCTCTTCGAGATCGGCCCCTAATTGGAGCTGGCCTGGATCTTGAGCTGTTCACTACAAAAGCAGAGACACTTTAGCGGTAAATGAAGAGAGACAACGCTCCCCGCGGATTCGAAGTGAACACTGAGGAGATGAGATTTCATCACGGCCTTTTGAGAGCCGCCAGTCAACACGAGATCGAAACGGCTAACACGAGACGCTGCGTCGCGAAATTAAATGATTTGTCTGCGAGCACAGTGGATAGTTTGGTCGAACGGAAAAGAAAAGATTGTGAGACAGTAAATTTATTATAGTAGCTCCAAATACATGGGGAAAAAAATCAAAAAGACCTCTCAGTTCATTGATAGCAATTCAACTGACCTTACCAAGACTCAGGGTTTTTTGGTTTTTTTTGGAGGAAATTGCTAAAAATTGCTAAGCAGGAAGAACAAGCCCTCAATGTGGGTTTTCATGGTTTTATTCCCAGATGAATCGTGTTTCCACCATCCATGAAACTGACTTCCACAAGCCCTCCCTGCTGCTTCCTCTCCAACCTGATTCTACACCCACTGTACGATCACCGAAATACTTCCTGACTCCTTCATTACATAACTGTGACATCACCTCAGGAACCAAACTCTGCCCGTGATCCACCAGCAGCGAACCAGCGGCTCTGAAATCACAGCGACGTCTCAGAAACGTGAGCCGTGTCGTTTCATAGTCAGCAGGTTTCAATACATCGACAGCTGCCTGAGTTTAACCCCAGAGTCGAGGCTCCAGGAAAGGGAATTTAGCTTTCTGTGGTTTTTGTTTTTCACTTTGCCTCTTTGATCAGTTACTAGAGCTTTAAAAAATTATTTACCACTTAAAGGGGCTGATTTAAGAGATTTATATATATATATATATATATATATATATATATATATATATATATATATATATATATATATATATATATATATATATATATATATATATAGGCTGTCTGTTAAATTATTGAGGAGCATTTAATAATCCCACCCTGGATGAATAACTCTCTTGGTGTCTTATAATGTGAATTGTCTTTAAATAACTCTAATATATATATATAGAAATCAGAGTGGTTTAAGCAAACTTGATTTAGATGAGCCTTTAAGCCCTTATCATCTTTGCATTGGCTGATTATTTAAAGGGAAATTGATGATAGTTTACACATGCAGCAGAGGCTGGAGGCGGTGTGTCACTAATGACCTTCCTGGTTAAACTCGTACTGAGAGCAGAAGGTTCCTGGTTTTATTAGATTAAAAAATGAAAAGCAGAGCAAAAAGCTACAAATATTAAGTCTTTTAAACCAGCAGATCTTTGTGGAATCTTACATGCTTTAGTTTCTATTCAGCTGTTATTCTGACCGGAAACAACATTTTCCATTTTCAGGATGTGTTTCCCACAGGAAGATCATTAATGGCCCACATTATCCTATTATAATTCATAACTTTGGGCTTCGCTGAGCTGCAGTCGATACAAATGTGATGATGGTTTAATTGCCAAAATCCATGTGGTCATGCTTGTTTTCTATTCAAAAAGACATTGAATCTAGTAACTGGAATCATGGGAAATATTGCAGTTTTGAAACTACAGTACAACCGTCTTCACTGCAGGCAGAAATGACTTTGTTGCTAAAACTCAACTGGAAGCCAAATGATTTGCTGGAGTAATCATTGATCGGAATAATCAAAAGACAGATACATTTTTTAATTACAGAGCCAACGTGTGGAGACATGAACTCATATAGGAAATAAAGAATATAAAAAACTTTGAGGGAAACCGGAGAAGTCAGTGACATCTTGCACCAAAATCTGCCTTTGGGAGGGAAATGACACCTTCTTTGAACTGAATGTGACTCTGATGTGTGTGTGTGTGTGTGCGTGTGCGTGCGTGTGTGTGTGCGGGCGTGCAAGTGTGTAGTAATGAGCATCTTCACAGGCTGTACTTACTGCCCTGGTGACTGACAGGAAGCGGTCATAACTAATGAGGACAATGTTGAAGACAGAGGCGGAGCAGAGCAGGTAGTCCATGACCAGCCAGACTTTGCAGAGCCCCTTCCCCAGCATCCACCTGCCAGTCAGGTTGTAGGGGATGTACACTGGGATGCAGAAAGCACCTGGAAAACACACACACACACACACACACATACAAAAGATATACCGCATGATGATTCAACGCCTCCAAATCATTAACATTCCCACCTCTGCACAGTCTGGATGCCAGCTGTTTTTACATGTGGCAGTTTAAAAAGATTAGGTGTAGATTTCGGACAGTTTCTCCCCAGCAAATTTGTTAATGACCCTCAGCTGAAGTAGTGACCTATAGAAAGGAACGTGAGCGACCAACTACTGTAATAAAAAAAATAATACAATTATGCTCCTCGGTGCGTAAAAATGCCCGTGAATAATGACAAAGGACACATTTAGAAGAGAAAACACTCCAATTTATGTGTAAGAGTACGTGTCGGATCGTGCGTAATAAGCACTCGCGAGGAGAAAATATGAGCACATTAGAAAATAGCGACAGGCTCCCAAGAGTGCCAACTTACCCACGAGAAAATCGGAGATGGCGAGGTTCAGAAAGAAGTAGTTGCTCTGATTCCTCAGGGTTTTATCCACGATAAAAGCCATGATGACCAGCGCGTTCCCGGCCACCACCACGATCACCAGAGTCACCATGAGGACCGAGAAGATCACCACCAGGTAGCCCGGCAGCACGATCCCAGCCTCGGACACCGCGGGCGTCAGGTTGGCGCTGGAGTTGGACTCCAGGATGTGCGCGCCCATAGTTAGAGCCGCGCTGCTATCATTGTGGGGTTGATGCTTCGCGGAGCGCGCCGAGGCGCAGCAGAGGTCCGGCAGCGCGCCCGAGAGTTCCGCTCCACTTTAATGTGGAGATGACTGGAGACCGGAGACTGGATGAATTCCCCAAATGTCCCATTTTTCCCCCCTCTGTGGAATACAAAACTCCCCCTTTCCCCTGGAAGATTTTCTTCTTTTTCCTTTTCCAGTTGCGTTATGATTATAACGCCTTGGTGTTCTCTCTCCCTCGTCGACTCCCAGTTATCAACGGGATGTGCTGCTGGATGTGCGGGTACCACGGCGCGCACAGCTGATTTTGTCACGAGTGTCAAGTCCATCGTCTAGTGAAACCAGTATCCGCTCATAGCGTCTGAATAAAGCTCTCACTGTACTACCAGTGTTAAACAGACGTCCAAAGATACCATATTCAAGTGGAAAGCTTTTTAATTTCCCTCACACAGGACTATTGTTTTATTTTATTTATTTAAAAAAAAAAACAAAAAAAAACGACCGAGATACTTTCATTTGGATAGAAATGGTGTGAGAAATGTCGCGCTTTTATTTTGAAGACGAAGCAATTTCCGGTGTTTTTCACCTTACCTTAATGAACAGCTCTCCAAGCAATTAAAGTACACTTGTTCTTTCAGGTTTCCCTGAACCACATCAAATAAACATTCAAGCATTCTGATACAATTGGTAATTCATAGACAAATAAACTGTATGGTTTTTAAAGATAATCAATTTTAAACTTTTTAACTGCAGAATCCTTTATTAAAATCTTAACTCACTGTAGATAAGTCAGCCTTTAATATCTCTGTATTTAGTTACTGAACTGAAAAATCCTTAACAAAACTATTTAGTAGCTCAAATTTATATCACTCTTTTTAGAAATCAAAGGGAGTTCAGCTCAGGGTGAAGGTTTATTCTCCCAGAGGTAAAACAACATGAAGCATAAAGCCAGAGATGCAGTCGAATGGATCAGATCAAGGCACATGCATGTGTCAGAATGGCCTAGCTAAACTCCAGGTCTTAATCTCAGAATCTATGGAAAGTCTTTGAACGTCGGTGTCTTCTGGTTCTTTTAATCAGCCCCGACTGGTTCCTGCTAACGTTAGTCGAGACGTACTTGAAAAGACTTGCCGCCGTGTGCGGTTCTGCACAGCACTAGCGTCAAAAGCACGCCGCACTTTTCAGATTCTGATTAAAACGTTTCACCAAACAAACGCGACATCGTCACGGTTGTGCGCAGCTTTGTTTTTATTGTCGCATAAAACCAGCTCAAGGGTCACGGACACTTACGCGAAACAGGAAGTACATCTGTAGACGTGGATCACAAAATACAAAACCTGGATATGTAATCTATGTGATGAAACGAAACACCCACAGGAGGTTCGCAAACTTTATGGAGCTGCAGCAACCGTCAACTTTGGATTGGATTCTCTCTAAAAAGGCGCGAAACATTTATTTAGCTAAAGGCATTCGAAGAAAAATAATTATTAAAAGGCCGTCCACACGCAACCAGAGGAATGTTTTATGTGCTCCCAAACGCCACAGGTGGATCCAGGCATCCCATGTTATCTGAACTCTGTGTTACATCGTGCAGAAAGCAATCTGTGAATGAAGAAAATCACAAATTTACCAATTACTCACAAGGAGGCAAAGACGACAAAAAGAGAAGAAAAAAAACCAACCACCTCCCCTCAGAATGTCAGACAGCAGAAGCATTGTGGCTCAGCGATGACAAAGTGGCTGTGTCTGACGCAAAGTGCTCGACAGGCAGGTGGCAACTGTCACAGCACATGACAAAGTGAAATGAAAGGGAGCGAGAAGATCCTCCAGAGGAAAACACTCCAAATGGTCAAACGTTGACAGAAAGTTTGTTTTTCGTAAACTGTGTTAGACTTATTTATTTATCTTTCTTCTGTGGTTACTGGAGCTCAGTAATATATGTTTTAGAAATAATAATAATAATTTGAAAAAATCCCCTATTTACAAAGTGACATCGAGTTCGTGTGAAGCATTAATATTCACATTTTGGACTTTAGTAGTTAGCCTTGGTACATCATGTTGATATCAGCTTCTGGGCCAAATTCTGACGGATGGAGATTGTTGAGTCAACGCTTTGATGAAATCACGATGATTGGATTGTTAATCTGACAGCTTTCTTTTCAGAGGGGCAGTATCGTGTTTTCCATGCACAATCAAGTAACTATGTTACCTTCAGATGTTACAAAAATGCTACATGTTATCAAATATGACTTACAATAAATTTTACTTTATAATTTAATGCCTCTCTATAAAAACTCCTGCGCTTTCTCAAACTCCGCCTTCAGGAAGTCACCACAGCATGGCTCCTATATAAACCTTCTACCAATGTTTTTACCAGCGTTGCACTGAGAAGCAGCTCATGTAATGAGCTCAGCAGCTCCATCAGGCGCTTCCTAATTGCTGCTGCCGCTAGTCTGAAGGAGCTGAGTAAAGGAACTCGCAGGGGAAGAGCTGCTCTGTGAGGCAGAAGCACAGAAGCTCGGAAAGTCGAAGGCGGGGCTAGGCCCACCCAGGCGTTTTGCACAGCTGGAAGGTTGCCATGGGAGATTTAAGGGTTTCTCTAATATCCAAGTATGTTTTTGATGAGGGAATAACATTATAACGCGATGCAAACATCAAAACAGTCAATTTTCCTTAATGCTGCCCCACCGGTTCTCAGTAGAATCAGGTTGTGGGGAGTTCACCAGGAATGTTAGTGTTGTAATCCTTACTGGCTCGCTTTGTGTCCCATCATGTTCATCTCTAAACGACTCCTCAATCAACAGACAAAGTTGCTGAGGATTTACAATTACAAGGTTTTTACAGCGTTTTTAGGCAGCAACCCAAAGCAAACCCACACGAATGGTCTCTGAATTCTTCTCCGTTGCCATAACAGTGGAATCAGCGTAGCATCCGGTCTGGTTTTGTTTTGTTTTTTTCTGGACTAATCCCTGTACTTCCTGCCAAATGGCAGCCTATCCATTTATGCTTTTCTTGGAAATGTGTGGCTTGTTTGCCACTTCTTCACATCAGGTGGAGGTCCGAAAGGTTTCAAGTCTAAGCAAACTTTGTTCTGGTGTCTGGACCTGCAATCAAACGTCTATCAGGTGGAAATCTTTGAACTTTCTAGTGTTTCTTTCTTTCTTTCTTTTTCTTGATTGCATCATCTTCACCTGTCAAACCCAATTAGAGTAAAGAAGTGATGACTGCAGGCGTTTTCTCTTCTGATTCAAACGGAAGAACAGAGTGAAATCCGCTGCCCTGTCATCTGTAACGCTCTGACCTAATCATAAGATCATGGAACTAATGCGGCATGTTCATTTTCATACTGATTGAGTACAAACCTCTACGTCCTGAGCCACCATGGCCCAGGCTGTATATATTTACATGCCACCAAAATCATGACACGTCGTCTCAAGACACTCTACAAGAAAAAGTCAACTCAGCCCAGTCATGAAGACAATCCTATCCTAGTGAAGCAATGCAGAAAAACTGTAACGGGAAGAAAGAAGGAGGGTCAGTACATCACATGACCTTCTTCCATCGCTCCAGATGGATTAAAAATGTCTATTCTTTATACCCTTCATATTCCACATCCACATTCATGTGGAAATACTCTCACTTTCTCTATTAAAACACAGCCACTGTTGTTTAACTTCGATTTTACTTCACGACATGTTTCAAGTCGTCGCCAGCCAAGACCAATCGCGATTTTGCTCTGATCGCGTTTCCTCCCTTGCAGATGGTGATATTCTCCTCTTTCCTTGTAGTTTTTAATGAGTCGGTCAGTTCTTAGCTCAGTTTTAGTACTTTCTCCTTAGACGTTTCCCCTGCCTGATGGGAGCCGAAGATTTGACCCTTCGTTAAAAACCAAATCATTAAAACCATTCATTTTGCTTAGTTGAATCCAGGTGGTGACTTTGTTGTTGTTTTTTTGTGGACCAGGCAGTGCATTTATTGGTTTTTCCAACACTTTTGTAAACATTGGGTGCTTTGAGCTTCCATACTTGTGATTTCTTTTAACTGGAAACATGCGTGTATTGTACATATCTACAGTACATACACATTAGAGCACAAAAAAAAATCTCCAATCTGTCTTCCAAGATGTCACAGTTCTTCCAATAAGCGTCACCTCAATCAGCAGCAGGAAGTGTACGGGTGAAATGTGTAACCCTAAGACAGCTAATTATTCTCCTCAGCCTTCAATATGAATATGAGATCACTACAAGTTCCCCCCCCAAAAAAGAACAAAATGATTATGGGTTGAGATGATTGGGTTCAGCGTGATGACAGCTTGTCAGAGATATAGAAATCTCCGCTAAGTGAATTAGTTGTGATTACTCCTAATCGCTGAAATGTGCAGAAATCCAGCATGTCTCGTGTGTGTCTGTGTGTTATCATTTAAATGAAATGTCAGTCTGCAACGCGTGCCTCTTTTATCTCCCCGGGTTTCAGAACTTATATCATACAACGGCGAATGTTTCCGTGGCGACAGCTGACGGGGAGCCTATCCGCCGAACTCCTGAGGTGACTTCGGGAGAAGTCGCCTTAACATGCAAGGCGGTGACCTGGAGTGTCACCAACATGGAGAGCTGAGGAGGCTGAGGAGAAACCCCCAGAGGAGTCGGAGCGAAGTAAACGCTCCGAGAGGACGGGGAGCTGGGAAAAGTTGAATATTTAACAGGCTTCATGCGGATGTCAGATGCGGATGGGGAAATTGGGCATATGAATAATGTGAGTGTGTGTGTGAGTGAGAGAGAGTGAGGGAGTGAGAGGGCATCTGTGGGGGTGATGCTTCATTTTGTTGAGCACTGATGTGTATCGGCACATTTCTGTGAAATTCTGGACAAACTGCGCGTGAAATTTTAGTTCGGCTTCCGATTTGGATGGAAGACGAACTCTGAAGTTGAACTTTTGGAGAAAAGGTCTTTCTTCTTTTTTTTTCTCTCAACAAAAAAAAACGCAGTCTGTTGATGTCATGGTTTCTTTTTAATTAAATAAGTCCAGCTGTAAACACCTCATCGAAGACTTCTTATAGGTCAACAAACGCATATTTCAGACTCGGAGGATTCAGCAACGTAGAGAAGTGGGATTTGTTTTTGTCACATGTTAAAACCAGAAACTTCAGGGTTCTTTTTTTTTGTAGGGGCATTGAAAAAACCAAAATGAAGTAGTGCATAACTGTCATGTGTGGGGTTGAAAATCTGAAAAGTGTGGAGTGAGTTTGTATTAATCATCTTTTACCCCAAAGCCCTTAAATAATGTGTAAAATTACCGAATTTAGTCTCAGCAAAAATCAGAACCATATAAAGAACCAACATAAGCTTGTTCTTGATAGAATATGTTTCCTTTGAGGTTTCCAAAAAATATCAGTATAAATACATACGGTACAGTAAGACAGAACTTAAGAAGAGTCTCCTCTGGTGAAAATATAAAAGAACCTTTTGTTGCCCGATATGCACTGGCCTGAGTTGGTACAGGACAAAGCAAAATCAAGAAGGTGGCAGAAAATACCCTAGGTCCCTCTTAACAACCGGTGAAACACGGTGTTGGCAGTATCATGCTGTTTGGATGCTTTTCTGCTAAAAGCAGACGAGAGGCGCTAAGGGGACCATGCACCACATTGTGTCGGACTGAAATATAAATCTCCAGTCAAAATCACTGAAGTTTGTGGTTTTAATGGGAACAATTCGGACGTATTTAAAGTGTAACTTTTCCCCGCCGTGAAAGCACAACCGTGGCAAGTTATGACAAAATTCCACAAAAGTGGGCGGAGCCAATAGAAACGGCCAGATCTGGAGAAGGAGGAGGAAGTAAGTGGGCAAAGAAACAAGAAGATGGAACCCTAAATTGCAAATTTAGACACTTCCTCAGCAAAAATAAAAGTTAATCTGGAGGTTGGTTACGCTTTAAATATTTTTCGCTAAGCACTTTTAGTAAATTATTTAGAAAGAAGAAATGACAGTTAAAGAGATAAGTAACCGAATTCAACTTCCTGACAAAGTCACCCAAACGGGAGGCTTCTCGTTTATTTAAGAAGCAAAGCGAATCCGTGTTTCCTCTGAATTTCACTTCGTCTTCTTGCTTTTCGGTCTCTTGGTCTTTGCTCCCGACTTGCAGGCCTCATCCTGTGAAACAAAGAGGACGGAATTAGAGAACGAGCCGACTAATGATTATTTTTGCCTTGGTGCTCCATTTAATTGTGCCAGAGCTTTTTCCTCTCGCAAAATATTTGAGTGCCGCTTTGTGGCTCGTGACAGACTCTCTAGCCCAAACTCCCGCTGCGTGTGCAAATGTGCAAATTACAATGAGGTGATTGACGTGCACCACACTGCTCTAATGTATTCTAATAATTGCATCAAACTAAACATTGCATTCCTAAGTACTCTTATCAAACATCCCCCGCCTTGCCCGCGACGCCTCCCAGGTCGTAGGCCGCCACGGCTCCGTCGCATGCGGCAGGGAGACGAATGTTTCCCAAAAAATGTCAAATTCCTGAACAGTCATGCATACAAAGGTGATTTGGCGATTTAACGCAGGTTTTCCTCTGAGTTTTGTCTAACCGTTTATAAAGTGACTCATATCCTGCAACATAACTGGCAGAAATCTTTTGCTCTTCAGGTGTAAAAATGGCCGTCCAGCTTGTTTTCTCTAAGGATTTATTTTTTTTATTTTTTTTTACTTCCTAGTTCCCAGTTCAGGTGCCAGGAGATTTCATCCAATTTCGGCATCAACTTTGGCAGAGCTCTTCGACAAGAGGGGGAGTAAAAAAAGATGCTGTTAATAAGGTTTCAATCAGTAGCATCGCCTTGGAAATGAAAACGGCTGCAGCGTCAGGGTTAATTATGTGTTCTGTTTCTTTTCTTGAATAAAGTCATTGCCAAGATTCTTGGCTAGCCAATTTCTTAAATAATTTTTATCAGTTTCACCCTGTTCCTAATTGGATCTCTGCGACAACGCTGGCCCACAGTGAAAAATCCCCTCACTCTGGGGACGTCGGGCTCGCCATTGGGTCAAAAACAAACAAAAAGAAAACAACACATGTTTGTATTCTGACAGGAGCATTAGCTGCCTTGTGTTTCGCTATTTCACGCCTCCTCTTTGTGTGGGCAAGCCGTTTGAATCGCAAGCGTATCAAAAATGTCCGCAGATTAAAAATAACACGAATTATCCCCAGAGAAGAGGCTTCGCCGTCGCAATCTGCGCAGCCATTAGGAAGGGGAGCCGCGGCTCTCCACACCGACCGAAAACACTGGAATGAAACTCGTTCGAGACAATCACATTTCCCTCATGATAATTTGCGACCACTTAAATAATCAAGAGAACATTTCCCCCCCTTTTGCCACCGTCGAATTGTGATGCGTCGTTAATTAATGACCAGGCGCGCGAAAAGTGAGCAAAATACATCCAAACGGACCTCAAGCTGGATACCACGATGTCGCGCCTTTGTCATTATAGTGAGATTCATCATCTCGGCAATAAAAATATCACATTTTCCCCCCTTTTTGTCAACGTACAGCCACATGAAGCAGCTCAGAATGGAATTAAAACCCTTCATCGTTTGTAAAAAATGCATTGCAAATAAAACCTTGAAAGGTGTTTTGTGCTTGGTATCCCTCGCAACAATTGTTTCCAGAAGGTACGTAATCAGCTATTATTTAACTGTGTGTAATTTAGTCTCTGCATAAATCCAGCTGTTTTACAAAGGCCTCAGAGGTTTGTTACAGAACAAACGACCTTATAAAGCCGAGGAACATATTTTTGATTACTAGTTAGTCGGCCATTTTATGAATGAAAACATTCACCAGAAAAGATCTACTCAGCGAAGCATCAGGCAGGGAAGTTGTAACTAGTGCTGGAGCTATTATTAATCTGTTGTAGCTCGCGTTGTGTTCTGAAATGTTAACAGCGAAAAGAGAGAAAAAAGTCTCCGTCTCATTGGGCCCTCATTAACTCTGCCATTGTTACACAGCTGAAGCTGTCTTTTGTCGAGATATGCACCAGGATAGTTGAGCTGCCCCTCTGACCTCCTCAAAATCTTCAGACTTTTGATGGGCCGGTAGGAGTTTCACTTAGGAAGAACAATTAGTTTAAATCTCCTGTGAGTTTAAATCTCCCTGCAGAGCCAGCCAGCGTGAAAAATTGTCACAGAGTCTGGGCCCGAAGTCCGACGGGGACGAAACGTTTGGCTGAAACCAAGCACTCGTTTGTAAAAGGAGCTAATGAGGTTCTCGAGAAAGAGGATTTCAGAGCAGCTGTGTGGAACTTGCTATGGTCCGACTCGCAGCTGCCGCTCAACCCTGTAATGTTGAGGTAAAATGGCGTAAGAAGCAGAGAGAAAACTCAACACTGCTTTTGAACAAATTGACATGATTTGATAGCATCTGACTAGTTGCCCTCTACTGTTCACACCAGCCCAGTTTGGCCCTGTTCGTTTGGGGAGCTGTGAACGCGCAATCAAACTCTGATGCGGAACAAAAAAAGCAAACTCTGGTCCACTTCAGTTCGACTGAAGTGGACTTAAAATCTAGAATCCTTAAATTTGAAGATCTGGTGGAATTTAAAATTGCTCAAGTTAAATAAACTGTTACCTGAGCTCATACAGAGCATGTTTTTAGAAAAGGAGGATATAATATGGGTGAGAGTTAGCACTAATGCGTACATGTAAATTGAGTCTAATACATATGAGTGTGTGGGTATGGATGTATGGATGTATAGATTTAGACATATGTAAACCCAGATAAAATGGAAAATTAATTAAACTATGTTTATTATTATTATGATTATTTGATTTAATAACGAGGGTCCATCTGAAAACATTGTATTAGTTTATGGGGTTGGAGTTCATAAGTTTCTCACTTCTTCCTACTCTTTTTTTCAGCATGTTAGGATTATTGTGGTACAAAAAATGTGTCTTTTGAAATTCCTTGTTCATTTGTGTGTTATTTTATACTTCTATCATTCAAAATTCAAAATAAAAAAAAAAAAAAGTAAACTCTGGTGCGGTTCGAATGCAGAGAACGCTCCAACAGCAGGAAGTGAACTAAAGCGCAGGGCATTGTGGGTAAATACAACCAAAACAAACATGTGAGTCTCAGACCAGAGGGAGAAATGGCTTTTGGTCTTTAACCAAAGACAAAAGAGAAATCTTACAACCACTAAAATGTGTCCACATTGCAATTCTTTTGAAAACGTGTAATAATTAATTTATGTATTTTATTCAAAAGGGGAAGAGTAACCTAGCAACTATTAGCCACTTCCTGACTTATGAAGATCATCAAACTTCTTCCCTTTGTTGAAGGGCTTTTTCTCATTTGTTTAAGGTCATTCTATATGCTGTGGAATTGGAAAGTGTAAAAAATATATTTACCTATTTATGAAAATAAGAATCCCTTATAAAGCTATATAAAGTACAAATTACTCAATAAGTTCTTAGATGTGGCAATAAATTATATTTATATATATAGATATATCTATATATATAGAAATCTATATAGATATAGATATCTATATATATATATAGATATATCTATATATATAGAAATCTATATAGATATAGATATCTATAGATATAGATATAGATATCTATATATATATAGATATCTATATAGATATCTATATATATAGATATCTATATAGATATCTATATATATAGATATCTATATAGATATTCATAAATATCTATATAGATATCTATGTATATAGATATCTATATAGATATCTATATCTATAGATATCTATAGATATCTATATCTATATATAGATATCTATATCTATAGATTTCTATATCTATAGATATCTATATATATATATAAGCACTTAAAGATTAGATTTGAATCAAATATTCAATGTGTCATGATGGGTAACACTTTATTTGAAGCGGTGTGTATAACACTGACGTGACACTGTCAAAGCATGACCTAACACCTGTTATGAACATGAAAGAGTATTTATGAATGTTTATGACTGATGTCATGAAGTGTTATTCGGTAAATAATGACACTTTCATTTCAAAGCTGTACAAAAACTTGCATTAAAAGCCCATTAAAATGGCCAACTTTGAATTTTTCGGCAAATAACGACACTTTCAATGCAACGCTGCACTAAAACGTTCTTTTAAAGTTCACTAAAAGTGTCAACTTTGCATTAAAAGTGTCATTATTTACCGAATAACACTTCACGACAACAATCATCAACATTCATGAAGACTCCTGCATGTTCATTACGGTTGTTGTAAATTAAATCCAACAAAATTAGCAATAAAGACGCTGACAAAAATCCCCCTCCAGTGTCTCACCGCGGAGGCGACATATCCCTCGTCCATCAGGATGTTTCTGGCGCAGTTGTTGATGTGCTTGAAGCGGTCGGGCCCTAACAGGATGCCTCCGTACCACCGAGACACGACCACCACGACATCCCGCACGTCCAGAATCTGCAGCGAGACAAACACAAGAGGCGAAGTGACTGCAAATTCCAGATAAACCGTCATGTCACCTCTCCCTGGCAGCTGAATATTTCACACCAGATGTGTTATAGTGGATAGATTGGAATGAAATGTTTCAGTCGCAGCTGCCAATCTAAAGCTGGGGGTCTGACAGTCAGGACTGACGGGATTGAAAATGTTAAATATTGTCATGATTCTGAGTTCTGCTTAAGGTCCGAGGAGAACTGATCACCGAGTCAGAATTATGGAAACCAAAAATGTTACCAACCTCACCGGGGGGCATCAAAATGGTTGGGAATCAGAACTCAAGTTGGTGTCTGGCTTATGTAATTATTAATAATTTTAACCAATAATTCATTGTCAACTAAATTATTAATACAACGGTTGGAGAAACAGAGGAAAGTACCCGTCTTGTCGAGCAATGAAGAGACAGGAAGTCTCTGTAGACGCATCAGGAGACTTCTCGCGTCTCCATGGGAACGCAGAAACTCAGCGTACGCAAAACGCTTTTCTAGACGTTCTCCAGTGAACACTTTGACAGTTTTGAAATAAATCTTTTTCCTGTCCAGCAAGTTAGAAGGAAATTGCTCAGAGCAGAAGCAATTTCTGCTCAGAGCAGAAATTCGCCTTTTGTCGTTGGACTTTATAGCTGTGGGATTCGGGTCTTGCTCTGGTAGTGGAGAGCAGTTCTTTTCTCATCAGCTCTGAGTTTAATTGTGGCACAAGGAACGTCTGGCGATGCAGTTCAGGTAATCCTTGAGCAAAAATTAAATACAACAATAGCTGGTTTGAAACGAAAAGCTCACAGTTTTCATTGTATTCTTCCTGTTGCTCTTGTAGTTGATCTGATCCGCCGTTATCTTCAGCAACCAATTGACTCAGAACATCTTGTTTTTTAATCAGTACCACGTTTTATACCACTGTAAGACGATGCCGCCATCAGGGAACACTGCGGACAAAATGGTTCGCAACCATTTCTCTTCTCAGGGACAAAAAGGTAAATTTTCCAAAACAGAAAAATGGGGGGAACATTTCTCTCTGAGCTGCAACGCAAACAAAAAGTACAATCTGCGACTCGAGGGGGATCCATTCACATCTGGCTGCAAGCACGCCCGCCTGAATCAGATCCATCTTTATTCATCGCCGAACACGTCCACATTCACTTGGCACGAATCTAAAGGAGGAAACGGGTGGCGGCGCTCGAAGGGGAGCGATGAGGTTGGAGAAAACAAGCCCGAAAGAAGAGAGCTCTTCCAGTAAATGCCTCAGCACCTCGAGAGTGCCACAAGTAGAACATTACCCAGCGTGTCGTGAAAGACGGGCTGGAAGACCTGATACTATCAGGCCGTTACAGCAGAAAGGTCAGACGCTGATATGGATGAGATAAGTCCCTGTTATTTCCTGGTTTTATTTGTGCTAGTGTTAGAAGAAAAAAAGCTGTGGAGTGTAAAGAAATGATAAAAAAAAAAGAAAAAAGAAGAGCAGATATGTCAGGCACTGATTTGGAAGTGGCTGTTTTGTAATGAATTAATTCCCCTAGCGGTAGCTTTTCTCCCTTTTATTCACCAAGGAACCAGAAACGACCACATTTGGGCAAAAAAGCCAATCTTTGTAATGTTGCAACAATAACTGCACATTGAGCGCAAAAGTGATCAGCATATTAATCACTGAGACTCTAAAGACAAATGAGGAGAATGAAATGAATTTACATTTTAATGACAGAAAAGATGCTGCTTGAACGCACGTCCATTTTGTTGATAGTTAACGTATGCTTCTGAATATTTACATTTCTCTCTTAAAGGGGCGGTATTATATATTTTCCATTTTATAGCGCAATCAGTGGTTATAAAAACACTCTATATACCAAATGAGACTTGGTCAGAAATTTGACTTTGCAATTTGACGCCTTGAAATTGGGCTTCTGTCTCTTTAAGAAGCTCCTGCTCTATCAGACACTTTGTCTCTCGTACGTCATCACATCGATGTTCGCCCAATAAGCCGTTCCCAACGATTCTCAGATGTGTTGGACTGGGAAGTGGTTCAGAAAATGAGCTCAGCCGACGCGTAGCTCCACCATGAAGGCGTTTGCTAATTGCTGCCGCTAGTCTGGAGGAACTGAGTGGAGGAGTCTCTCATTTAAGCCATTAGAGACTGAGCTTCTACACTTTGTATAGTTATGTATTCATTTATTTTTAGCTGATTTAAATGCATGTCTCTTTTTGGGTGTATCACTTTGGAAATATCACAACAGAATAATAAAACTTCCCGTACCCTGATATGACTTCAGGTTTTGGTTTCTCAACCCAATATGTGTCAGTGGCCACCACCAGGCCACCGCTTTAAAACTTTATGAAGACAGATTTTGCGATTCTGAAAAAGCAAAACATGAAGTCTAACATGAAGCGTACACCATGAACTCCCTCCCAAACATCCGCATTCCTCTCTGGCCTAATGCCTTCATTTTGCTCGGCCTCCTCTCCCTGCCGACCTCTAATTTCTGCTCTTTAGCTGCGAAAATGCTCCACCGTGTTTATCGCCTAACCGCTAACTCTACCTGTCGTTTATTGAGTTTTTGGCAGGAGACAGAGTACAGCTGGTTTTCAGAGCTCATGTATGATAATGAGGCACATGAGAGAGCAGCGAACGTGAGCTGAAAGGGCGCGCGAAGAATAAAAAAAATAAAAACGGCCGCGCTGCTGCTCCTCCGCCAACCTGCAGACTTTGATCATTCATTCCCTGCGTTTTCCAGGATTACGTACGAGCTGCGGAGGAAGACAATGAGAACGGATCGTGCAAACAAGAGTGACATCACGTTCAGTTCATCCTTTCATGACAGTTCTCCGAGCTCACTTCAGAGTGCTGGATCTGCTCTAAAACGTGTCTCGGTGTTTGGGAGGCGAACAGCTTGACTCATCTGAATTCAGTGCAGCAAATTGCAGACTTTGCAACGAGACGCCGACCCATTCATTCACAGGGATTTCTATCTGCAGCAGGATGCAGCCCCCCCCCCCGCCCCCCCCGTCACCTCCCGAATGAGTCTGAACTCTGACGAGAGTCACGGGCCTCATCTGGAAGAGCTCTGACACCACGCAGCACCTGCTGGTAATGAGAATGACAGAACCCATTCCGAGTCACGGCTGAGCCTTCATTACGGCGAAAACTTCTTTTTCTTTTTTTTCTTGTTTTGTCACAAACCTCACACTGGCTTTCATTCAGCTTTACAGGGAAACAAAAAGTGTGAGGACAATTGGACGTTTTTAGTGCGATGTGGGAGTGCGTGTTTGTGTGCGCGTGTGAATCACGGTGCCATCTGACAGCACAGCCAAGGGACAAACGCCGGTTTGATATCAGAAATAAAGAGATTAATAACGGAGACCAAACTGGAGCGAACAAAGTTCCTAGCCAGAGAAATTTTGCGTAATGCCTCTGTGTTGGTGTTTGAATTTGCATTCATTCAATTTCTCTGGAAGGACGAGCACAAAAGCTGACCTGAGGGCAAAATCACTTGTAATTTGCAACAAACAAAAAAAAGTCTGCGACTGTCCCTTGCTAATAGGAAAGACGTTTAATGTTACATTTATGAGATATTATAAAAACATGAGTGTTTGACTTTATTGGGCTTCACTTGACTTCTGAATGTAGAAGCAGGGTTTCTATTCTCACACATCTCCTGAATCCACCTCGTCAAACATGCTCCTGTCGCTCTTTGTATATTAAAACTTCCTTTGGACATAAGCAATAATAAATGTAAACATAAATGCAACAGCGGGACTAAATCCCCCAACGTGGAAATCAATAAAACCGGACAGTCTTAAGCAACATGCGGGACTTATCAAATTTCAAAACTTGAACTTGTACCCACTTTTCCTTCTCCTCTCAAAGTTTTCAGCCCTATTTCACAAACCCTGGGATGGAGGGAGCAACGACACCAGACAAGGTGAGAAAAGCCACGCCTGGTGAAACTTGTCAAAAATAATAAGATATTATGGCAACACAGACTTTAGGGTGAACTTCAAGGTGTTGATGGGGAGAAAAGAACATGTCAGTGAGGCTGAGTTTTTCAGAAGTGAGGACAAGGAGGGATTCTTTGCTCTGTCAACGCTGCACAGGCAGGGAGAAGTTCAATAGATCCAGGGCAATATTTGATCATATCTTTAAAAAAAGAGCTTAGTACTTATAGTAGAAACTATAAACAACCGATATGATAAACTCTAGGAGTGTTCAGTTTTTTCCCCCTTCTTCTCCCCCTCCCCCTCATAAGGCCAAGACATGTTCCACTTGGAGTGCAACTGGAAGTAGTGCTGCTAAATAATGAAAAACTAAATCTAATTCTGTCATTACAATTATTATTCCCACTGTACCTTTCCAGCTGTAGCAGTAATAAATGGGCCTACCGTACTTTTGTTAGAATTAATTTATGTTGGAAGTAGCTGTCCTTTCACTAGGATAGATAAGATTCTCGTACCAGAGTACAATAAGAAGAAAAAAAGTCCAGTCGCTGTGTTAAAATCCATACCCATCCTTAACTGTTTAAGATCTCATTCATGCTTCATTCATCAATGTTTCTTGAGAGGCCCATAACCCAAGATGAATTAAACAACCAGAAGAGCTCAGCTTTATGTTGCAGCGCTCTCTGGAGAGCTGCTTACCGATAACAAACCCTGAGTAAAAGTCGCAGCAGACGCCAAATTATGCAGGCTGTGAAAATTACCAGGCCAGCTCAGAACAGACACCAATTAAACATGCAAAAGCCACAAGAAGCTGAAAGCGGCCGGCAGATTTAACAATGGGAATGTGATATCAATACCGAGCGACGAGAAAAAAACGTAAAAAGAAAAAAAAGAGTAAATACAAAAGCTTTGTGTGTCCTGCACTGGAAATAATTTCGGCGACTCTTTTGGGAGCCTCGCAGCACACAATGGCGGCCGCCTGGCGTGTGGCTGAACGACAGGCGCGGACCGGACGAGAGTGATAACCTGCAGCAAGTGAAGCAATCTCCCCCCCGCGGCGGTCTCGCCGTCATCCTCGCAGTCCTGCAGGAAGCTGTGCTTGTCCTCGCAGTAAATCCTGCAACAGAGAGCAAGAGAGAGAGAGAGAAAGATACCAACGGCTTAGCATTAGGTTGGCGGACGCTCAGGTCAGAGGGTGACGCCGTGACAACCGACGGCAACCTCTTCACAGGAGAAACTTCGTTTAGCAGTCTAAATGTCAACATCTCTTTTTCCCAGTGAGTAATGGCCGCCCAGGCAGTCCGACGCTGACCTCATTAGGCCGTGTTACCAACAAAAAAAAAAAAGAGAGAGCGCACGGACACATGCGTCAGGAGACACAAACACACACAGCGTGCAGCAGCCACAGTTTGGCAGGATGTGTGAAGGGGGGCCTCTCATTTGCTCCAGAACTGTTTGACGTTTTAATGCAGTAGCGGTCCCTTCTGAGGAGTAGATTATCACCTTTTCCTCTTCTCCACTAATAACTGTAACACTAACTCCAGGATGAAGGGCAAATTTAAATATTAAGCTCACCAAAAATGTTCTGCGCAGAGTACACTTCGGTTCAGGAGTTAATTTGGATCTCCTCGCGTGAGGACGAGGCTCTGTGGATTCAGCGTTGCCATGGGGAGGGATGTCTGCATGCAAAAAGCTGCAGCAGCACAAAAAACCCTAAACTTAAATAAATTATGATTGATAACATCAGACAGACTGTACACAAACTATAACGAGCCCTGACGCGAGCTGACAGGTCTGTGCACCGAGTTTTGGCGTCGTGGCACACAATCAAAAGCCTCTCTGTCAGCGGCTCGGGCGCCGCCGTTACAGAAGTTACTTTTATGAAGGATGAACACGAACAGAACAGTGAAAATGGTTTTCGCCCCTTCATAGATTTGGTTTCTTTTTGCTTTTTTGTGACGATATGTCTTTTTTAACATAAAAAACTTTACACGAACGCAATTTTCATATTTATAAAAGCTGCAATATGAAAGTTTTTTTTTTTTTAATTATGTGTTTTTTTAATATATTTGTTAAAACTATCACCATGTCGTGACGGCATAATATGACTGTTAATGTGTGAAAAAATGTAAAGGTGGAAAGGAGAGGCTCTTCTCCTTTCCACCTATGATCCTGCTGCCATCTGAACAAATAGACAGCTCTGTCAGAAACAACCAATCCGTTTTAGCGCTGTCAATAACCCTCATGTATGTGTCGCTCACATCCTCCCCCGACAGCTAGCCATGAATTCTCAGACTAGTTAGTATAGCTACAGATGGTGAAGATGATGATGATGACAGCTTTCCTGTAGCGGTAAGTTGTTTCTGTGCTATTGAGCGCATTTAGAAGCACATACACGAGGATGACCGACAGCATTAAAGCCTCCTCTTGGCTCTGATTGGCTGATTTTGACAGGGAGCGGTGCTTTTCTTCAAGCAAAAGTGACTCAGGAAGGAGGTGGAGGACCTGAATTTTTTCAAACATTATTTGTCTCAAGTTATAGCGTCATGACAGTTTTAACAAATATGTAAAAAAAAAAATAATAAAAATAATAATTAATTTAAAAAAACACATTTTTGTAAAAGTTACAAAGTTACAGTTACTGCAGCTTTAAAGAAGGTCCCAATATTATGAGCTCACTGGCAATTGAAGGGTTTTGGGGCATCAATGGCTTTTAAGGTTTAAGTCCAGACTATTTGCTTTTTTTTTTCTCCCAAACCTTTAAGAGGTAGACTTGCTTTTTATCCTGCTGCACAAACCAAGTAATAACAAACTAATAACAAGACATTTTCCTTCACGATTTTCTGCTGCAGACCAGAACTCTTAACTCCGTCGACAAAGGCAAGTCTTCTGGGAACAAAAGAAACTAAAGAGTGCGACACTTGCAGTCTAAATACTTTCGAGGCCTCCTCGATGAATTGTCTAAGTACAAACCCTCACTGAGGTTTGCCAGCTTCCAAAAGTCTTGAGACTTTTTCTTTTTTGCAATCTACTCTGTTTCTTGAGATGGGGGCATGATGTTTTGCCTTTTAGCTTGCTTCATGTCAGATTCAATTTAAGTGACCTATCGATTGTGCAGGTGCAGCAAAAAGGCCCGGCTGCTGCTGGTGAGATTGAGCCGAAGAACGCTGCGGTCACACTGGAATTTCAACACAGCCTGCAAACAATCATTTGAGATAAAAAAAAAAAAGGTGTGAAATATATTTCTGCAGAGGGTCAGATCGGCTTAGAACGCTTCGTCGTTTACTAAATGAGGTGCATTTTGTGTTGACTCAGCTTACATTCGCCTTTGTCTGATATTAAAATTTGCTTGACGATGTGAACGACTTGCATGTGGAAAAAGCAAACAGGAGTAATCTGTGGGCAAACAAGCAGTAATATTTTACTGCACTGTTTTGTTAAACAGGATATCAGGAGAGTGAATCATAAAGCTGCTTGGATGCTGCAGCCTTCCATCTATGTTGGCGCGTCTAAAACTGCGAAGAGATCAGCGTGTTGCTCGTGACAAGGCCAATTTTGTGCATATTTGGATAAAAGCGCAACATTTTACAGAAAGCTGTGGTGTCCGGATGTCAATTTTAGCTTCATTGAACTGAATGATTTTTTTCTTTGTTTGTTTGTTTCTTCCATATTTGATGACCAAACAACCGGCAGCTTCCCATGAAGCTTTAAGACCCAACTGTAGTGGAGAGGTTCAACTACTGTAGTCACAATAAACAATAAATAAATGAATCACAAGATAAATGAAAAGAAACTCAATAATTTTTATTTGCTTGATTCATCGGTTTTCTCTTTTCTCTCACTTTTTACCAAAAGCTGAATGATAAAAGTCATCAGTCTGGCGTTTTGGTCTCAACTATCCCTTTTTTTGAAAGATAATTTTGTTTACACAGAGTTCATAATTCATTTTATTTGTTGTTTCTGTTGTTTTCTTTATTTATTTTGGATATTTAAAATGTCTTCCAGTTCCAGTGTTCAAATGTGCATTGTAATTTAATGTTTATTGATCCTTAAGAATGTGTTCTTGCATTTTTATGCCATTATTACTATTATGTTACTTGAAAATGGTCTCAAAACAGCAATATTATAATTTATCGCAATAAGTTCTGGGACAATTTATTGTCTCGCAAAATTTTTTCGGAATAACGCATCTTCACATATCTGCATAGCTCAAACCATAGATGGATTAAAAGTATGTTTAAAAACTCTTACTTTCTTCAACTAATTATTCACTGGGTTTTTTAATTTTGTCAGATTTTCAGCATTATTTCGTTTATTAGTCATATGATCATATTTTTGGTTTAACTGACCATTTTAGGAGGAAAGTTCAGCGTTCTAAACACATGAGAGCAACTAAGTGAATAAATAGTTCAAGGCTGAAGTCTTCAATCATCATATCTTATCAGCCACCTTAAGCATTCAGAATGCTGAGGTCAGTGACTCCACATCAGTGCAGACAGAGCCTCTGCATAGCGCAGCATGAGCTAAATCATGTTATTATTGATTAATTCCCATAACATTTGAGTAGCACTCAGGCAGATTTTGTAATTAATCAACAAATCTTTAGCAGCCTGGCTTAGCATCATGTATGCATAGAAGAGCAGCGATGCTGGCGCGTCATACACCTGAAGCCGTGTATGTACACCATAAAAATGTAAGGCAGAAAAGTGCTAGGGTAGGTGCAAACGTAATATTTACCTTTATGACACAACATTTACTGCCAGTACATTTTAATCGGCGTCATGCAAAACACACAAATTGGCCTACAGAGTAGCTTTATGCAAACAAGCCCACATTATCAAGTAAAAACCATAAATCAATAAACTTTAGGGACGTTTGGTATTGGTATGAAATGGACCAACTGGAAGGTTTCAATGCTTTACTGAGTCTAGCTCAGACACTGTGTTTTACGATGCAGCTTTCTTCGTTCACTCATAAACCAGGTTGCTATGTATTGCAAATTTTTGCTCCGGTCCCTCTTGAAAATGAGATCTAGATCTCAACGGGGGTTTACCTGACTAAATAAAGGAATATGAAAATAAAATTGTGTTTTCCACCAGGTTTGTGTAGACACTACCAACCTGTAGGCATAAATATTATGAGTGGCACTGGCAATCTTCTTGTTTTCATAAAGTTTCTCCAGGACCATCTTCACCTGAAACACATGAGGGAAGAAAAACAAAACACAGTCATGAGCGACGGCTGCTGGCATTCGGCTTTGTCCTCTGTTAGCTCATTGTTGAGTTTATAAAGCGCTGTGCTAAAGCCAGGAGTGTTGGAGGAGTTCTACCTGCAACACTTTGCGTTATGAATAACCCATAAGTTCAGTCTGCCGCTGCTGACTGATGCAGATTAGTCAGCTATTTGCCAGGCGCTGAACTTTTGGGTAAAAGCTAGTAAAACAAAACCTGTTGCCCATTTTTAATGCCGTCTAATGGTTACACAGCATCACATGTTCTGAATGAATCTACAAAAAAAATAACACAACGCTGAGCAAGCATTTCCTGAAATTACATCACTACAGTCATGTGAGTTTTCAAGAACTACAATGATCAGCTATAAATACAGTAAATAAAAAAGACACGTTGTGAATTGAAATGTTTCATTATTCCTCTTTCTTTTGCTAATCTGGGTGATTTATTTACTTCTATGTTTTTATTCCAGACTCTTTCCTGTAGCTGCAGTGTCAACCGGCACTTCAACATGCGCCTCCTTTTGTACATTTCAACCTGAAATAAAATGAAGCGGAACATCTCTTTAAGCCCAGACCAACTAGAACGTTTTAAAAATCAGTAAAATTACTAGCAAAAAGGCTGAGTTATCCGTGGAAAGAAAAACATGAAAACTCAAAGACAGAACAAGAGGGCCAAGGATTGTCGCCATATCATGCATATTTTCAGTACAGAACAAAACGGACGCTGGGAGGAAAGTTTGCAGAAAATCTGGACTGCTTGGACAGAAGGGAACAGATGGGGAGAATAATCTTGACACACCTCTGTGTAGAGCGGCTTCACTCGTATTTTAGCTGAAGGGCAGAGACTAGAACTGAGCTTCCACAAAGGGGTCGTGTGTCACCGCCTCCAAAAATATACAACAGCTAAGAGTCCAGAAAGACAACCAAAATGACATTTTTGAAAAGACTATTCCTTTTTTTTTCTTAAAGAAAGAGCCATTTCCATTTGGACATGAGGGGAGGGAAAAAAAGTCCATTTGCACGATATCTGTGGACATGGTGTCAGAGTTTGAGATACTTTCAGCAGCTTCTGCCTGAAAAAAAACCAAAAATATACTGCAGCTCCAAGTGTGGTGCTGACAGATGCTACAATGTTTGGAAATACAAAATACTGCAAAATCTAATCATGTTTGAAACATGTCATGCAAATGAGAACCGGTTGAGCAACTTTTACTCGCAATATAATTTAGGGTTTGTAGTTTCCCAAGTGACAAAGAAGTCCCAAGTCAAGTCCAAGTCCTAAACTTTTTATTTTGAGTAAAAAGGCTAAAAACTAATGAATAATTCTTAGCTCTGATACAATCAAGTATGTTCTCCTTATAAACTTCAGAAAGTTGGTGCTTTCTACAGTACATAAGTAAAAACAAATTAGAAAAAAGCAAGGAGACGTTTCCTCGCAGATTGTAAACTGAGTAAATAATTAGTTTAGTTTATTTAACAAGGATAATGTTGAATAAACTGCAAAAAACATTAACAAGGGATGCTTTGCACCAGATTTAGCTTAAGATGGTTTCCATTTACAGTCCCTGAGCAGGAGAGAAAATAATAGTCTAGAATCATAAAACATAATATTGAAAAGCCATA
This sequence comes from Xiphophorus maculatus, assembly GCF_002775205.1. Taxonomy (NCBI): domain Eukaryota; kingdom Metazoa; phylum Chordata; class Actinopteri; order Cyprinodontiformes; family Poeciliidae; genus Xiphophorus; species Xiphophorus maculatus. The sequence goes on along the minus strand of NC_036451.1, from coordinate 22,456,597 downwards.
ATATTGCTCAATACACAATCACTGTGCAAAAATAAAACACAAACAGCATTAAATGCCAAACTTTTGTTCTGTGATCACTAATGGCAAGAATGCAGATTTTATTTTTCATTGATGAAGAGAAAACAGTAACATAGTAACATAGAATAGAATAGAATAGAATAGAATAGAATATCCATGTTAATCAACTGCAAGAGTGCAAACCTGCTTTCACATAATATCGGATCATTAAAAAGAACAAATGGAAATATTCATTCAACTGTATAAAAACTTTGTGATCAAGTGGATGTTTTTTGGACAGAGTCATGCTGCTTTTATCTGCTTTTATGTCAAAGCACTGCCATATTTTTTGGCATTTTCGCCTTTTTGGATTTACAAAACAAACTTAGTTGCAAGGATAAAATTAACCAACCCTACAACCTCCCATTTATCAGTTTGTGAGAGTTTGAACGTCAAAAAGAAGTTAAGATTATTTCGCTTTTCTACTGTAGTTTCCAGCACATAAGTTTCACATACACACATTTATCAATATTAAACATGACTTGCAGGGAGCTCTCCATCTTACAGCATTTTGTGTTGGATGGTTCACGCAACACAGTGCCCAAACATTTGTGGCAGCTCTGGCATCCCGTACATCGTGTTGTATACAGCTTTACCGCCTCCAGGCTTGCAATCGACGATCAGTCCTGAGGTACGTTCTTCTGTCTGCATTTAAAATATTACTGAAAGAGCCTAAATGCTGCTGAGGCCCAGGATGACGCCATGCACTCCTCCCTGACGGCGCCGGGTGACAGAATAAATCATAAACCGTCGGTGTGAAAGTCCCAACTCATGCCCTAAGACTTCTGTTATTAACTAACATCACAATCACCCATCAGAGACTTTAAGCCAGAGCTGCACCAACAGCTCAGCTATTCTGCAGAGCTCATAAGCACCAAATCTAACAGAGAAATTTACAGCAATCTTGGGGCATCTGTTCAGCAGGAAGCTAAGACAAACAACAGCGTTTGTGTAGCTAAGCCGTCTCCCTGTACAAAAAAACTCTGAGTAAATGGGAGGAGTGGGATCAAACATTGATTTGGTGAGACGTTTGTGCAATCTGTGCAAAACAAAACTGATTCTTGTGTCACCAGCCGCGGTGACGCGCAGCTGCTGTCCCTCTGGTGAAGCTTTGAACGGAAGTCAAAATCTGTCTATTTAATTGGGACTGGTAAGCCGGCCCCAAGAAAAATCAGAAAAAGAAAAAACATGCGAGTAGAGATTTTAATGTAATATTAAATCTTCAGAAAAGTAATTCATAATGCAGAGTTTTGCCAGTTACATGAATACACATGTATTAAATACACAGACATGCAATAATTAAGTAACAAACTGGTTTTCTGACAAGTAAGAAATGGGAGAAGGAAGGCGCAAAATCAGGGTACAAATTAGCTACAGGATGAATTGAGGCAGAGCTGCCAGTAGCATGCAGCATTTCTTTTACAGTACGTGACTTTTTACAGAATTAATAATGTAATAATATTTTTAAATGCATAATGTTTTGGTTATATTTTGTTCTTTTTGCAACCAAGTCAGATTTCACTCAAAAGTGTGTTTAAAACAAATGAAGGCTCCTAAAATCCTTGTGTGTGAACAAACTTTGTTCCAGCAGAACCGTTGGCTGGAAGAAAAACTTGGCTGAAACTGAAGCCCATTGGCTCCATTTACTGTTTACAGCATATAAACACCTTACTGCTTTAATTAAGGAAGGTGACATATATATATGGCACCCATATATATACATATATATATGTTGTTGTTTTTTTTCCTTTCAAAATTACTTTAGCAGTAGTAGCACTTAGCGCTTCAAGAACATTACGGGCCTCCATCATCTCGGTTCGTGGCGTCCCGGCAGGACAGCTGCATCTGCTAATATTTTTGACCAATTAGCACTTTGCAGCAGGTGGGAGCTTTTAAGACGAGCCAAAGAGTAAGATTAATATGCAGGAAGTGGAAAACAGATCTTTTTTACTTCAGTCAGCGGCATAAATCAGAAGATTTAGACAAACCCAATCTACAGAAAGTTCATAAGTTCCCTCTAGGCGTCATATACCGTTCTGGCTAGCTTTTATCCACTTTAACTAAACAACAGTTTTTTTTTGTTTAGTTTTTTTTTTGTCTAAATTACGACATTTTTTTCTTGATTGTCATAAACGTTATGTGTGCATGTGTTGTACCTGTCCTGGCGTGACCACAGGTGCCAAATGGGGCTGGAAGGTGCTGCGTCGGTCCGTGATGAGGCTTCCATGTTTAATCGGCGGTATCTCTTCATCTGTAAGTGGGCAGCGTCGCACGTGATTATAAAATCTTTTTTATCGGAAATGGAGCAGGTGCCGATTTAAGTGAGCTATACCGTTTGCCTGATCCAGGAAGAAGTGGGTTTTCCCTGCGTTTTCCCCGAGAACGCGCAAATCAGGTACGTCTTCATCGTCTTCCACGTCCTCCTCGGCAGTTACGTTCACTTTTTCTTCTTGAATGACTGAAGAGGGATAAAATAAACGCGACGTATTAATATGAGCAAGAAAGGGGGGGGGAGGGGAGAAATCACATTATAATTATCATAGTGATTGCTAATGCTAAGGCAATGAAAATAAATAAATGTGTGGTTAAAGTCAGCTGACAACCTATTCCAGGATTATTTATGCAAAAACATAGTGCGATCCAAAAGTATTCACACCGCTAAAACAAATTAGTTTGTCACGATCCGGCTGGACACTTTAAAGTGTTCTGTTTGCGTTTGGTGTGATATACCGACGCAAGGTAGACCTCAACTGAGGTGGAGAGAGATCCATTGTTTAGTTTCATGCAATTAAAATTTGAAAATATTTGGCATGTTTTTAAAATTTTATTTTACCTGCAACACTCTGATAAAAACGTACAAAACACTGCACTCAGGCGCTGTCAATCACGCTCGTCTAAGCGCTGCAGCTGTGCCAATGGCGGAGAAACACTACAGGAAAAGTGTCATCGTTGGCCATGCTAACTAGCATTAGCATCCACACCAGGCTCTGGTGTGGCAAAGAAACTGCAGCATAGCAGAGGGAAAAGGGGAGGGTCTGAGCAGAGTGTACACGGGCTTGATTGACGGTGCTAAAAAAAAAAACCCACTCCTACTGGCTCCGATTGGTTGTTTCTGACCAAGTGGTGCATTTCCCCAGATGGCCGTAGTCTGGTTGTTTTCACAGATCATCTCTCTCGTGTTATACCGTGAACTTGCATGCAGGCCGCACTTTTCAGATCTGTATTTATAACATACCGCCGTACTTTGCGTAGCTTCATGCTGCAAGGATGAAGCAGTACTTCTGCCGGCGGCCTTGTGCAGTTCGGATCTAACCGCACAACCACAAAGACTTCAGCAACGCAAGCATGAACAGCGTGATTCTCCAAAGCTGCTGACAGCTAATATCACACTGATTATCCTCATTGTCTCCGTGGGGTTTTCACAACGAAACGTCGAGATGTTGGAAAATAAGTCCATTTATGAGATATGTGTTAGTTATTCTCAACATACCCCATGAAAACATGAAAAGTGAATTAGCCCGACCTCCTGCTGCTCTTCCCCCGCCCCAAACTTATTTGAAGCTTTAGGCCGCAGATGTGCTTCTCGTTTCTGAAGGTGTAAATGGCACACTGCGATCAAGTAATGCTACTTGAAAAAAGCAACTACCTGGCACTGATTTAAAGTGTGGATTAACACACATTTGCAGCGCAGTGCGAACGTGTGACTCGCCAACATGCTATTGACACGTTTTTGGAAGACAGTCAAGGGCGCAGGAGGGGAGATGCAAACGAAACATTATCATAAAAAAACATGTAGCTTTCAGGAGGAGAAAAACCTCCCAAAACAGAGGTCAGAAAAACAAGGCTGCACGCGGCCTGGCATGCATAATAGGATGCATTAAAGCACGACTATTAGAACTCAAGGATTAAGAACACGCAGACATGAGCATTAATGTCATTCATCGGCCCCTTTTAAAGTAAACGCTGTTAAAACTTACACGGCCGCCAGGAAAACAGGAAAAGACAAATGTGCACTGCAGATCTTCCCATGTTTACTCTCATAATGAAAAGCTCAGTATTTCTTACAGTGTATTCAACACACACACACACACACACACACCAGACAGGGAGAGAGGGAGAGCTCAACAGAAACACACACACAGCCAAAATCCATTAAAGGTAAGTGGGTTTCATGTACAGTTGAACAAATATTTGTTCTCCAATGTGTTTTTTTTTTCTTCCTTCTCCTGCTCATTGTTTTTGCTTCAGTGTGGTCTGATTCATCCAAAACTTCATCATCAAAGCCTTTCTATCCCTCCTCACTTTTCATGTGCCCTGTCATCCCTTCTGCTTTTTTTCATTTCCTTTATTTTTCTGTCAAGTGTGCAGCTTCGGCCTTATCGCCTCTCTCTCTCCCACCATGTGGCTGTCATTTGAATGAATAAGCCGACGGTCCCACTCCTGGGCTGAGGGGCTGCGACCAGTTACACTTATTACCACATGAATCACCGAAAAGACGACTTGGGACACGCCACAACGGGGAGGCGGGTTCGTGTTTTCTTTTTTTTTTTTTGTCTGGCTTGTTGCTAAAAAGGTATAATGTTCGGTAGGAGCACGGTGTCAGATAAGTGAGACAGAGGGAGGAGAGACTGACACCCAGAAACGCACCTCGTTTAGAACTGAGGAGCATTTTGGCGTTTTACGCCAGGGGAACGGCTCCACCGAAGCAACAGGGTGCATTATGAAGATACGGATCTTAATTCAGTGAAGTCACTCAAAGCGTGGAGCCTTTTTTTTTTTTTTTTTTTTTTTACGAGGGCTTTGTGTTCACCTTATCGCACTTTTAGATCCTCACCGGAAAGATACGCCGGTAAGGAAGGGAGCCGAACGAAGGAGGGAGGAGAATCTAGATGAGGCTTCACCTGCTGGTCGGAGATTTTGGCTGGATCGAAAGTGATTATTTAACGTGTAACGTGTTTCAAATGTGCGTTTTATGTGGCTAAACGGTGAAACCAGGAGTTTAAAGTGACATAAAGATTTCTCATCGTGTGACATGAACTCAGATTGAACTTTTAGGTCACTTGGACCATTGAAATGATGCATTTCTTTGTAAAATGGTGAGAATATTTTTAGGTTTTCTTCAAATTGAAAGGTTTGCACAAACTATGATGGCTGTGATTCTTATCGGGTTTGGGAGAGTTCAACTGATGATGTCATCGCTTTGTAAGGTTCTGATAGGTGAATGTCTGACATTTAAGTTAAATGGAGGCACACCTCAAACGATCACAACATGTTGCGAAGGAGTTTTTGTTAAGTTTCTAATGAGAATTTCTTCGTACACTTGAAATAAAACAAAACTAATTTAGAAGCAACTTTTTAGCGAGATATAGGAGTCTGTCTTAAGTCAGTAATTATTGAATACTTACAATATATGAAGTCTTTGTTTAAATGGCAGATGTTTCATGCATGATGTAACATTTTTCCCATCTTAAATGTTTTTTAAAAACCTGCCAACAGAACTGGTGCTTTTTTTGTTTTTTTTTTATCACTATTTGGGTATTATTGACTTAAAACAAACTATTGTATATTGCTAAGAAGTTACTTGTAAGTTAGTGATGTCTTTATTTCAGCTGTACCGAGATATTTGCACTGGACATTAGTCAAAAATATGTGGTAAGATTTTGTGCAACATGACAGAAATCAAATCAAAACAAATTAGCCGAGACATCATGAGGAGAAATGTGGACTTTGTCCAGTAAGTGGTTGAACTTCCTGTCATTTGTAGAACAAAAACACAGAGAAAAGCAAACTTTATTCGTCAACTCCACCTTTATGAACTACCAATTGTTGTGCACAATATGACATAAACTCCCATCAAAACACACTAAAGTCTGTGGTTATTATGTAGGTATATGACCTGAGAGAAGTTGCCCCCCCACCTTCTTCAAATCAGACAAAATTGGTGTCAAGCCAATTTTTTATCTGTGCCGCTTTGGCTTTGAAGATATTAATAAAAGGTTAAAGGTCAAAAGATCAACCAACCACGCCACTTTTACAGGGGGTAGGAAGGATGGCTGCAACAAATTTTTTGCTGCACAAACGCCACAAACGCAGCACAAACAACATTTGACAGCAATTTTATTTGATTTCATAAAAGTGGGGGGAGGCTGGTGGACCTTTTGACCTTTAACCTTTCATTAATATCGTCAAAGCCAAAGCAGCACAAACAAACAAACAAAAATTTTGCAGCACAAACGGAGTCGAGTTGATTGATACCCATTTCGTCTGATTTGAAGAAGGTTGCGGGGCTGGTTGACCTTTCGTGACCTCTAGGATCATTTCTTCATATTTTTAAAATGATAGCGGCACAAATATTTTTGCTGCACAAACCTGCACGTTTGACAGCAATTTTGTCTGATTTGATGAAGGTGGGGCGGTGGGGGGGGAGCAACTTCACTCAGGTGACAAAATGTGAAAAAGTTTTATATATACTGAATCTGTTCACTGTAAGTTGCAATTTTCCGGCATCCTTCCGTTCAAGAACCCTCCATGTTTTCCAACTGTCGGCTCAGCAAACAGTCAGCTGGCTGCTACTAACAGATGAAGCCACCAGGTGAGCGCTCAGAGTAGCATGAAGCTACGCAGGTGGACATCAAGCCACTCGGGGTCGTTCTAAAGCGCTCACCGACCTGCGGGGCTCACAGCACGGAACTCATTTCTCACACTCCTCACCTGGTCCAAAGCTGTGGGATCTCTCCACTAGGAAGTCCCTGATTCTTTCCACCCACAGGTAGAGGATGCTCTCCCCCGCATGCTCCCTGTTGAAAATTAAATAGTCGCATGTGAGGGCGGAAGCTCGAAATCACACACAGAGACGGGCGCCCTGCGAGAAAGGATAATGAAAGCTTTTGTTGTGACTAATATCGCCGCGCAGCATCTCCTTGTGAAGTCAGAAATTACGAGAAAAGCACTCACACGTAGATGTCTTCCAGGCTGTTTGCCAATTTGGCCCTCTCGGAGCCTCGCAACCACGCGGCACTAGAAAAGCCGAGAACAAACACAGGGTTATTGAGTGGGACGCGGAGTGGGCTTTTGAGTGGGACGTTGTTCTTTCAAATCAGCAGCATCTCCTTCATATTAAATGAAAAAGAAAAAGGCAAATGGACTTACTTGATCTGATAGATGGGTGGGGCTGCGCTCGGATAATCGGGTGGAAGGATTATCTGATCACAGTGAGACGAAAATAATAGTTTTAGAACAAGCTGAAATGCTTGAGATTTATATGCAGGGATTTTTTTCTTTCTCCTCCCGTTTTCCACCTGCAAGCATGCCGTCAGTTTCTGCTCCTCGGCGTCGCTGGATATTTTGATGCAGAATATCCTGGACGCTTCATCTATCACACACCACTCGTCTCCGTAAATAGAAGACAAAGCTTCGACCTCTTCGATCTGAATGAGAAAAATCCAATTAGAAAGCAAAATAAATTTTTTAAAAACCCAACTAGTCTAAGAGTCTTCAAAGTTTAATCCCTGGTTAATCCACACTGTGATTACAGAATTTCAACAAGTGGAGGGCTTTAAAATTCTCACAGTACAGCTGATGGCGCTGTAGAGATCTGTATAGATCTGTGGGTTATATATATATATATACTGTATATATATATATATATATATATACAGTATATACACTGCTCAAAAAAATAAAGGGAACACTTAAACAGGTGTTTCACACTTTAAGTGTTCCCTTTATTTTTTTGAGCAGTATATATACAGTACAGACCAAAAGTTTGGACACACCTTTCTAATTCAATGGGTTTTCTTTATTTTCATGACTATTTATAAGGCAATAAATCCCACTTATTAACCTGACAGGGCAGGTTGACCTATGAAGTGAAAACCATTTCAGGTGACGACCTCTTGAAGCTCATCAAGAAAATGCAGAGTGTGTGCAAAGCAGTAATCACAGCAAAAGGTTGCTACTTTGAAGAAACTAGAATATAAGGGGTATTTTCAGTTGTTTTACACTTTTTTGTTTAGTGCATATTTCCACATGTGTTATTCATAGTTTTGATGCCTTCAGTGTGAATCTACAATGTCAATAGTCATGAAAATAAAGGAAACTCGTTGAATTAAAAGGTGTGTCCAAACTTTTGGTCTGTACTGTATATATATATATATGGTTTTGCAATAATTAGGGCAAAACCAAGAATCAGACTAAGTCCTTAAAGAAACAGACGCTAAAACAAACTGTTTCTAGCAAAAGGGCTAAAAAGGAGTGATGCCCAATTCCTCACAATGCAGAGCTGGACAGAATCACAAGAGAAACAGGTAACTTTCAGACTGAGCCATTTTATTCCTATCTACTTTAAATTTATATTTGTAAAACAAAAACATTTAAGGCCGAAACATTTTATCAGATTAATCGTGATTAATTTATTGTTGAACTATTCAACTAATGTAGGAATCGATTACTCGTTAACTCGAGGACACAGATTCAAAAAAAAACGGCTATTTGCTAAAAGAGCGACATCCTCAGAGCAATACTTAAGCCAAAACTGTACAAAAATAAAAAACAGATTTTTCACTTTAGATGAAAAAAAAAACATTAATCAAGTGGCAGAGATCAGTTTTAGCTTCACTTGATTCAAATTCTGTAAAAAAACAACAACAGAAGCAATGCTTAAGAACCTTGTCCTATTCAATTATTAATCAAATAGTAGAAAAAATAAAAGGATTGCCTCTACACTTTATTGATCTTAAGTCAAACAGAGAGAGCTGAGCTTTTCACATGTTGATATTAAAAGTATTTTTTGCTGCAGATGCATCCTAAAAGTGTTCACTAAATAAATGCTATGCTGTTGCATTTTAGGCAATAAAATGCTTATCTTTTTATTTAAAAAGGGATTGAATTATGTATTTACATCTTGTAATGCATTTCCAAAACTACAAGAAAGGCTTTTAAAAAATCAACAGGATGTGCCAATTATCTTATCTGATTAATTGATTCATTGTCAGAATAATCAACAGGTTAATCGATAATTAAGATAATTGCTTTCATTACAAACACACATCCCTAAACCGTGACATACCAGTTAATAGGAATCACTAAGAGTTCCCCAATAACTCAGAGTTATTAGGGAACTAAGACTCACTCCTCAGTGAGGGAGTGGTGGAAGCTCACAGCTAGTCAGACATTTGTTGCATCAATCCACGTCATCAGCTGACTGGGCAGATCAGCAGATTGTGAGTCCGCTGGGATAACATTCAGACAACCACAAGACCAGGAGAGCACAGTGAGGTGTGCCATTTGTACAACTGACCAAAAAAAAAATTTAAAAATGGAAAGCTTCACCCCGTTCCTGGTAGAGTCACACCAAACCGAGGATTGCAGCTTATCAGGAGGATTCATACAGTGACGTGAAAAAGTGTTTGTCCCCTTCCTGATTTCCTTTTTTTTCCCTTTTGCATCTTTGTCACACCCTGGTGTTTCAGAACATCAAATCAACTTAATACAACACAAAATGCAGTTTTTAAATGGTGGAGTTCATTATTAAGGGGGAAAAATAAACCTGAAACCTGCGTAGGCCTGTGTGGAAAAAGTGACTGATCGGCTGCAGAACCCAGGTTGGTTTCAGTTGGAGGTCAGAAGTGTGATCAGTCTAGTAAATCATTTCTACGAGAACGCAAATTGAATAAATTCAATTTGCAATAGTATGCATACTTGTAAACATACAGGTATACATACTTGCATGAATATGAGTATGTACAATTATAAGCATACAAAGATGAATCTTATGAAAAGCCTGGTAAAGTGGAAGAAAAACAAGCAAAATACAACAGCTGATCGGTCACCTTGTGTGATGTCACCACAGGTATCTGGAAGCTTTTTTTTTTTTTTGAGAAGGTATGCTTTTATTTTGTTGATTAAATTGTCATATTTACAACAAACAAATAGCAACCTGTACGTCAAGTTGACCGTGATATTTTGTACTGTATAAGTGATGAACTTTCAGTAAATGAGTTTAATAGATTTTACAGATAATCTGGTTTGGGGCTTTAAATGTTCCTGGCATGATTTCAAGAAAAAGTTGCACTGAGTCGCTCTGCCTCTTTTATCAATATGATTATCACTTCCACCCTCTTTTATCAATATGATTATCACTTCCACCCTCTTTTATCAATATGATGATCACTTCCACCCTCTTTTATCAATATGATTATCACTTCCACGCTCCATGCAGCCAATCTACAACAGTTACTGTAAAACTCTGTTTTCTTCACTCTGTCCTGCAGGATTTAATCTTACTTGAGCCTGCAGATCTTCCTCATTCTCTGGATTTATAATATCCGCCATGACACCATCGTAATAAACCTCGCCCGCTGGGGAAACGCAAGGCACATGACAACACGAAGAATCCCCACTCTGAATGAGATTAGAAGAACTGCTTCCAGGGTAAAGTGGCTCCACAGGCTGCTGGCATTCTCACTTCCGGTCTCTACTATCACCTTGTGGGTATAAAGAAAACAATAAAATGAGGCACAATATACTAAAAGTTTGTCTTCTATTATGTCGCCCAAAAAAAATATTCCCATTTCTCACCGTAAATGATGTTTTGTTACGGGCTTCCCTTTTATTTTGAAAGGCCCGGTCGGCTGACTTCCGATCAGCTGATCAGCGGATCAGCTGATCTCAGTGTCAACAGTCAGCAGTGACAGAGGTTTGTGTGTACAGGAAGCGTCACAGTGATACACATTTTGTCGGCGTGCTCCGTCGGGGCTGCCAGAGGACCATAAATGAGAAGTTGGTGTCTGACAGCGGGATGTGCTGGAGGCTCTCCGCCGCGTTGTGTGCGCTGAAGTAGGGCGGCAGGAAGCTCACCGGAGGGGCTCTAAACATCACATGCAGCTCCACGGTGGGCCCCTGTTGGAGAAAGCAGCTGGATTTTAACTCACGGGACGTGGAAACTGTAAGTCTGACTTTTTCTGTGCACTTAGTTGGATCACAAATGCGTGTTTGAATCACATTGACGCTAAAACTATCGCTGCTTGTGGTAAGCTGTAGTGCATTTAAATAGATTTTTATGTCCTTTAAATTCCTCTTGAAAGTAAATTGTTTGAAGTTTTAGCACCTAAGTGTCCTGTTTTTTTTTTTCTTCTTCTTCTTTTGTTTATTATTGAATAAACACAGTAGGTATGTTTTTTTTTTTTTTTTTTTTTTTACTGCTTTAAGACTGGGCACTTCTTGAAGATTCGCAATAATTTAACTTGAGCTTTTCTGGTTTCATTCCAGATTCTATTGTCTTACAGCACAACATGATGATAAATGTCATCTTGAGGCATTTCACAAGTGTAATTTACATCCAGTTTACAAACGCATAATTAAATCAATCCAATAATGTATAGCCAGATTCAAATTCAGCAACATACTTATAATCCTAAGTTGTAAAGCAATGTAATCAAATTCAGTTTAAAATGTAAATAGGTGAAACTTTCTTAATATGCCGAACGCCACTGTCTTTGCAGCAATCCATCCTCCACTCCAGCAAGCATGACACGACAGCAGCCAGGAACAACTCAGTCTTAACCAGGAAAACAATAATAATAAAAAAATAAACTCCATCTGAGCCTGGAACTGAGAGAGCAGAGCAGAAAACACAATGCAGATTTTTGTTGAAAATAAAGTCTACAGAACACAAGGTGTGTTGAAGACACTGGAACAAATTTCTGTTGCGTTGTCTTTTTAATGAGATGGAAGAGAGAGTGGCCGAGTGATTTTTGGCGTTGAGTTTTTACTATATGTGTTAACACGCTGACACCGTGTTATTGTTTTTACTCAGGTTGTCGTGTTGTGAGAATGTCACACCGGTCCATGTCCGCTTCAAATATTTCCAGCATGAATGTCCATCACCATTTAAAATGTCTTATTCATTTTGGCAATAAAGGTCTCAGTACCAAGATACTTGTTTATTCACAGTCCCATATTTCAGAGCCGGTGGTCCTAAAAGAGAAACGGTAAACACTTTCAACATTTTCAGCTGGCATCGTTTTTGAAGTGCCATTGAGTAAGAGTGAGGAGGAACATTAACCTTAAATCCTACAAAAACCTCGAGAAAATGTGTTTTCTTTCTTACTGTACCCAGGTGCATTTAGGTGCCTTTTGAATTATTCATAAGTTTACCATTTTGAGGCAAAATGAAGCCTTCTTCTTCTGAGAACACAGACTAACACTAAGAATATAAAGTATGGTAACATATTGGTAATCAAGTAGATTGTTTTTTAATCGATTTACTAATAGAACATTTTATTAATTAGCAGAATAAAGGCTGGGGGGACAATTTAATTATTGCTATTTATTAAGTAGTATAAATAAAAATGCATTTTTTTTATACAGCACACCTTTTCTTTTGTAAATCCATTAATAGCAGGGGATTTTACAGGGTTTTTACTTACATTGATACACTTTAAAGATAGAGAGTCAGACAATCATCTAGTCACCTGCTTTTCAAGCCCAGCTAAACCTGTTTCTGAGCCGCACGTCGGTTTCCTGCAGAAGTCAAGCTGCAGCATCTTAGTAGTCTTTTGTTGACTACGTGATTTATTGATCCGTCCGCAGAGCCACATGACATACCGTGACATCGCCTTGTGAGCACTTTCCATTTTTCTTTAGTCTTTCAACAGCAATCATTTGATGCCAGCTATAGGGGTGTCATGTGCACATGTTTCTTTAATAAAGTCTGGATATGGAGGAAAGGAAAGATCTGCCTCTTTCCTGTAAGGCTTGGCTAGAGAGACGGCCTCCTTTTGAAAAAAAAAAAAAATCCACGTTCACTTCTCCTTGCTTTCTTCATTTCCTAGAAAACAAAAGCCCTTGTGACTTGTTGTCACATGACCCCACACCGACTGACTGGCTAAGTAATGTAAACAATAAGGGAGGCTGTGCAGCAATTTAAAATGCCCAGTCTGATGGTTGTAAAGCATACATTTCACTTTATTTCTGTGAAAATGTGTTGCAAATTGTGCCTCATAAAGTCACTTGATGATCTGCGGGGATATTTGTATGGAGAGAAAATAGTCTCAGGATACCTGTACTATTTTCTATCTATTTATTTCATTTTCTGCTAGAGAGGCAAAAATCAATCGACCAGATATGAGCAAGTCAAATACTGCTAAACTCTTTCATACTCATTGAATCTATCGCAACTACGAATCCCCACCACTTCAGTCAATCAATGCGTCAACCAGCGATTGCTTCTTTAAAGCACTTTCATACACTTTTTAGTGTAAGTAGAAGCAATTTGAACAAATGGTGATATCTTTCTAGAACATTCAGCACATTTCTTTTCTGCTTTTATGCTTTAGAAAAACCACTAGAATAAGTTACAAATCTCAAGTATCAGAAACTGAACGTTCGTATTGGGCAGGAAATGTGAGGATTGGTGCACCTTTAGTTTTGTTTCATTTTGTTTAAGGGGCTTCCGCGCCCTTCAAACACACACAGGCTGTTGGAAGGCATCCATGTTTACCTGCATATTTGAACACACAACATGACCACTTTATTCCCTTTGCCAGGCACGGTAGTTGTGGTTTGGCTTTGTTTTTGACATTACTCAACCTGTATCCATTGAGAATTACCATTGTGCTTCAAAGTCTAGCATTTTTTATAGCAGCTAAAGCCTTTCCAAAATTGGGTCATGTAACATGACTTTGATCCTCAAGCGCAACAGCTGAACAAGGTAGGTGGCAACGTGTAGCGGTCTTAGATTAAAGCCAGGCTGGCTGAAATGCTGGGGCAGCATGTTTAAAGAGCAGAACAGAAACAAACCCCAGCAGATTTGAGCAAACTATGACTACTTTTTTGATAAAGAGTGATTAAGATCCACCTCAAAAAGACGTGACGGACTGATACGTTTGTGCAGATACTGTCAAATCATGGCGTCGGACAGTTTCCACTTCTCTTTTGTTGTTGTTAAATAGCTTTACATGCTCCATTACGGTCAGAGCCAGAGAGTCTTTTAAAATCTCCCACTCAGTCCTATTTATCATGTAGCTACAGCTAATTCCCATCCTTTCTGTTTTTCCCCGCAGGGCTCCATGGAGGATCTGGAGCCAGAGGAGCAGTTCCTGCAGTGCGCCCGGAACGGCGATCTGCCTGGGGTTCAGGAACTCCTCAGGTCCAACGCAGCGGCGGAGAGGCGGATTAATGTCAACTGTAAAGGTGTGTGACTAACACATGGGTGTAGTTTCAGTTACAGTGTGCTGTTGAACTCAATTCAAGTACGTCCTGTTTTTCATTTCAGGTCAAAGCAAGTCTAACTTGGGATGGACGCCTCTTCACTTGGCTTGTTACTTTGGTCACAAAGATGTAGTGGAGGAGCTCCTCAAGGTGGCATTTCTCTCTTTTTTTATTATTTTAAAGATGAAATGTTAAACGACTGCGCAGATAACACGTATTTTCGCTCACATCCTGCAGGCGGGAGCAAATGTCAACCTGCCCAACAACATCGGAGACACAGCCCTGCACAAAGCTGCGTTCACGGGGAGAAAGGTGCGTTGTAAAAATATTCCACCTCTATAGATTTTTTTTTTTTCAAAATTAAAATCTCTCTGCACCACTTTGTTAAATGTAAGATTGTTTTTTTTTTCTGCATGCGTTCGTTCGTTCATTCATTTCCTATCAAATCAATCCATCGCATAATGATCAGGAGGTTGTCATGCTGCTGCTGCACTATGATGCATGTGCTGCTGTCATCAACGGCTCGGCTCAAATTCCCAAAGACGTCACTCAAAACGCAGAGATCCGAAGCATGCTGGAAGGTGAGAGATGCATCTTGTCAGTTACCATGGAGACTTGCCTTCAGTCTTTTTTTTTCCTTTTTTTTTCCACGCCGGCTTGTTTATCGTCCATTCACACAATCTGTGCCGCTTATATCCTGCATTTTCTCCCGTCACGTGGCGGATGCCAGCTGCCGCAAGAACAGAAGAGAGGAAACTGGAGGAGAAACTTCTGGAGGCTGCGAGGGAAGGAGACCTATCGACTCTCAGTCAGCTGGTTGGTAAAAGTTGAGGCCCGAGTCCTGCATGTTTTCGTACGACTTTAAGGCGACATTAAAGCTGCTGCACTGTTAGAGGTGCGGATGAACACAGAAAGCGTCTGATTAGTCATCTGAGAACAGCAGGAAATCAATCAACACAATTTAGTATTTTATTTTGAAGGAAAAGAAAATGTTCTCTAATCTGAAAAAAACAAACATCTTTTGTTCTTATTATAATCTGGGGCACGTGTCCAACTCAAGGTCCACGGGCCTAATCCGGCCCGCCACAAGTTTGTACATGGCACCGCTAGACTCTAGAAATAGAAACTTTGAGTTAAAGGTGTGCTTAAATATTATTTTATCAATACTAGTGGTTTTATCTGGAAAGTACCAAATTACACCAAGTGTGTTTAATATTATTTAATTTGAAGAGGTTCTCAGAGGTGGCTATTTATTCTCATTTTAATCGTTTTCTTTTTATTTTTATCATTGGTTTCTGCCACAACTGGCCATTCGGACATTCCTGATCTTGCTGTGGCTCAAAATGAAAATGAGTTTGACAGCCCTGACTTAGGATGTGAAGTTATTTTACTTTATGTCTGATGGAATGCTAAAACATCTTCACGTCTTTTAACATGTATGTTTAGGTGCTGTATGTTTGATTAAGTAGTTGGAAATGTCAGCTTTTGACACTCCAAGTACTTGTGTTTAATTATTGCAGCCTGTGATGTCGTTATGTATTATAGCATGTATAGTTATTTAATAAAATTATTAAATTAGCTCTCACTGCATCCAGACTGAAACACCACCCTACACAGGAATTGGCTCCCCTTGTAAAAACGTGTTAAAATAAGTCAAACTTTCATAGTGGCATAATCTCGATTTGAAAATTTTAGGAGAAACCCAACCTTCAGTTTGAGTACATCAAAGCCGTGGGGGAAGAAAATGAGATAAGAGATGTATTTTTACACTAAACCAAAATTATGCGATTGTGCCAACAGGACATGACTTCGTTTTCTCATATTCAATTTTACAAGCTCTGCATACAGAGAGAGGGATCTTTAATCATTCCTCTTTGCATAATCTCTCTATGCCATCCAGAGTCCTGAGCTCTCCTCTCTTCAGCTCACCCTATGGGTCCTTTAGAGGATTTAGATCTGTGAACTGAGATTTCCTTGGGAGAAAAAAGAAGAGACAGATTTTGCGTCTGGTGGGCTTTTTCTGTATTGATTTGTCCTTTTGAATTGGGTCACTATCTTGCTGAAAGGCTCAAAATTACCCATTTTCTGTTTTCTGGTGGAGACACACAGATTTATATCTAAAACATCCTGGAATTTCAAAGAATTTGAGACGCTACGCGCTACAAGAAGGTCGCCAGGGCTTTTGAAACAGAAACAGACCCACAGCATCACAGGTCTTCTGCCAGAGCTTTTTCTTTCCTCAAATTCTTCTTGGAGAGTTTGTTGCTGAAAAGTGCAATTTTAATATTTTGTGGATAAAGATCTCAGTTAAAGTCCTAGTAGAGCTCAGCAAACTCCACGTTTGGATCTGTGTTCGTTGGATCTCCTACTAAACAGCTTCCTTTCATGTAGGTATTGTCTGATACCTGCTGTGGAAACGGAGCCAGACTCAGGAGCCACTTTTTGCCAACAAACATTGGAAATCTCTTTCCTTTCTCCACGGCCAACTTTGGATCCTCATGAGACTCTTCATCAGTGGCGGCGCTTCGGTTGGCCATAAAATCATGCAAATTGTTATTGCGAAAAAAACTTTGCTTAATGGGAAGCCCGGCAATTTCGTACAAACCCTCGTTTGTTTTGATAAAAAATTTTCTGCTCTAGGATTAAGTGGTTTTTTTCGGCCGTGTCGAAATTACAGCATTTCGCAAAACTGCAATGGAAACACTTTTTTTTTTTTTCGCATCGCTCGAGTCATGTGATCAGCAAACCGGATGTTCCTACAGGCAGAAAAGACGACGCAAAGAACAGGAAGCAGTGGGAGGAGGATGCTGTGGCACGTTTTTTAATGGCTTACTGCGCGAACAAATTCATTCAGATGTGATTTTTATGGTGTGTCTTATTTAGTGGAAAAGCCGCTATTGCAAAATTTTGTTTTTCCAATATTAGCAGAACATTGACAAAGTTTTGCGCACGTTTATAATGTGCTTACGATCCTGACTGCAGAAATGAGCACTTGCTTGTCGCTTATGAAGATCAACCCACATCTACCTCACCTACATATTTAATATCCCTTTGTGATTAGTAAAGTATTTTTGAATTTGAACAGTATGTTCTCCTGTCTTTCCCTCATTGAAGAGTCACTAAATGAAATGCCTCTATGTCACACTGTATGCATATGCCAGTGAGACGGAAAATTATCTCGTTATTTGTTAGCATTTTTAAAAAATGTACTCAGATTTAAGGGTGAATCTGCCTGAATTATTTTGTTAATATATTTTCAGGTTTTTACACATCTGGACCGGAGTGCCACGGATTACGCAGCCGGTCGATTTGAAACATCTCACACATTTCCATGTATCACTTTTCACAATGCAGACAAGTTGACAACAACTTTTAGACACAATAGTTCACCCACACACACACACACGCACACACACACAGAAACACCTTTTAAGGCGAAAGCTTCTTAAAAGCATAAATCTGCCTTTGGAGTTTGTGCCAAAGAGTCTGCAGACTGAAAAGCAGCAGAAAGACGCATGGCAGTTCTGAGTCGGTGTGTGACAAATGACAGAGTTTGTTCCTGTCCTGCGTGTTTTGCTGCAGCTCAGCAGGAAGAAGCCTCCAGATATCAACTGCACAGATCTGCTGGGCAACACTCCTCTGCACTGTGCCGCCTATCGAGGCCAGAGGCTGTGCGCCCTGAAGCTGCTGAGGAGCGGCGCCGACGCCAGTGCGCAGAACAAAAACGGTGAAGTGCAAAAGCCAGAGAGCTGGCAGCAATGAAAGACTGCTGATTTTTCTTTTGTTTTTCACTTAGAAGAAGGACATGAAAAGGATCAAAACCAGCAATAAACCAAAGCTTTTATGTGCCTTTTATGAAATGTTACTCCTTTGAAATGACTTGGAAATAAAAGAAAAGCTAGTCTTTATTTATTTTCTTTGTCGAGCTTTGATGCTGCTGTCTTTTTTTTTTTTAACTTTTGAAAATATTTCCTGAGGTGCTTGGTTTCACCAGCCCCTCTCTCTATTTTTACACCCAGAGAAAAGTAGCATCCATGCTGGCACGGAGTTAGCAAGTCTTCATTTTCCGTCCCGAAATTTGGTCTGTTTTCATCTCCCCAAAAATAATCGTCAGGGAAACAACAAACATAACAGCTGAGGGTGTACGAGTGTCGGATAATACCTTGACATTTATGACTGCTGGCAGCGCCATTTAACCGCTGTTCAGGCTGACGGTATTTTTTTTCCTCCCCTCTCTCTACTCGTGTTCTGTTTTGATAAAACTCTTCAATTCCCTAACTCGCAGGGCAGACGGTGTTTGACCTGGCCAGCGATGCGGCAATGAAGCAGTGTCTTGAAGGCAGCGTTCATCGAGTGAGTGCTCATGCGGACGGTCGGCTTCCTAACGTCTCGGTTGATTTGCTCTGAGATTTGTTTCCTGCTCTTTTTATGTTTCTCATCCGCAGGGTTTGACCCGTCATGTCAAAAAGTACGAAGGACTCCTCTGGAAGGTAAAGTCTGGAAATTACGTTTTTGGTTGTTTTTTGTTTTTTTTCTTCTAGTGAGTTAGAGAGGCCGCTCATTTTACAGGTTACTTACTGTCTGTAGGCATGTTGCTAATGTGCAAACACTGCATTATGTTTCTTTATTTGTTCTTTTTTAAGGCTGCAGTTCCAACTGATAACATGCTGCATTAGAGGTGACTCATTATGCTTCCTTGAACAGGCGAGGATAGGAACTTGTTCATTACATTTTTCGCACAAAATCATTGATTCTCACTGATTGGTTTTATTCTGCTCAGTTCTGCCTATTGTGAGCTCCCTTCAGAATGAGCTGTTTTAGGGCCTCTTGTCACCTTAGATCACAATAAGCTGTCAATGCTTATACTTGCACGTGAAAAAGGCTGCAAACAGATGCGTAATTATACCTTATACTTCTTTGAAAAGCAGAAGTAGAGCGTCCTGCACAATCACGGATGGTAAGTCAACAACAAAACTTACCACTGCAGCCATTTGGCAGCAGTAAAACCAGCTGATCAAACATCCTGGAGCTACTGCAACTCAGCCATCGGGATGTGTTTGAAATGGCTAGTCTTCCAGACACCAAAAAACGTAAAATTACTGTCAGAGATGGCTGGATGTTTTGGGGGTTTTTTATAAGCGCGTAGATTGTTTTTAGAAGCAGTTAAGACTTTTGCACAATACCGTGCAAAATGTTCATTTGAAAACAAAGAAAAGTAAAATATCTTTGTTTTTCCTGTGAGCCTGTGCTTGACTCCCTGCTTGCTGAATGAGAGCTCTTACACAAGAAACAATTGCAGAAACATCTGAACATGCTTGGAAGCATAACAGAAGATAACAGTATAATATATGTTACATGTTATTTTATTAACTAATTGTTGCACCTCAGTACAGTGGCTAGCATGGTGACCTCACAGCCAGAAGATTCAAATCCTGGCCAGATCCTTTTTTTTCTTTTTAAATGTCAATGTTCAGGGTTTGGTCTATAAAAACACATGTTTTTTTAATTGGGCACTCTAAATCCCTCAGTGTGTGCATGCATAGTCATCAGCCCTGTGTGTTTCTGAGATGGACCCGGTCTAGAGTCTTGCCCACTGACCTTTTCTACAATATGCTGCTCGAAACAAAAACAGTCTAGCTTCTCCTGCTGTAAATATGAACCGTTCTTGACTGCTGTCTGTATATAGTTCCTGGTTAATTAACCTGCCACTCCAGTGCTAATGTCAGTATTTATTGTAGAGCTCTAACAGCAGCAATTTGAAACAAGAAGAAAAAAAAAAAACCCACTCATCTCTAAATTTTAATCCAGTGAACAACAGGACCCGTAAATTACAGCAAGTCATATTGTTAAAGTGTGAAAATGCAATATTCAGACCGAGTCCATTCGGGCTTTTTTTTTTTCTTCTATTTTTATTTTTATCCACTGCTGCTTTATTGTATTTGGGCCTGTTCGCACACCTGCAGGATTCTGATCAGTTCATTCAATAATCCGAGCAACTCTGTGTTGCCAGGTAAACTGGAGATGTTTGCGAGACTAGGACAGTTTCAAACAAGAAGCCGCTTTGATTCACAGCCCAGCTATTTTCAGCCCATTTAGGATGCGCCTCATCATTAGTCGAGCTAAAGCAAGACCGGCCGACAGAACCTGACGGGTTGAGCCGCGATGTACTCCGTCGGTTTCAGACACCGCTGTCTCTCCGGGCCCGACTTGACTCCAGGGTTAAAGTTGTAAAGATGGATAGGAAAAGGTTATTTTGCAGGTGTTGCTGACAGGTGAGCTACCCGCCTCGCCTCCGCTGTGGTTGTGAGAAGGATCTCTGAGTCACATGTGCGGTGCATGATGAAAGCTGCGGCAGTAATACGGTCAGAATGAGGACAAATTGCCCTGCGCTGCTCCTGGCGGCTCCAAGCAGACAATCAAATTGCATAAAGGACTTTTTGAGCTGCCGACTTCTGCTTTGAAAGCCACCTTTTTCTTTTTTTTTTTTATCTCTGTTTCCAGTGTCGGGTTCAGACATTTACACACAAACTCATCGTGGATATAAATGTCAGAATAATTTAGGAAATTATTTGATGAATTAAGTTCTCACATTTGAATTTATTGTTTACGCTCTTAAATCAGGGTCCAGATTATTCATACTGGTTCAGATATATGCGTTCATCCTCACTTTATTAGCCATTGAAGAGGTCGGCGCACAGTCATTGTAAGTGTTGGATGACCCCGTCCGTACGTGACTAGGTAACCAAAGAGTGAGTGAGTTAGTTGATGCCACCGACATTTCTTAGCTAGCCATAAGAGGTGAAGCAGCTCAAGTCTTTCCTCTGCCTACATCTCCCAGAATGCTGTGTGGTTCTGGGTCGGAGTTCAGTGAAATTATCAAAATTCTATCGAGCATATTTTTTATTGACACTGATCACATGTCTATTGTGATAGATATTGTTATTGTTTTATCTCTCATCCAGCTGCACTAACCAGCTTCCTCTCATCTTAGGGTGACATTCTGATCAAACTTTGTACCATTTGGATGTTCCAGAAGGCCAGTAATCCCACAAATACATCTAAACCGGTTTTGGATTGGACATTAAATTTCTAAGCCCTGATAAAAAAAATAAAAAACCTTAGGGCTATGCAAAGGAAAAGCAGCCATTTTTGATTTGAAGAATGGTCAGATCATCATTTTCATTGGCAATAAAAAACAAATGGAATCTCTGCAACTTGGTATGAGATATTTGCCAAAATATTCATAGAGGTGCATGTACAGCTCTGGAAAAAAAGAGTCCCCTTAAAATGATCCGTTTCTCTGATTTAACTTTTTATAGGTATATGTTTGAGTAAAATTAACATTGTTCTTTTGTTCTATGAACGACTGACAACATGTCTCTGAAATTCCAAGCAAAAATTTAGTATTTATTTCCAGAAAATGAGAAATAGTCAAAATAACAAAAAATAGATGCAGTGCTTTCAGACCTCAAATAATGCAAAGAAAACAATTTGATATTCATTTAGAAGCAGCAATACTAATGTTTTAACTCAGGAACAGTTCAGAAGTCAGTATTTGGTGGGATCACCAGGAGGTTTTCAATGGGGTCCAGTGAAGTCGTCTCTTCATTTTTTCCAGAGCGAAGTACGTATATGTTTCGGTTTGTATGTGTAATTACGACACAATAAGAAATAGAGAAAAGTCCCAATAAATTCAAACTTGTAGCTCTTGAAATTCACCAACGTTTTTGGTCGTCCCTGGTAAAAAGAAGTATTTAAATCCATCAATAAAAGGCCAGAATTAATAGAACAATGATTCCAAATATCCAAACCATGTATCCACTGTGGTAAGCTATGTCCAAGGTTACATTACCACCAGATGCCTTCAACATAGTTTTCTGCAAAAACAAACAAAGACAAACTAAAATGAAGGATCAGACTGACATCTTTTGATATCCGATAAACAAACCCAGTGGAGCTGCAGCTGTCAGGTGACCCTACAGTCAGCCTCCCTGCACACACACACACACACACACACACACACACACACACACACACACACACACACACACACACACACACACACACACACACACAGGTACTCGTAGCATCCAGAAATAAAAATAATTATAGCACTTTAAGAGATCAACAGGAAATGTATTCTGCTAACAAGATAAAAGCCAAAAATGAGCAGGCGACATCCGACCCATGTTGCTTCGCTGGATGACATGCCTTCATTACTGTCAACACAGGCCTGTTGTTTTCTTTCAGTCATTCCCATGTATGCATACCAGATGTCAGCTAAAAATAAGCCCAGTTTTAATTACCTCTTAGATGTTCATGCGAGGGGCTTTTTAGCATTCAGAAACCAACAGACTTCTGTTACCGCGGTATTGGAAACCCTCTGAAATGACTTTATCCTCATTATACCTTCTGAGTTAATTAGTCAGGAAAGCTAAGTGTTTCCCAAGTGCTTCAATATGTTTTTTTTTTTTTTTTTAAATAACTACCGAAAATACGAAATGCTTGATCTGTTCTCATTTTTCAACCCACAGAGCTCCCGGTTTTTTGGCTGGCGCTCCTACTGGGTCGTTGTGCTGGACGGGGTTATATCCTGGTACCCAAAACAGTAAGTTCGGCTCTAACCTCGGCTGTGAAAAGGAAATGGAAAAAACAAACCTTTCTTCAGATAAATGTGTGAAAATCCTACCTGCCTGGCTTCTCCAATAAAATAGAAGAGTAAAACCGTATTTTTTCCCGTCGGGATTTCTGAGACTTCACTTCTCCCTCTGTCGAACGTAGGTCCGATGCGGCCGCAAATGTCAGAAGGCAGGGCTGCAAGTCACTCACAAACGCTCACTGCTTGGTAAGCCAGCTTTAAAGTATTTGGCTTTCATTTTTGACCTTTTGTTCAATCTGCATTTGCGCTGCTTTCGGTTAAAGCAAATATTTATGCTCCTGCCCTCTCCAGATACGAGCCAAAGATAACTGCTTTTTTACCCTCAAGTGCTTCGATGACAGCGTGCATCACTTCAAGGTTTGCCCGAAAAGTGAACCAGAGGCGACTAGAAAAGTAAGTTTATATCGCCTCCGCTTTCTGTGGTCGGGAATAGAAAAACATAATTAATCACAGACGGAAAGAAAGGTAAATTATGCGACGTTTCTAAAGGTCCCTGTGAAGGGAGGAAAGTGTTTGACAGAGAATCACTTCCAGGAATCGCATGGATTCTTCGAAGTGAACCAGTCGTTGGCCCTTGATAGCTTTTGTAGCCTTGATGTTGGAAAAATTATCATATACTTTAAAAATAAATTCTTCTTAACACTAATCAAGAATCACGTTTTTTCTGCTGCACAAGGTCATCAGTATTAACAGAGCTCTTATCTTGCCCCTACAAACCTTCATAGTCTCATTCTGTCAGTCTACATATAATGGTTAGATCAGTTGATAGATTTTTGGAGTTATGCAGGAATCATGTTTCTGTCTTCCAGCCAGAGGATGAATCCGACCTGCCTTGAATTTGTTGCGTTATGTTCTAGCACATTAGCTCAATTTAGCTGCTGATGTTTGTTTTCTTTCTAGTTACAAAAAGTTACTTTCAGGAGGAGGAATCTGAATTATTTAGATTCATTTCACAAAATCAACCTAATTCTTCATACAATTTGCAAGTATAAGAAGAAGACAGTTTGCCATCAACCATCTGCCGCCATTACAGCTGGGGCTTGTTCCAGTGGCTTGTCTCATCGTCTCCTAGCCTTCTTTCCAGCAATTATTTAACTTTCTTTTTTTCTTTTTTCTTTTTTTTTTCGCATTTTGTTGCCGTTTAGCTACAAACTTCCATGTATTTTATTGAGATTTCATGTGAGGCACCAACACAAATCAAATCAAATCAAATATATTTACGTAGTGCAGTTAAGAACCGCTGTTGGCCAAAGTGCTGCACACAAAAACAAAACAACAAATAACAGTAATTCCAGCACAAAAGAAATTACAAACATAATATAAGAGAGAAAGAAAAACGTAAAAATGTCCAACAAATGAACCTCTCACCCTGCATTAAAAGCCAGTGAGTACAAATCTGTTTTTTTAAAAAAACAGCCTGCCTTAATATGAAGGGGCGCAGAGTACTAGATTGTTGTGAAGTGAAAGAAATTTTGTTCATATTAACAAAAGTAAAACTATATCGGAGCAGCTCGGGCTTTTACTGCTCTGAATATTTAGCTTCTGCTAGTTGATCTGTAAAACTAAAACCATGTCACTGACCCCTGACCCTCTGAGTCTTCACATCAGAATGAAATGAGCTGCTAAGGTGCAGAAAGAAGAGAATATGAATATTTTTATATATTTTTTTACCATGACGGATGTGAAACAAAAACAGAAATTTGGCAATGAGCACAGAAATGCTCTTTCTGTCATGTTTGAGCTTATGTAACATCCCTTCTCAGTTCTGATTGTTATCTCTGGCTGTCAGAAGATAACAACTTCCTGTGCGTTGTCGCAGCGACCAAAACTTTATCCTTTTATGCGTGTCTGAAACTCTGCAACCCAACTCGTCCAACTTTGACAATAAATAAATAAACCTGTTAGAGGTGATAAATTGCTACAATTAATTTAGCATCAACACGGCAAAGAGGTGAAGGTTTTTCTGCTTGCATGATTTATTTTTCCCCAGATGAATAAAATGTGCCTGTTTTTGATCTTTTTATACATTTTTAATCTTTCAGAACGAGGTGAGACGCCACCGCCAGCTATTCGTCATTGTGCAAGCTGTACTTCCCTGCGAATTGATTTTTAACTCCTGAATATTTTCATGATTTATTCCATTATAACCACAAACCTTCGTGTTATTTATTGGGCCAAGAAGGGAAGGCAACATACAAATGTACGGCCAGTAAACGTCTGAGTCCTTCCTGGATTTGCTGTCAGGTGACCTCAAAAGACAACTATTTGTCCTAGATCTTTTTTATTTTTATCAGGTTGGAGGAGGTCTGTGGTTAAGTGCAAATACATGACACACAGTTAGTTTTTTTTATTTTTAAAACAAATTGAATGCCTCTTTAATCAGGTTCTACTATGTGTGATTGGATCCCAGTGGAGTGCTTTAAAGTTTGAGGCAGGAAAGTGAGAAAAAGGACGTTTAAGGAGTGCTAGTAACTCTTTCATAATGGTTTTCATCCGCAGCATTTTTTTTATCCCCCTCATTCAAATGAATGCAAACAACAACTATGATTATAAATG
Source organism: Xiphophorus maculatus (assembly GCF_002775205.1). Taxonomy (NCBI): domain Eukaryota; kingdom Metazoa; phylum Chordata; class Actinopteri; order Cyprinodontiformes; family Poeciliidae; genus Xiphophorus; species Xiphophorus maculatus. The sequence continues at coordinate 22,431,114 of NC_036451.1, read as the reverse complement.
TCTAAAGTTTACATCGATGAATAAAAAGGCGAGAAAAATGTTGGAGCCACTCAGTTTATTAGTTGTGTTGCATAAATCTACATTTTTATATAAGTACGTGTACGTTTGTGTATTAAAAGATCTACGTTTACCTTCATCACATCTCTGGACTAACGTTTCATGTGCAGATAAGACTAAAATTATTTATTGCTTAATAACATTTCCTGTCATTACAACCACCTGATGGTAGTTTATACCACCATGAGTGAAAAGCTAAGGGGGGGGAAAAAAGGAAGAAAGAAGAATGAGAAAATGTGTTTCATCTGACTTGACATATTAATATGGTGGAGTGACCCAATTACAGTTTACATTTCCTGTAGCAAAACAATTTGAAATAATATCATTTCAATTATATTATTATTAATTATTATGAATATTTATTTTCAGCTTAAATGTAGATGTAAAAAAATATTTTTTCTTTGAAATTAATATATTAATGCCTTAAATCAGTTTATGATTTGAGGCATTAATATCTGCCTTCAGTCAGATAATCATACCTTAATATCTGACTATGACTATTGCCTTAAGTCAATTTATGGACCAAAGAAAAGGAAAACAAAAATTTTTAGTAAATCTGGCAGTAAGTCTGATTTGAAATTAGACTAAAGGTGAAAAATACAACAAGATGATTAAATCCTGACTAAAACTAAATTATAATCAAAGGACGGACTAAAAATCAATTAATATTTGCTACTAAAAGTAACTTTGGCATACCTTTAGGTACATTTACGTAGCGCTGTAACAACCCATTTCCCTTCCTTCCATTTTCTCCGACTTTCATGTAAAAATGTCTCTAATTTTAGTTTAAGCCTTTGCATTTCCACTTTTCGTAGCTAAATCGGCCGCTTGTCACAACGGTTGAAAGAAGACAAAAAAATCTCTGTTTTTATTTTCCCTCCAGGCATGGCTGGATGCGCTGGAGGAGCACTCCGCCTACAGCACACACTACTGCTCCCAGGAGCAGGGCAGCGAGGAGGAGGAGGAGGAAGAGCAAGGCATGTCGCTAGGGGAACTGACGGACTCGCTACAGGTGGTTGTAAACAAAGACGTACATAACGAGCGTGTTGGCACAGCGGTCCGGAGCGTTTTCTGTGAACGAGGCGCGCCGCGCCGCTTCATCCCGACACGCGCCGCCTCCCTCACTCATCTGCATCTTTCTCACGTCTCTCTGACTCACCAGGCGGCGGAGGTCAGCCAGAAGAAGCTGGAACAGGAGGTGGCGGCGTTCCTGTCCATGCTGAAAAATGACGGGCTGTCAGAACGTAAAAATCTATTATTTCACCATCACTCCTGTTTCGTTTAGTTGTTTTTTTTCCTCCCAACCCCTTTGCTGTGTCATCAGCACATAGGTGGCAAATTAAAGAAAAACCAATGCAGTGAGAGAGAACCGCTTTACAGTCACTTTGCTTATCTCTGAAGCTCTTCTATTGCAATTATGTTTTCATTTATCTTTAGTAGTGATACATTTTTTTATGTCTTATTGGCCCAGAGCCATAAGAAATGGGTTAAAAGAGTTGACTTCAAAAGCAGAAGGATATAATTTGCATCCTCTCCGGTAAACCGTTCATTGATGGGGTCAATCGATGGTGATGCATCTTTGCTTGCATCACGAAACTGCGTGCATCTCCGTCAAAAGCGACGCCGTGTTTCTCTGTTCATTTCTTCTGCTTTGTTCCTCAATTTAGCACCCATCCACGTGTAAGAAGAAAGAAAGTTCAAGAGCTTTCAATAGTTTAAGAGCAGAAATGAAAGGCTCATGATTAAAACTGAAAGCATCATCAAACAGATTATATGGCGCGATTAAAAAAACGTCTGAATTGCTGCTAATTAAGAAGATGACGTCTGTTTTGGTTGTTAGGGATTTCAGCCATTTGCTTGCTTTTTGAAGTTCTTTTGAAAGTTTCCAAAAGAAGCTTTAAGGCATTTTTATTTATTTATTTTTAAATTTTTTTTTAATTATCTGGTTTTCTGTTTCATCCTGGCAGGATTTCCTTCGGCTGCGCTGCAAAAGATGCAGGAGATCTGCGACTTGTCCAGCAAGACGGCCTCCAGTCTCAGTGCCTGCCTCAGCCTCTTCTCCAGACAGGAGGGGGTGAGTGTCCGAGAATTTAGACAACTAAATCTCCTCCCGCTAAACTCTTTGAGGGTTTTCAGAAAATTGTTTAGCAAAAATCAGTAGTGGATTTCCTAAGGTACTGTGGAAAAAAAGTAGTTGCCCTCTTTCCTTTTTTTTTTTTTACGTTCCTTTTGTTTTGCCACATTTAGTGCAAAATTCATATCACAAATTTTAATGTCAGGCATAAATAATGAGAGTGACAACAAAAAGACCATCTTCGTTCTCATTTTATTTATCAAAGTGGAGCTTATTTAGGATTTTTGGGGCCCGAGCCTAAACCGTGCAGGCTCAGGCCGGTCGAGTGTTTCTTTGTTTTTTGTGCGAATCTTCTCTATAAACCCTCTGAATGCTGCAATCAGCAGGATTCTTCTAGTTCCTGACCCTCGGTTCTCGGTTCTGCTTTGGTATTTTCCTTCCGATTAAAATTTCAAAATCAAGATGTGCTTTGTGAGAACTTCCTGTGGAATTAGCTAGTCGGGAGTGATGTGATTATAAACGGAGGGACAAGTTTTTCCTCTAAGGATTCTGCAGGCTTTGACATATCATATCCTACTTGCATGTGGTTCGCAACTGCTGCCACTGCAGCATTGCTTGTTTTTTGAACAATAAGAATATTTGTAGTTGTATAAAATTAGATTTAAAGCATAGCGATGGTGATGATTTACATAAGTCAGTTTTGTGGTAGCCTTTTTGTGCTGCGTGCAATAAGTGTGTTTTCATAGCTTCTGCACATCTTGCTGCATTTTATGCTAAGCTAAAGGCTTTTTGTTGTGAGCCTTCAGAGCACTGACACGTGTATTTTTGAGGCGCCTGAATATGGACACTCCGGATTATAATGCTGGGTTTATTGTGTCTTGCAAAAGGTCTTCAAACTCCATCGCATCACAGCCACAAAGAGATTTTTAGCCAAAACAGAAATAGTTAATACATGTAAAATGGGAGGAAAATAAATAACGCGTGGCTTTATAATTGTCTAAGCAATAAACATCTGGAAGGTGTGACATTAAATGTACATTTCTTGTGTCTAAGCAGATACGCAGTATTTCAAAAGATCTTGTTTTATAAGCAATAATTAATTTGGTGTTGGACGTTTATTTTCTGGTAACAAACTGCCACAAAGTATAAATCAGATTTTTACTTTTGGGTTGACAGTCTGTTTTATAATATATTTACCATTAATGACACACACACAAAAAAAACATTTTCACTTTTCTGCCAAGTTCTCCAACTGCACAATTCTTGCTAAGTAGTATAAAATAAGTATTATTTCAAAAGAGCAGAAGAAATCTTATGTTTTTGAACATTAACAATATTAGTTGTTGTTAGCTGTTGGTAAGAGATGAGCGGGTTTCCTGGTAACCAAGTGCCACGAAGTAAACATCTGATTTTTACTTTTGCAAAATTTACTAACTGCAAATTTCTTGTATTTAAGCAGATAAGCATGATTTCAAAAGAGCTTCTGTTTCATAAATAATAATATTATTTGTTGTTAATTTGGTGTTAAGAGATGAGCGTTTTTTTTCTGGTAACAAACTGCCTCAAAGTATAAATCAGATTTTTTACTTTTGTGTTGAAATTCAACACCAATGACAAAAAAAAACAAAAAAACATTTTCACTTTTCTGAAAAATTCACCAACTGCACAATTCTTTTTAAAAAGAGCTCTTTTGTTATTAAAGAGTTTATGTTTTATACACAATAATTAATTTGGTGTTAAGAGATGAGCGCGTTTTCTGGTAACCAAGTGCCACGAAGTAAATATCTGATTTTTACTTTTACAAAAGTGCCTTAACATTAGCACAAACATTGCTAATGTGGCTATGGCCCACATTAGCAGTAGCCTTTTGCCTAAAATAAGCTTTTTAGCTTCTTTTTTTTTTATTTATTAGCCATGTTTAGCACACTGAATGGAGGAAGTCAATGTAGTTAGCATTTTGGCTAATTTTAGCTTATACACTAATTTTAACATACTGAATGGAGTAGATCCATGTTACTCAACATGCTTGTGACCAGGGGCGCTGCCAGGAATCTTGGGCCCCATGACAAAACATTTAATTGGGCCCCCCCCTTCCCAGCTGCTGTTATAATTTTTTGAGTCTATCTGACCCATCAAAAGCATCACAATTTTAAAGGCTTGCAGCGGCCTTGCTTTCTTTGGTCCAATACTGATAACTAGCACAATATTTACTGCTCATGAATTTTACATGCAACAGTTCACATACAGTGTGCAAGTAGGTTGCTTACATTTTCTCTACTGGTTTTAGATTACTGAATATTCTTTGTTTTCATCATCAAGCCTGGTAATGAAGAGACTGCGCTGGCAAGACTGGATTCAGTTGCCGTTTGTGCAGAGAGATTATTGGCTAAGGACTGAAATATGTTTGTTGGGGCTGAGGCAAAATGAATAGACAGAATAATTAAAAGAAACAAAGACTGTCTACTCTCTCTTTATTATAACTTAAGGGTTCATTAGTTCTGTAATGGTGGCTGTAACGTTTTAATTAGTAGATTTATGACTTTCTTTTTGTAGTTGCTGACAGTTTCTTATCCTGAACCCGATTTAAATCTGAACGTGACGCTAGAATGAGAATTAGTCACCGCTGGCACAGCTCTGCTTATTAAAACCGGTGCGTTGTGTAGTCGTGCCGCCGGTTTCGATGGACTGCTGAGTAAAGGCACTCATGAACTGCTGGGTATGTAAATCCAGGCGAGTTCGCCTTTACATGATAATGCACAGATTCAGTTCCGTTTTGCATAATTCTTTTTTTTTTTTTAAAGGGAAAACGGACAAAGGCACGAACAAAGTGACAGAATACAAAAGCCTAAATTATGAGCAACACTAGAAGTGAGGAAGGAAAAAATAAATAAATAACCATCAGTGGTTGTGTGAGTGAAGGGTTTTACTCTTTCTCATTCAACAGAGGCAGAATTCCCGAGAGATCTTTAGTGTAGACGGCGCTGCTGCCAGAAAGTGGTTAACTCTTCCTGCTTCAGAAACCGGGCGGCCGCAGAGTTCAATGTTTACACCGACACTAGGCCTTGATCGCTCAGCTGTGCCGTCTTTTGAGCTGCGGCCTCCAGCTGCAGAGCGCTCAATGACGGGCTGATACAATCCTAGAGCTCGCCTTTCAATAGACCTGCACTGAATGGCACAGTTTGCACATGACATGTTCGAAGTGTGAATGACCCGGCAAGACTCGCACACGATGGAAAAGCTGAATCACTTCCAGCTCCCACAGTCCTGCAAAAGTAGCGCCACTGGAGAGGTTGACTGCCAGAATCTCCCTGAAGTTCGGGTCATTGTACTGTATACAGCATTGCAGCTTGTTTTCTTTTGTTGTATGTAGTCAGATATTTTTTTTGTCTCTGTGCCTGTGGAGTCAGTGATCTCCAACTGGATTAATAAAATGCCAGCCCATCACTGGCGGCAGTAAAAATGGATTTCCGTAAAGGTGCAGCTGAAATTTAATGCCTTCTTTTTGTCAACACGTATCACATCGTACATGTCTAATAATATAATAATAACGGCCCTAAATAAAAGCCACAGGTCACTTAATTTGCAACGCTTATGTCATTTAAGCATTTTGCACGTTTTTGTACTTCCATTTGGGTCTCTACTGCCTCTAAAACCACCCAGGTGTTTAAAAAAAACACACCCAGCTGTTTTCTGGCAGTAAGTTTTTGTTTTCTGGTATCTGGAAAATGAGCCGTTTCAAAAAACCTCCCAATTGTTAAATCACAATCAACGGACACTGCATTGTTACCTAGCAACCACAGCAAAGCCCAGCCTGTCACCCAGTAACCCAAACTGAGCTGCAGCACGTTTGATCAGCTGGTTTTACCGCTGCATGCACTGTACAATGGCTGCTGGAAAGGACAAGTGTTTCGTTGTTGACTGACCATCCAAAAACCAACTGCTGCATTCCTGTTGATTGTGCAGGAGGTTCTACTTTTGCTTTTCCAAGATGTACGGTTGTATAATTGTTAAAATGTTAATGTTAAAATGGTCCAGTCAAAGTCCAAACCCAAATCCAATTGCGAGCCTGACGACACCTAAAATTGCTGTTCTCACTCACTCTCCATGCGATTTGAAGTTTGATCTATTCTCCAAAGACTGGACAACCCCTCCAATGCAACAGACTTGCATCTTTAATTGCAACGCAAAAATGATTCCACACAATCATATTTTTCAAGGTTTTATGTGTTTGAAAATTATGCACCATTTTCCCTCCACTTCTCTCACTTCATCGCTACTCTCCGTCGGCCTGTCGCAAACAATCCCATGGAAATACGCTGAAGTTTTGTAGTTGTGCGTTGACAGAATTGTGGAACAAAATCAGGGGATACGAATACTTCTGCACTTTGTGTTAAGGTAGAGTTTTAACTAATGGTTTATTCAGCATCCAGCAGCTGTCATTTGATCGGTCTCGCCTGCACAGGAATCATGTTCTCCAGCTGGCCATTTGAGACGGCGACATCAAGGCAGCCGTCCTCTGTTACAGAGAAGCTCTGTCTTTCTGTGGCTCTGATAAAAGAGAGGATGATCAATCCGTTGACATGCTGATTATTGCGAGACCAACTGCCATCACAGCCTGTCTGGAGACCTTGAGTGTTTGCCTCCTGTTTTCCTTGAGAATTGACTTTTGGTCGCCATGAGAGAAGCAGACTGTCAATCAGTAGTTGCTAAAAGTGCAAAACTGAATCCCCCTCCACCCTTTTCTTTTTTTAATTTTTGTCTTTCAGTCAGTGATTAATCTGTCCTTCTTTTGTCTGCGTGTGTGTGTGTGTGTTTTGGCTATGGGTGTGTGTGTGTGCGTGGCGAGCTCAGGTGCGCAGTGTGAAATTGGAGCAGGAGGTGGAGAAGAACAAAATCCTCTCCGAGGCGCTGCAGACTCTCGCCACGGAGCATCACGAACTTGAGCAATCCGTCGTCAAGGGATCGTCACCGCGCAGCGCCCTCAGCGAGGATGAGTTCCACGACGCCGTGTCTGGTGAGTTGACAAGTTATCGAGCGCTCTCGGGACTCGGAGGGGGATTCTGTGACAGGCCGGCGTTCCCGTTCACGCTCGCTGCACTCTCGTTCACCTGCAGGACACCGGGATACTTTTTTTTTGTTGTTGTTGTTGCTGCTGCCGGTGAATTCCTTCGGTATGTGTGAGACTCAAGTTTGCCGGGTTTTTATTGCTTTTATGTCTGACTGATGTTTGATGACTTTTGGTCAACTTGTAGTCGTCATTAAAGCATTTTAAGCATTTTATCTTATTGTGTGTAGTTATGATACCTACTGTAGATAGTCATGTCACAGCTGAGTGATCAGTAGTGGACATTTTCATTTAATTACAGGAATTTTTGGTATATTCTAACAATGTTGAAGCTTTGGCGAAAATTAAGTTAATCTTGCCTTCTTGATTTAGGCTTTTCCATGATTAGCCTAATATTACAACAACAAAAATAGCTTGATTGTCATTATTCAATAAACTATTCCTGCTGTGCACGTATGAAAAAGCAGGATGAAATTCAAATATTCCCCCGTTTATGATGCTGGTTTTTGGTTTGCACCATTTCTGATGTTTTCGTCATAATCACTCCGGCCTGTTTCTGACCTTCAGGTTTTGATTTTTGAATTTTGATTTTGATTTTAAAGCAGAGCACAAAGTACAGCTCAGGTGTAGGTACTTTTAACTTTAGGTCAAACAAACACAGAGTCCTGTAAATTAAACAGGTTTATCACTGGACAAAACTCTGGACATTTCGTGAAGTGTTTACCAGCATGATTTTCTTTTCTTTTTCTTTTTTTTTTTTTTTAAACAAACACATGAGAATAACAACAGCAGTATGTTATATTAACATTAACAGTAATGTTTTCTTAGCTACCCTTTATGTAACTGGACACAATAGAAAACATATTTTGGTGGAACTGACAGATCTCTTTTTCTTTTTTTGAAGTACTTTTGCCTAGACGAACATCTTTGGGGACATGATATGGTTTAAATAATCAACAACTGAATAACTAATGAAAGGCGTGAGGAATTACTTGTTATTATCTGTAAATTTGCCATAAATACGCTCTTTTAAAAAACGAGCATAGTGTTGCAGTCATTGCCTGCAACATGAAAACAGTTTCTAAAAGTTTTCCCATTTATAAGCCTCTCTGTTTGCACTTACTAGTCAATCAGATTTAAAGAAGCATCTCCCCCACCCCTCCACATCTATTAATTAAAGAAGCTTTATACTCTTCAGCAGCCCGTGTTATCAGCCTTTGTACCCCCCCCCCCCCCCCCCCCCCAACTCTCCTCTGAGCACTCATCACCATGTCTCCTCGTCTCCATCAGAGTCGGGCTCTGAGCTCTCCCTGAGCGGCTTTGAGACGGTGGCCAGCAATTCCTTTGAAGAGGACGAGGAGGAGGACGAAGGCTCTGTCATGCTAAGCAGCCCGTGCAGCAGCCCCGCCACCAGCATGTTGCAGGAGGATCACCATGGAGACAGGGACGAGACTCAGTCCAACGGGATAACAAAGCACAGGTCAGAAGTGCAATATGCCCCCACGGTTTACCAAATTGGCCACACTCCCCCTGCGCCTTTCATCTCTGGCTTAAAGATGAACAAACTCAGCAAAGGGGCCATTTTTCTCTTTTAAGTCTCTTATTGTTGCAGATACTCTTACCTGCTCTGAGAGGTTGGCTGGTTCTTTCCCCCCTGGTCTTTTTTTTTTCTCCTCTCCTCTTCTTTATCCTCCCTCGGGTCTTTCCACTTCGTAGTGTGAATAATTTAGAGCGAGATTCTGTCTGGTAAAGCCACGGGAAAGGGTTGTATTGAGCGGGCCTAGCTCCGTGTCACTTTGTTAAATATTGATAAGGTCAATCCGGTAGGAGTGTGATCCCGTGTTTGCTGATCCCTCGGTGTCTCACACGATTCGGGCGTCCTTCAAATCGCCGCCATTTCACCTGCGAACCGAAGAAACCCGGACGATTCCAACGCGTCTCGTTGATCATTTGTGTGTCTCGTCTGGAGTTTCCTTCTTAACTGCGCACTTTTATAGCACCTACTTTCCTCTACTTTGAATTCATCTTCTTGAATTGACGCCTGCAACTGTTATTCGTCTCGATGCCTCGGCTCTCTTAAAGCGATGCCAGCTTCTGTACCGCTACTTGCTCAACGCAAATAAATCACACATGAATTATGGAGGACATGTAATTATGCGTGCACATTTTTTCAGGGCCAGCTTACCTGCGCCGATGTTCTCGAGAAATGACTTCAGCATCTGGAGCATTCTGAGGAACTGCATTGGAATGGTGAGCACGACGTTCAGGTGTTGGTTCGATTGACGCCAGGCATACAGGTGGCAGCTACACTGCTGCTCGGGTGCAAATTTTAAGTTTTTTATTTTATTTTGTTTTAATTTTTGTGGTTGTAAACGGACCAACAGGATTAAGCTTATCATTACTGTGACTCTGTTACTTACCTTGCATAGAAGAGAAGAAAATAGAGTAGAGTACTTTCTGTCAGACTGAAGTGCTTTTCTCCACAGTAAGACATAAAATCACAAAGAGGCTGTAAAATACAGAAATAAATAGCTTCCAGTAAAATGAGAATCTATTTACACTAAAAGAAAGACGGCATCCACATATTTTGACAACTACCTTTTGCACAACGTCTGCAAGATAAATAAATAAATGAGAGAGAGGTCATACGACAGTTATTTAGTGCAACAACTCCCTTTTGGTAAAACCTGTATTTAAACTTGTTAAGTCGTCTGAAACAGATCATGTGATATATCAAGTCCTAAGTTTTCTATTAAGTAGCTATGTAGTGTGTATTGTGATAAAGAATGTTGCGTTTTCTGTGTGCTACGACATCACTAAGCTTCTTTCAATGTGGGGCTTTTTTTTCCGACATATTTAATGATCGCCTGACCATCTTGGGATGGAGCTCATTTTTTTTGTGTGGTCTTTTATGTCCTTGGGGGGCTCCCAAGTGGTTGCACAATTACAATCTTATTTAAAAAGTAGGCCAGGCTGACCTGCCGTTGGACCCGCTAGAAGAAACTCTGGGGGCCGTAGAGAGAACCAGGAAGTACAAATCAGGTCTAACACGTGTGTAAATGTAACAAAAGAGGATAAAATACACCTCTTACATGTCATTACATTTTTTTTTTTTGCGAAAGGTAGCACGTTATTTCTGCTGCTACAGCAACATGTCTTCATGACCAATTGAAACAAGCGAATAGGACTTCCAGCTAGCAAAGAGCCAAATATTGCTTTCTGCAGAGTTGTGGAAAGGAAAGAAGAAGAAGAAAAAAAAAGGGAACAGAAAACGTTGGAGCCTAAGCATCACACACAAAGACAGAAAAGTTATTCTCTCTCCCAGGACTGTAGGACCTAAATGGCATCAGTCTGTACAAGTGCTTGCACCTTGTTCTTGATGCGAATTCTGGCTGAAAAACTTTTTTCTCGTGTGATGTCTGAGGAATATGTAGTGGGAGAGACCTGTGAATATTGCCTGGGAGATCTGGGCTATAGTTCTTGTGAAATATAAAATGGCCTTGCCAGCAAGAACTTTGTTTTTTATTTTTTTATTTTTATTTATTTTTATTTTTTTAGCCTCAAGTAAAGTAACTTATCTCTCTCTTCTTGCTGTGTGTGTGCACTCGGATCTGTAAAGTTGCCTCTTGTACGATGTTCATGATGTAACAACATCAAACGCATGCTAACAACTCTGATGCAGCCTCAACACTTTGAAAATAAATTATGATGCTAAATGTCAGCTCTGGGTTCATTAATTAAATCTTATTCCTAAGGTAAATTTAAATGTGGATAAAAAGCTGCTTAGCTTGTTGGCGTTTTTATATGCTAACCATGCTAGAATTGTCCTTAAGCTTAGCCTATTAGTTAGCATTAGTTAAAACTTTTTTGTTTAAATTTTACACGGTGAAAACAAACTGCTATCTCATAGATTGTGTTGTAATAAATTACAAATATAGAAAGTGGGGGAAAAAACTAGTAAACACTCAATTTTTTTAGTTTGTCTTTGAAGTTTTTTACACATCTAGAAAACACACTAGACATTGTTCAAAAACATTTCAGCCTTCATCCAGACAATATCACTGTTTGTAAATGTAACCAGGAACTATGGCAATTAACACACCAAGAAGAAAGTCACACGATCTCGTGCAGCTGCATGACTACTCTGAGTTGTTGTTTTCACCAGGGGAGGTCGGCTCCAGCTGCTTGTGGTGGCAGTTTAGCTCTAAAGCTACAAGGAGACGTCTTCTAGATAAAAGATATTGCCAGAAAAATGTACAGGAGACAAAGAGCATCTGACAAATCATGTATATTAACAAGAAATAAAAGTGGTCTTAGTATGTATCCCTGAAGGACTCCGCATCCTGTAGCCTCTTTCCTCTAGTATCCACCTGAAAATTTGGCTATGATCTTCTGGAGAATATTTTTTAAAAGCGTCGGAAGGGCAAAGGTAGGACGCTCCTATGGTATATTTACAATCTACAGATTTACAAAATTAGATTTCTTGGAGCTGTTTTAAGATCATCAGACAGTTGTGTCTTAGAAAATCTAAAAATCATCAAAGTACCAAATCTTCTATTTAAACGTAACCACCACTATTTATTTTACCACACTGACCAGCAAGAAAAACGTTAAATTATGAAAGATATCATTAATATCTTTCACCGAGTTGCAGTGAGGAGGTTAGCAGACACAGAAAATTAGAAATAATCTGCAGAGTCTAAACTTTGTAATAGTGATTGTAAAAAAAAAAAAAAAAAAGAAAAATGAAAATGACTTAAAGCACAATAGCAATATCAGTCGGTTCTGAGTGTTCTCCAGTTTCATCATAAAACTTTGGTGGAAAAGTATCTCCTCCTCTTTTCCTGAAGCTGCTTAATAACCTTCCAATAAGTTTTCATATCATCTTTAAAGATATTGGTAAAGTGCTGCATTTTGCCAGTGTAATGAGATAATTATATCTGGGGAAATGGAATCATGAAAGATTTCTCTTGCAGAGTTATGAAAAATCAGGATTAAAGAAGAATTTTTAAAACTGTTACTTGAATTTATTCTAATTGAGGTAAAATATGATTTGTTTATCATAATTACATACGTGCCCATAAAGTGTGGGAATCTACCTTGTTGACATGGCAACAGATTCCTGTTTATTAGCATTTTTATTTATGTTTATAGCTATAATTCCATATTAAATACAATTGTCTCAATTGAGGCATGGGATATTAAAAAAATCCCATAATTCCTGCTAATCTCTAGCTTCAAGGTTGGGCTTTCTGAAGCCTAGTCTTTGTGTCCCGCAATGTGACATTGTTGTTGAACTTTCTTTATCCATAACAGCATGCTTATTACTGCCATGTTTTGCTCAGATACGTCTCAAGTCTTTAGAAAAAGAAAAAATTCATTCCCAGAGGATCGGCGTGTGAAGGAACTCTGAGTTCCTCTCTGTGATGAAACCTTGTCTCTCCTCCCCGTCTCTTTCAGGAGCTTTCCAAGATCACAATGCCGGTCATTTTCAACGAGCCGCTCAGCTTCTTGCAGCGTCTAACGGAGTACATGGAGCACACGTACCTCATCCATCAGGCCAATTCGTCTTCCGAATCTATCGAGAGGATGAAGGTGGAGCAATTTTCTTTAACACCCTCGAGTTGGAGTGAGCAAGCTGCTTTCCGCTCCGTCATTATGTTCCCTTTAGACGAGCCAAAGTTTTCTTACGTCGTAGGTTAATGTGTTTGATCCGGAGTGTTTTGTGCGTTTGTCCGCCGCAGTGCGTGGCGGCGTTCGCCGTGTCCGCTGTGGCCTCCCAGTGGGAGCGGACAGGTAAACCCTTCAACCCCCTGCTGGGAGAAACCTACGAGCTGGTCAGGTGGGTGGAGCAGCAGGAGAGCGTTCAGACTTTAAAAGGTTTTTCAAAGACGTTTTTGTTTCCATGCTCCAAAAGCTAATGCCATAATCACAGTTCTGCTATTTATGGGATTTGAATGATGCGTTTGAACCGTTTTTGAATTGAATTCACTTCATTTAAAAACGTTTAAGCGATTTATGTACATCTTTTTTTAATCCACAGAAGTTCAAACTTATGCATTTTGAATATTTGGAAGTCCCCTTGAAGAAAAACCAGGTGGTTTTATTAGCCATCAGCGAGCTTCTGTCATATATCCAGCTACATGTTCAACTACTCCAGAAACGATAGTTAATTTACGTTTATTGATTTCAAAACCCGGTGACGCAGCTTTTACATATATTCAGGGGCCAATCCTTTTCATTCACTGATACTGGTGCATCATACAAAATGAACTAATGAGGATGAGGAAGACTACATCCCAAATCTAGTGACTGCAATATTTGCCCATTCTTCTATATTTTATTTGTAAAAAATTATTTGAATCTTGTATAATTCTCTTTCCACTTCACGGTTGCGTACCACTTTGTGTTGGTCGTTCACTTTCAATTCTAATGCAACATGTTTATGTTTATGGCTGCAATGTGACAAAATATGGAAAAGTTCACAAGAATTAATACTTTTGCAAGCCACAGCAAGTTTTCCAGAAGAGCAATGTTCCCAAACACATCAAACCTGGTTCATAAAACTAATGAAGTGTCTGGAATGATCGCATGAATGCTGAAGATCTGGTAACTGTGCCTCAAAAAGGTGGTCTGCGTGAGGAAAGCAACGCATTTAACTTCTATTGGTTTAAAAAAAGTGGTCTTAAATCAAAGTTTTTCCGTCTTTTACCCAGAATCGTAATAAGATGCAGATGGATAAATTTGAGCCTGTATGTATAATTTTGAACTTGCATGGATTAAAAAAAAAGAGAAAAAGGAAATGAAAGACATTTATATCGATGATGAATGCATTCAAATGCCTTTCCTATCACCTCGCTTCTCAGTACTTGTGTGGTTTTGAGCGAAATGCGACGTGCAGCTCGACCTTTGTGACCTTTTCGTACCGTACGTTCCCCAGAGACGACCTGGGCTTCAGGCTCATATCGGAGCAGGTGAGCCACCACCCTCCCGTCAGCGCCTTCCACGCCGAAGGTCTGAAGCAGGACTTTGTGTTTCATGGATCCATCTACCCCAAGCTGAAGTTCTGGGGCAAGAGTGTGGAGGCCGAGCCGAAAGGCATCATCACGCTGGAGCTGCCCAAGTAAGAACAAAGCAAAACCTGTACAGCCATGTTTTTTTTTTTAAGTTTGAGACATTTTTTTTTCTTTCTTTCAGGCACAGTGAAGCCTACACATGGACAAACCCCACCTGTTGTGTTCACAACATCATCGTAGGCCAGCTGTGGATTGAGCAGTATGGGAATGTGGAGGTGATCAACCACAGGTCAGATTCAGATCCATTGTGAAAATGTGTTAAATGTTATAAAATGCTCCCCGCGTTTTATTATACCCAGATCAGCCATAATATAACGACTACAAAATCCCGTAGCATCATCTTATTTCTGGAAACGCGTTCCTCTTGGCATTTCCGTGGAGTTTGCTTTGACTCTTGCTTCCCAACGGAGAATTTTCGCTTGCAAGTGGAGGACTTTCTTTTGAAAAGCAGCTGCAGGAATACAGGCGTGTTCAGTGAAACCCCTTGGAAAAGCGTCTGAGGAGTTTATCCTGCTTCCAAACTCCAACAAATGTCCATCCGATGTGGCCTGATATGAGGAGACGAGCCCCCTGCTGGCTCCTCCTCCTGGTTGGAGTTTGTTTTTGGGAACAAAAGAGACACCGACTCAATATTAGTCATTATGGCTGATTGGTGGATATGTATTCGCAGCGCCACAGCTAAATGGAAAAACAGCTTCTTTCTCTTAAGAACTAAATTGTTTCTTATTGTGCTACATCACTTTGAAATTTAAATGCCAAACAACAAAGCGAGGAGGTGTGCTGCATACATCACCACACACACACACACACACACACACACACACACACACACACACACACACACACACACACACACACACACACACACAGGGTTTCCAACAATAATGACGAATCTCAGTGAGTCTTTTTCAAAGGAAGTCGCACAAGGACTTTGTCTTTTCAGGGTTAAATCCCTAATTGGTTTTTGAAGTTTAAAATAGTTTCCAGATTCTGCTGGGAGTTTTGCATGAAACAACTTGTGAAGTGGTTGATTTTCTTTTTCTTTTTTTTTTTTTTTACAGCACTGGTTCACAACTAATGTCATGAAAAGGCAATTCACAATACAAGCGGTTCCAAGTCATACTGCAATTACACAGAATCCAATTTGAATCAATTTGCTTTATTCCAGTGCAATCCAATTATTTATTAATTAAAAAGATTAAAAAGAACCCCATTCACCTCAGATTATAGAGCAATACAGTCAAAATCAGCTGATCATGTGGCGTGCTTTCTGCAGGAACGAAAAAATGTTGAGTAGGAAGCTATCAAAGAGAGAGAGCTCAGAAAGAAAACCCACCAGAACAGAAGAGCTTTATATTTAAGGCAAATACAAAGAGAGTTCATGTACTGTAGAAAGGGTCGGCAACATTTCTGTCATTCGGTTAACTCGATTTGACTTTGATAAAAAATGTCTTGTGTGATTCAGCAGTGAGTGAAAATAATTGCGAAGCATTGCTGTTGTAATTGTTGGTGACTACGACACTTTATTCCTTTGTTTTCTCCCCAGGACTGGTGAAAAGTGCTGTCTCAATTTCAAACCATGTGGACTTTTTGGGAAGGAGCTGCACAAAGTTGAAGGTTACATTCTTGATAAAAGGTACAGTGAGCACAGCAATCAGAGGAAGTTTTAAATTGGCTTCCTTAAAGCTGTGGTCTGTCATTTTTCTAAAAATTTTTTTTTTTTTTCACGTATTTGTTAAAACTGTCACCATGTTGTGACAGTTTAACATGAGACAGATGGTCTGTGAAAATGTGTTGCTCCTTTGTCTCCTCCCTACTGTCCCATTGCCATCTGAAGAAATGCACCGCTTCCGGTCAGAAACAACCAATCAGAGCCAGGAGGAGGGTCTTGCTGCTGTCAATCAAGCTTGTGTGTGAGCCGCGGCAGTGCTAATGGTGAAGAAACAAAATAATGTTACAGGAACACTACTGATCCACTCTCATTGGTATAGAAGCTAACTAGCATGACAGGGTGATTGACAGCACTAAGGCCCTCCTCCTGGCTCTGATTGGTTGTTTCCGATCAAGTGATTTCTTTCTGCAGACGGCAGTAGAGACACTGGAAGGAGGCAGAGGAGCTTGATTTTATTATGAATTTTTTTCACAGGTTATCTGTCTCATGTTCTTCTGTTACAACATTGTGACAGTTTCAACAAATATGTAAAAAAAAAAAAACATATTTGTTTATCAAAATTACTTACTGCAGCTTTAAACATTATTTTAGTTTAAAATTAGTCTTTTATTCCTTAAAAAAAAAATCAACGTGGAAATCACAACATACTCTGAACGCTTGGTTTTAATTCCAGCTTACTCTTGAGCGTTTGGAAAATCTTTGTTTCTCTCTCTATTATAAGAACTGTATTGATTTTTTTTTCCATTGCTACCTGATAGTTTACATTCCTCCATTTGGCAAAATATTGCAGCGCAGATCAGATTTATTCGGACGCGTAGAGTAACCGTCAGCTCTGCTTTCCCATCAGGCACCAAATATCACTTAGAGCTCAAATGAGGTCTAATGTAATGAGTCTCAAATTCAAACATGCGACACAGATTGTACTCTTACCCGTTCGCCACCGTTTCATAAAATCCCTAGTAGTTTTGTTTGTTTGTTTAGCTTATTGAACAGGCACCATATAAGGAAGCATTAATCCCAAAGGTAATACGCTTTACAGAGCTGATGTTCAAAACGAAAACTGCTGTTTACACACTGATCAGTGCTCAGAATACCCACAGCTGGAGCGCTTTGACCTGTAACGATTTTAGTCATTTTGACAAAAAAAAAACTTAACAGATGTGGCAGAAAAGCAACACAAAAGTCCAAACTTTTAGCTGAAATTTCCTGGAAACTCTCGGCTCACGAAGGCGCCTGTATTGGATTTTTGGAGCATCGTCTCCCTGGAGGTTTTTTTCCTCCTTTGCCGCTCGACACCGACTGAAGTCATCGGCGGTGCGCTTGTGCCTGAGGACGTGTGCATGTCTGCCTGTGTATCTGTGTGGTTCACAGCAAAAAGAAGCTGTGCGCGCTGTACGGGAAGTGGACCGAGTGCCTCTACGTCGTCGACCCGGCCGCCTTTGAAGCTCACAAGAAAAACGACAAAAAAGGAGCCGAGGAGAAGAAAGCCGGCAAAGCGGTATGAATTACTCAGCGGGGGTCGGCAACAACATGAAGTTAATTGCAAAGTTGAAAACAACAAAAAAAAAAGTGAACCTGTTGCTTCTATCCTTTCGGGGGGGGGGGAAGGAAAATGAGCCATTGTTCCGAGTTTCGACTGAGATGAAAACGGTCGATGTGGGCAACTCTGCTCATGGCTTCGTGCGTAACTCGTCTGCAGATCTAAACCGCTAAGTGAGCGAGGCGTTTCAGCACACAGTCGAGAAAAGCCGTCTGAACTCTTTTCATTGGTCGTCACTTCAAACACTCAAATATATACTGCTGAAATATACGCTGCTTTGATGGTAGAACCTTAGAGAGATGTAGGCGACTGCTTGGACCGGCTTGAACTCCTAAACCTTTCATATTTCGTTACATCACAACCAAAAGCTTCAATGTGTTGAAGTTTTTTTGTTTTGTTTTATAAGACAGACCAGCACAACGTGTCGCTTAATTGTGAAGTTGAAGAAAAGTGATGAATAGCTTTAAACATATTTTAAGTATTTTTTTTTTTTAAATCTGATTTTGTTTTCACCCGTGCAGCCTGACGCCCCAAAATAAAATCCAGTGCAACTTGGGGTGCATTCACACCAGCCTTGTGTAGTCGGCTTTTTACCGAACTCTAGTTTGTTTGTCGAGAAAGTAGCAATGTAACAAATGTAGCAGTTTTTCATCCCAATCTACGGAAGAGGATCAGGGCCGCTGAAAAAAAAACAAAACTTTTATCTCAGAAGATTAAAGACGGCATTTGTAAACATGCAGCTAGACCTACATTGGAATAGCTTAGATCAACGCATATTTATCTCTTATCTCTTAAAAAGATTTGTGTTTACACTGCTTTGGTGTTGTTCTCTCACTTGAAATCACACTTAAGGGCATTGCAGTTCACCCTCCATGTCACACTGAGAGCTGCTGTGTGTTTCTGTTCTACCAGGGTAAGAGTGGGGATCAGGAGGGCGTACCCTCGCCTGCTTCAGACACTGTGGAGGTGATTCCTGGCAGCCAGCTGCTGTGGAGGATTGCCCCCAGACCAGCAAACTCTACCCAGGTCTCACCGACTCCTGCATTACCTACCATACCATCTTCAAAAAAGTATGATGCTTAAACTTGAAATTATGATTTTTTTATTTTTTTTTTTAAAACAGATGTACAGCTTCACGTCCTTCGCGATGCAGCTGAACGAGCTGCACAAGGACATGCAGGGGGTCATCCCGCAGACCGACTGCCGGCTCAGACCGGACATAAGGGCCATGGAGAACGGCGACATCGGTAACGCCTTTTTGTTTGTTTTTTTTTTTTAAAAGAAAATAAACTTTTAGCCCAATCCTCTTCGCCGTAACCTAAGAACTCGACTTCAAACAGACCTGGCGAGCGAGGAAAAGAAGAGGCTGGAGGAGAAGCAGAGAGCCGCCCGTAAAAACCGCACTAAATCTGACGAGGAGTCCAAGCCCAGGTCGGGGTTATTCTCTTTTTATTTATTCTGTCATTAAATCTCTCACCAGGCTGTTTATCCACAAAGGAACCAGATGATTTTAAATGCACATCAAAATCATCTGATCTTTCCTTTTTCTCCCCCCCCCCAACCAGAAACATCTTTGTGTTGTGTTCCTCTGAATTGCTCCAGATTAACTCTGTTTTGTTTTTTTTATCTCCGTTTTTCACATTTGGTCGGCTGCGTCTTGGCTTTGATGCCAAGGAGTCCTCCCCTCGGCCCGAGGTTAGAGCGGCTCGCCGTTTGACTGACGCGCTCTGACGTCTTCTGTGTGCTCATGTGACCCTCTGTGTTTTCCCAAAAAAAACCATCCTAATCTCTGAGTGAATGTTATCTGAACGACAGAGAGACTCGCAGTGTGAAGATATTTAATCCCCTCCTCTTCTTCCCTTCGCTAAAGCTTCACTCACCGCCACTAGAAGCAGTTACTCAAACACTACAGGCATCCTCCCTCCATATCCCTTATTAAAAAAAAACAAAACAAACAAAACTAGAGTTGATGTTGGCTGAAACCAAACAGCCTGATCTCCTCACATCTAAATAATGAATAATGAAATTCGAAGATAAAGCACGCCTGCTCTTCGTTCCTCTCCTCTCTATGATTTGCTCGAGTGTGGCTTGGCGCGGCGCTTCCTAAACGCCTTCTCTCTCGTCTCAGGTGGTTTCAGCAGGGGCCGAACCCCCACACCCGCTCCCAGGACTGGCTGTTCTCCGGCGGATACTGGGACAGGAGCTACAGCCAGCTGCCGGATATATATTAATCCCATTTTGTGCTCGGAAGAAAGAAAAATAAAAAAGAAAGAAATCGCACTTATTCGTTAAATATCACTAATAACCGTTTAATTCTCTTTCATTTCTTTTTTTATTAATAACTACACTAATTAAAGGCACTTTGGGAAGTTTGCACCTGAGCATTGTGGCCTTACTCTAAGTTATTATGGGAGGGACAAAAAGTCACTAATTAAATGTAGTTTGATGATGCTTTGAGACGCATTATTTGTATTTACCGTACACTGAAATGGTTTTTTTTTTTCTTGACTTTTAGCACAGTGGACTGGGAGTCTATAGGTTTTGTTTGTTTTTTTTAGCATTTATTTTCTTTTAAATGTTCATAGTTGTAAATCTGTGTATATACTCTCCACATCTCCAGCCATCATTAGACCTCGGCGTTATATTCTCCATCTCTCTGGACCTTTGTCTGTTTTGCCTTGTACAGTTACAGGATTCTTTTAAACCCGTCTTACATTTGACGCTGTGTGTTCCCTCTCTCATTAACTCCCACTTTAAGCATAAGCATAGCCGAATTTTTAAAGAACAATCATCCTGTCTTTGTGCTCTGTTTTTATTGAAGCGCGCGTAAAAATTGAGCGCTGTGAAGAGCTGAAGTTGGATCTGATTTCTGCTGTAAATTTGAACGTTGTACAAACTGAGCGATTTTTGCTGGAAATCATTTGTACAAAATGGAGAAAAACTATGATTTGAGTCCTCATAAGAATTTAATTTCACCATTTCAAGTACTTTTTTTTTTTCCTCCCTGCTTTCATATTGAGCTTTGAAATTGTACATTTCTTATCTAAATAAAACATTTCAGTCCATTCCTGTGTGTTGTCACTGTTGCTGTTAATAACTTGACATCAAGCAACGCTGAGGCAACAATGTCTCAAAAGTAGGAAACAGCGCCACCTTCAGGTGGGGGAAAACAGCCACATAAACCTGGGAGGTTTTTGACCATTTCTTTTGGAGAATTTGCAATAAACTCACAAATTCGCATTAGCGCATGGTTCTGTTGAGTTTCCGTGAATTTCTGCAGTGAAACCGACTACAAATATATATAAAAAATCTCAAATCAAACTGTTCTCAACTAGCAAGACACACTCAATGAAGGAGTGGTTTTGCAGGTGAGGACCACAGACCACTTCTCAGTTTCTATGCTTTCTGTCTGATGTTTTGGTCACTTTTGAATATTGGTGGCGCTTTCACACTCGTGGTAGCCTGAGACGGACCCTACAACCCACACAAGTGGCTCAGCTCGTGCAGCTCATCCAGGATGGCACAACAATGTCAATTCAACAATTGTGTGTGAATTGTGAGACAGTTATTTTTTGTTTTCAAGCATATGCACTGACTGATGGCCCTTTTTAAATTTCGTTGTTCTTGTGACAATGACAATAAAGATTTATCTTATCTTATCAGCTGTGGCAAGAAGGTTTGCTGTGTCTGTCAGCGTAGTGTCCAGAGGCTGGAGGCACTACCAGGAGACCTGGAGGAGGCCGTAGCAGGGCAACAACCCAGCAGCAGGACCGCTACCTCTGCCTTTGTGCAAGGAGGACCAGGAGGAGCACTGCCAGAGTCTGCTCGCCAAAGCCAGCATGACTGACCTTAAGTACCGAGATGAGATCCTCAGACCCCTTGTGAGCGGTTGGCCCTGGGTTCCTCCTAATGCACAACAATGCTAGACCTCATGTGGCTGGAGTGTGTCAGGAGTTCCTGCAAGATGAAGCCGTTGAAGCTATGCACTGGCCCTCCCGTTCCCCAACTGAGCATCTGGGACATCATGTGTGGTCGCACCAGACTGACTACTTTTATCATTCAGTTTTTGGTTTTAAAGAAAAGAGAAAAACACTAAATCAAGAAATTTTTTTACATTTATTTACTACCTATTGTGACAGGCCTAGATTGAGCTATCCATAGAGACCCTGATTTTAAAGTTACGGCTACTTACTATTTATTTAATCTGTCAGCCATCCACTGCTTTTATACATACTGCATTTTACCACTCCTTTAAATGAATCTATTTTCATTAATAAAGACACACAAATACTAAATTTCACCCGTCTTTCCCATTTTGCATTTCTAACGGCAGCTCCAGAGCAGACAGCTGGGACTCCAGATGAGCCTTAAAGGCTAAATCTGGTGTTATTGTCATTATGGACCCAAAATTTGTTGTGAGCCTCCTGCTCTCATGTTGAGATCAGACGGAGGCGAACTGGCCGCGGTCTGTAAAGTGAAGCACTCCATCTGATGGCCAAATGTAGAGCAGCAGGCTGAAACGAGACGAGCCGATCTGGCTTCTGTCAACTGGCTGCGAACCAGAGCTCTACAGGCGAGTTTGTAGATGTTTTGCATTCATAGCACAAAACAGAACCACTCGTATGGCTGGTTTAAAAAAAAAAATTAACTGTTTATTTAAGTTTTACCAAAAGAAGGCAAGAGTCACTTCACCATGATCTTCACCATGCCGTATTAAAGCTCTAAAATTAGTTTTGAATACATTAGCAGGGGACTGAATTTAATAAACATTCATTTTCCTAACAGGCTGTGCTTGGGTAGCTCATGCAGCCTTTTCAGCAGGTTTCTCTTGGTGCAGTTTTGGCTCTTCATTGTTTGTTCTGCATAACTGTCATGTTAAAGTCAGTCTCTGCATAAAGCTTGAGGAGCTTACAAGTGTGTGATAGTTTTGTTCATGAGTGGTGGCAGGATGGACGGACGGGAGTGTTGGAGCGTCGTCTGCAGGGGAGCCGAGAAAAAAGAAAAAAAAACAAGGCTCTCACTTTACTAGTTCGTCTAGTGCAGAATAGGACTTTAGCCCTTTACTGTACATGTTTTTTAATTTTCCTCGGTACGTGAACACATGAGTTTTCCTTTGAGAAAACTTCACAAAGAACCTAAATTGAGTAAAATAATAAAGTGAAAATGGGTGACCGTACACGCCGACGTTTATGGACTATAGAACTGAAATGTAAATATCGGTCAATTTTATGGTTTCTTGTACCGAAGGACACTCACTGGCAAGAAACGATGCTGGTTATAGGGGTTTATTGTATCATTTATTGTTTATCGTGATAAATTTGTTCTGATAAGAATTTTGTTTATTGTTGTAAACCGCCTGTATTGTCCAGATTGTTAGTTTTACTATTTTCCCCACTGTTTGTTGGAGAAAGAAAGTATTTATTGAGACGGTGAGAGTATTAATACCAATAAATTTAAAAATATGACTGAATGCAGTTATTGTGTGCAGCTTAGTGACACCAGTCACACGTCTTTGTGTGACTGGTGTCCTAAAGAAGCATATTAATAACTAATGTTTTTCAAAAGCTGGATTTGTGTTTGTGGGGTAATGTTTTCCGCGTCATGCAGTCACTGTAATCCTTATCACAATAGTACCACAAAATGTTGTGACTTTAAGTCCATATCACCCCCTCATAGTTGGTAAGACTCGTTGGGACTTGGTTCTGCTGACTTTCAGACAGCTGTGTGTGTAGACGCCATCAGTCTGCTGGGCATCTGTTCATGCTCACAACCCCAACCACCTCAGATTCAGTCTCAAGTCCAAGAGGCTTCCCGTTGACTTTCAGGAGTCGCAAGCAGCCCACAAACGGGGACGACACCGGGACGCCGTGTCGATGTGTTGTGCCTGGCACAAGAGGAGAAAAATACCTTTAGTAAAGGTCATTTAGCTAAAGCTCATTTTGTTTTCGAGAGACGCACCTCCGATGTAGAGCGTTGCGTACGGGCCGGACGTGGAAGAGTGCGTTTTCTGCTTGGACTCGGAGTCCACCACTAGTTCGATGACAGACCGCTGTTTGGACACTGAGAGAAAACGACTGAGGAATGAACAACATCTGGCCAGTTTGTGTGTGGATTTTAACGCAACACAACGGTAGGCCTACCTGTAACCGCATGAAACTTTCCGTCACAGAGGCTTTCACGAGGCGCCACCGTCACACTGACGGGACCTGTAGCGTCATTCAGCCCAACACCCACCTGGTTCGACATTACGTGTTCATCATCTTGTAACAGTGTTTCTTTATGAGCAATTACATATGCAAATTAGCCAACGAGAGCAAGAAATTATTACCCCATTTTCCATTAAGTACACATTAAGGCTGCTTGTGCTGTCGCTTCGAAAATGGAAGAGGAGACCTGTACGGTGCTGAGGGCGCATCTCAAAGGACAGCACAAACTGAGAACCATCAGTGAAGAAGTTATCTAGAGAGAGAAAAAAAAGATGTGTGTGAGAATAAGTTGCTATGGAAGCAAAGCAGCAGAACGGGACCAGTAAAATACGAGGACAGACCTAGGAGGACGTGACCGCCGCCAAAGAAGGTCCCCGTTTCTGTGAGGCCGCCCAGGCAGGGCAGGATTTCACGGCTGGAATCAGGCGCGGGAGCAGCAACGTTATTCATTTTGAAATCCCGTAAACAGCCGATGACGCTGTCTGCGGGAATGTCGTGTCCCTGAGGAGCCAAAGAGAAAAGGCCGAGGTCATCTTTTTATACGCTCTCGGAAACATTTGACCTTTCATATAAACATGCTTGGTTTTTTTTTTTTTTTTGTAGTTTTGTTGCAGTGGTCAGTAGGAAAATAGAAATCAATAGAGAATGGTAGCTTTGGTCAAGTTTGATATGAACTTTAGTTGTCTTCTTTTTCGGATGCCCTCCCAGGTACACAGGGTTGCGCAGCCGTAAGGACGATCCCTCGTTGCCGGGCAGCTGTCCGTCGGGGACGCGCACTCCGTCGACCAGCAGGTGAAAAGTGCTGTTCTCCACGCTGAACTCAACCTGCGCACACACAAACGGTCTGAATAAGGTCACATCTTTGCATGGACTTTGACTAGGACAGTCCAAGATACACCAAAAACCCTTCATTTTGGTGTACCACTCACATTTGGAAGCACACGAAGACAATACCCATCAGAATTTTCAGGTGAAAAGGAGAATCACCACCATCATGTTTTAGTATGTTGTTTATATTTTTCTTTTAAAGACTGTAGTAGTTTTACAGAAGATGTAACATCAAACTTGTGTCTCGTCGGTGAGCAGAATGTCTCCCCAGAGGTTCAGGGGATCATCAAGACCGATTTTGAAACGCTGCGTTGTGGTACTTTAGAAATTGCTCTGTGTGTGTTTTCCTTGATAAGCTGTTGTTTCGCCTTTGGAGTAATTTAATAGTAGGGGGCCAAGTCCTGGGAAGGTCCCCTGTTCTTTCAGTTTATAGATAATGTCTGCAGTCTCAAAGCCTACAGAAAGGCTTCCTAACTTTCCTTGATCCCCATCTGTTCCTAAAATGTCTTTAGATCACTTCATGATATGTTATTTTTTCTATTTAAGTGATTTTAGTCATTTTGCTTGAAGTAACAGTGTTAGTTAATCACAGCTAGCTCATGTTCAGACAGATAGATAGAGAAGACAGCAAACCAGTGACACATTAAAAAGCACTCTATGGCAAAAAGGGCAGAGGTGGACTACACTTGGCACGTTGGACTTTCTCGTCTTGCTCAGCTTGATCCTGCACTCAAACGAGTCGTCACCTGGATTCATGAATTAGGTTTGCTTCGATTGCTCCTTAATGCCCTTTGACACCGACTCGTTTCCTCTCTGGAACAGAAGGACTCGGTTGTTCACCTCACCGTTCACACGAGTTTAACCGCAGCTGCATTAAAGCCATTTTGAAGAAGGTGTCTCCATCTTGGCCTGCTCTCTTGCTCTCTTACCCTTTGCTTTTTCATGGAGGTGAAGAGCTTTTTTTTTTTTTAAAGGTTTTAATGCTGACTTTTACACGAAATTTGTCATCTCAGCTCCCTTTGTCACGTTGATGTCGCATCGATTACACTGTAATTAATTAGTCATGCCAGTACACTTTCCATCTCTTTTGTAGTCAGGCTTTAGCCTCTCATCATTACCATGTGCCAGCCCCCGTCGTTGCTCTTCTTCTTGTGCTGGATGACTCTGTTTTGTCCGAGCGACAGCCTGATCTTTCCGTTAGCCATGTAGAGAGCCAGGCGGGGGACGACCCCTCTTCCTGCTACATGAAGGATCAGCCCTTTAGATGAATTAGTTTTTATGTGAAGAGAGAAGTGAGGCCTGAGATACACAAAGACGATGCATTAGTGGGATCCCTTCGTGTCTGTGTAGATGGATGAATCGGGGTATAGACGGTTGGCTGTTATACATACAAAACGATGCGTTGCATTATACCTGTAGTTAAGTTCTTCTTCAGGGAATGTGTAGCTGAGCCAGCTAGCTTCAGAGAACTGGTGTTCATACTGAGCTTGTTGACGTCTGCAGTGGGCGCCAGCCAAACTCTGAAACTAACACAGAAGACAAGCAGAAGATGTAATAAAATGGCTAAAATTAAAGTATCAAGAGATGCAGAGAAAAGAAGTTGACGTGTATCTCAATTAGCTCTAAAATCCAAACATGTGATACAGGAACTCCGACTTGCATCATTTATGTAAAGGGGACATGATGTAAAATGGCCCACTTGTTAGTTTTATATCACATCATAATGTTATTCCCTCATTAAAAACATAACTAAAGTGTTCCCGTGATTTGCTCATCGACGTTTGAGAAATTCCTGAATCTCCCATGACAACCGTTCAGGGGTGCCTAAACGCTTGCTCCCACAGAGCTCCGCCTTGGAGCTGCAGTCTCCGCCTGAGCTTCCTCACTATGTAGCAGCCCTCCCCCGCAACTCAACCACTCAGCTCCTCCAGACTAGCGGCAGCAGCAACTAGCAAACAGCTGGTGGTACTGCACATCTACTGAGCTCATTATACGAACTACTTCGCAACCCAACTCTCCTAAACCAGTAAACAGAATCATGAAGTAGCATTGATTGAAATTACATGCTGAAGGCGGAGTCTCGGAAAGAGCTTATTAAAGAGACAGAACCCCAATTTCAAGGTGTCACATCACAAAGTCAAATTTATTTTATGTCATGCTTGATATGTTAAGCAGCTTTATAGCAAATTAAGGTAACATACTTGATTGTGCTATAAAATGACACAATTTGCCTGGAAAATACTTAATACCACTCTATTAAAGGTGCATTATATAAGTTTAATTTAAAAATATTTTTTTACATATTTATTGAAACAGTCTATCTTGTGACAGTATAGTATGAGGTTGATAGTCTGTGAAAAACAAATCAAGCTCCTTTTCCTTCTCCAAGTTCTCCCATGTGCTAATACTAGAAACAACCAATCAGAGCCAGGAGGAGGGTCTTAGTGCTGTCAATCATGCCTGTGTGCACACAGTTTCACCACCCTCGCGTGTGTAATCAGGGTAACCTTAGAAAAAAAAAAAGTGCAACCTCCCTAACAGGCTTATGTCTGGGGCAGATGATTTTTTAAAAATCTCTAGTTTGGCTTTATTTACTGGAGTTGAAACAATGGAGGGGTGGAGGAACGGGCATTTTAAAAAGCTCTGTTTATTCTTTAAGATTTCTGCAACCAAAACACACCTTTAAACTGCACCAACCAGGGAAAACGTCTTCTGCGTGCGACAGTGAACTGAGATCAGCGGGGATAAATTTAGAGTCATTCCTGCAAAATATTACACAACCTTTAAATACCATTATGAGTCTTTTGCATAAAGCATGTCGAATAAATCACTTTATTTATGACATTTTCCAACCTTCTTGTATAAAGGTTAGCAACACAGCCTTTAAATTTCTCTTCTTGCCGTGTGATAGGAGGCGCTTGTTTCTGAATCACATTCACATTATCAATGGTGAGACCCAGCCTAAGAAAAAATAAAATAAATAAATAAAGTGTAAAAGTAACATTTCATTTGCACTAAGCCTAACATAATAAGAGGATGACATCGCCTACCCTGTTGGCCTCCCCTCTGCAGAAAGGTAATGCCAGGCTCCATCATTGTACCTTTTCCCAGATGTTAAGGTGTAATTATACCCCCTGAATATTATAAAGCCATCAGCGAGGGAGAGCTGGAGGTCACGACCGGAGGTGAAGCTCTGCGGAGAGAATATTACAAACATCCTGATTTTTTTTTTATCCTTTTTGTCGTGGTTGAAAAGATGAGCGGGGTGTTTACCTGTGAGCCGCAATTAAGCAGAACAGCATGCCTGGATGTGCTGCTGAAGCCCAGAGACACTCTGGACCGTCCGCTGCAGACAAACAAGGAATCGGCAGGAAGAGCCGAATACACTGTGGCCGCACGAACGCCCTGCACAAGCCAGACACAAGCTGATGCTAGAGTCCGGGGCGACAGGTTCCCCGTCTGCCCACAAACAAATTAGGTGATGTGGAAAGGGAAATAAAAAAGACAAAGCCAATTTTAAGCTTTAAAAATTGAGGCTAGGATGAATGGCAGGGTTGTTGATGAATCTGTCAAATCACAAATTTCATGTCTCTGATGAAGTAAAGTCATAGCGGAGGGTCTTTTGAAAGTTGATAGGTGGCGCTGTTGAGCTGGGGCTTTTTGTGCAATTTTTGCGACAACCTTAAAAATTTCACACAGGCTGTATGCATCCGCCACGTTTGGTGAGTTTTTGAATATAATAAAGCCCACAAAAAGCCATGGGCTGATAAGGCGCACCTAAAAACCTTCAATTTTCTCAAAAGGTGACAGTGCGCCTTATATATGGACCAATATTGAGCCACAACAGGTCTCGCAACTACGCAATGTTCTTATACCTCAACGAGTCTTTGTATACTGTTTGTTTAATAAATAATAATAATTTTAAAAAAAAGGTCTCGCAACTACGGTAAGCAGCCTCCGACTTCATTTTCCCCCGTAGAAGAAGAAGCGCGCGGTGCACGCTGGGTTTTGTGTAAAGACCCCAAAATGGCTCCTATTAAGAGACACGCTTACGACGCAGAGTTTAAGCTCAAGGCGATCAGTCACGCAGTAGAACATGGGAATAGAGCAGCAGCCAGAGAATTTAACATGAACCAATCAATGGTGCGGAAGTGAAGGAAGCAACAGCTGTTTATTCATTTTGGGAATGAACGGAGTTGTCAGAACGCTGGTTTGTAATCTATTAATAGTTTGACTGACCTATCTGACTATTTTGTTGACATTCCCTTTAGTGCAGGTCCATCTAATGGATGCATAATGTAACCCCAGCCTCTACGGTAGCGTCTATTCTATGCGCCTTATAATGCGGTGCGCCTTATATATGAAAAAAGTTTTAAAATAGGCCATTCATTGAAGGTGCGCCTTATAGTGCGGAAAATACGGTAATGAAAACAATAGGCCTTCGCAGCGCGTTGCTGCTCGGGCCTAAACAAATATTTACGATAAAGCTTTCAGTTGATCATCATTAGCTGAAACTTATCGAGACGACAGTAAATGTCAATTATGCACAATAAATGCCCAACCCTATTTGAACTGAGTTGAACTGTGTCTACGTGGCACACTATCACTACCTTTAAAACAATAATAATTTCTCAGGTTAATGAGGGGCTTTTTTGCTTGATTTAAACCAAGACGTGTAGAAAAAAATCTGAACATTCCCATCATGTTATCATATGTCTGCCTTGCATTGATGTCTGAAAATACGATATGTGATGTAAATACTGCTCCAGTATCACCATGGTACGAATCAGAAATTTTCTCAGATCTTATCATGATAATGTCGCTGGTGTTGTTACGTTGAACTTTTATAACTGAGACAAAAATACATGTTACATGTAACTGTTTCATGTAAAATAGGTTTTTAGAAATGCTAACACATGCGGCAAGATAAACACAGTGACAGCAACTTAAGTTCCAGGTTTTGGCTGTGCTAATGCACCCAGGAGGAAACTGTCGATCTTAAAAATTTATTTCAGAAAACCCGTGTTGCTCTTGGAATTACTGCACAATGAAATGCTGTTGACCACACCGGTCGCTGTTTAAGCACGTTTGGTTTACCAGTAAGGAAACCGGGCATCCACAACCGACACCAACTGTCTTGTTGTACTCGACGAACTCTGCGTCTGCCGTCACGTGATCCACACATCCTCTCAGTGGGGCTGCTGTGATGTTGTGTCTGATGATAAGAGGAACAAAACCAGCTGAGGAAGCCAGACTAACGAGACGATGCTGTGATATCTGCTGCCTTACCTCCGTCTGAGCCAGGCTGGCAAGCCTCCCATGTACCACCACGTGTAATTAGTCTGAAAATGATCTGTGTGGATCTGCTCTGATCCGTAGCGCACGACAAATCTGTCGGCAATCATGACCGCAAACGTCTGCTCCTAAGATCGACGAGGAATACAAAATGAGGCACAGCGTGCGATGTTGTTGCGTTTCGGATCCACAATCCAAATCTAAAAAAATCTTACAAACAGAGAAACTTGAGCTGAACTCTGGTTTCTGAGCTGCCGGCCGCCTTGTTGACCTTCAAGCACCAGGAAGCCTCTTTCTACACAGACACAGAAAAAGGACTCCTGGAAATAAAACAAAAAAAAACCAAATGTGTAACTTGCAGAAGTATTCATTTCCCTTGGACTTTTTCCACATTTTTCATCTTTAAACCACAAACCTTAAAGTCTTTTATAAAGATTTTATGTAATAGACCAACACAATGTGACACATTAACATGAGGTGGAAGAAAGATGATCCGTCTATCCATCTATCCATCCATCCAGTGGCGACCCCAGAGGAAGGGTCAGAGGGGCCATGGGCCCACCATAGAAAATGCTGGCCACCCCATTGGCCTCCCAGAGAATATCCATACAAAGGCATACGGAGTCATCTTTAATCAAGACATAAATGTAACCCCCCCTCCAAAAAAACATATACAGTATGTAGCTATTTCTTTAGCTATGCCACCCCAAAATTTTCCATCTATCCATAATCTCCAGCAGTCATTGGGCAAAATTGTCACCAGTCCATCACAAGGCAACACAGACACACACCAGACAAACAACCATTCTGTATTTTTCAGATTTTAACAACATAATCAAGAGTCCTTGCATCCATTCACACCTCCACCAGTTCAAGCAACCATTAAACCCTACATGTGTATTTTTGGACGGTGGGTGGAAGCTGCAGACCCCTTGCAGTCATTAGGGGGACACGCAAACTCATTCAGACAGAGTTAAGTTTGTGGTATAAATACGACAATCTGTGCAAAATTAGTATGAAAACTTTTGCAAGGTACTACAGAGCTCTAACTAATCGATATTTGTCTTCAGTTTATGTTAGTAACAAACACATACTTCATTTCCGATGCAGAATAAAAGGGCGTTTGTCTCTCGGCTGCTCGTGTTGAATCTGAACAGCCGTCGTTTCTTCTTCTGCGGCTCCTTTAAGAAGGCCATGCGGTAACCTGTCCCGTCATAATAATCACATAACTCTGTCTGAGGGATTCTGAACAGATAAAAATAATATCTTAATCATTTTCTTTGTTTTTATTCTCCTTTTCTTCAGACAGCCACGGCTATTTATAAACCAGTCTTACTTTGCAGTGCTCTGCTTTGTCTGCATGTTGACAGCACGTCTGTAGTTGAAGAGGTTGACAGGAATGTCGTTGATGTAGGAAAGTTTCATCGCTCCTCTGAGCTTAGGGTACCGCAGCTCCTCTGGAGGCTGAAGAAGAGGGAGAATTTAGAAAAATGCCTTGAAACACCATAAACAGGCCTCAAATGATGGGGCTGAAGACTTGTCTGGCCTCTCCAACTCAAAATCGCTGTGCTCACAGGAATTTCTTTCCATTAACCTTTTAGCCCGAGGCATCTGAAACTACACTGCGCTCATTCCTGTCACGAGAAAACAACTGTCAGCCTATAATTGTTCCATTTCAGCCCAAAGCAATGACCGTCATAGTATGTCAGATAAATGCTCCCTGCCGGGGAGAAGGAATATAGCGATGGCAGAAGAGAGGAAATAATGGAAGACATAATGCAGAGAGTTAATCTTTAGTAATCTTAGTAAGCATACTTTAGGAGAAAGAGCTCTATATCAATTCAAATGCATTAGACTTTCTTTTCCTTGATGTAAATACCCTTAGGCTTTGGAAATTTTCCTTCCCAAATTAAAATCCTAAATAAAAAATTAGCAACTGATTAGGGCCCCCTGCTGGCCTGGAGACCTCAAGAGACCTTACATTCACACAGAACAAGCTACTTAGTGCACATCCTGTAAGACGCTTATGACCTACAGTATGTTAACTGACTCGTAATTTCAAGCAGTTTTTGCAAATTCCTGTAAATAGATTGTTTATGGAGCACAAAAATCTTCAACATGACACTGTTGTCATTTGGGCCGTAGTGTCAGATGCAAAGGGTGGAACTAATACAGGGGGGAAGCATTAAAAAATTATAACTGATCTATCGGATACAAACATGTTTTCACTTTCCCCTCTACAGGTTTGTTTCATTTTAGTTTCGTTACTAATACGTAGACACCGATCAGCATCAGATCTGATATTTTATGATCCTTTAAAGAGCCTAAAGTTATTATACTCTGCATCTTAACGTGAATCAGTACGTATGAAGGGCACGTTTTGTCTCATAGGAAGTCATTTCCTGTGAATACTGTTGTGAAAAGTAAAAATATTGAAAAACAGAATACGAAAATAAAAAAAACTTCTTACGTCGAACTCCTCGGGATGGCCTCCCACGTAGAAAACGGCACGCTGCGAGTCAAGGCTCATCATGCTGCTCGTCGTGTTGGGTAGATTCTGTTTGGGAGGGAGGCTGACGGGTTTCTGTGATGTGACGTTTTTTGTGATGCCAACTGTAGCATCTTGGTAAACTCTGGAAAATAAAACCAGCATGGCGGTTTCACCACCAATCGATCCACATTCGCTTTAAGTGTATAAGAAGCTTCTGTCTTGTGCATTTACCTTTGGAAGACGATCCTGTCAAAATAAGAGGAGTTTATTTTGCCCGTTGATATTTGACTGGTTTCTATCTCATGAACAACTCCGCCCAACTTATAAAGACAAATCAACGTTGTGTTTCTGATGACCATCGCAAAGTAGTCTCCAAAGGTCTGGACATCAACAGAAGCATAAATCAGTATGCATGTATTGATAACGTCTGCAGAACTTATTTGTTAGAGGATTTTTTTGTGCTGGAAGAGTGAGAGCTCACATCTCTGTTACCCAGATAGAGAACAAAGTGGCTGTTTTCATCTCTGTGTTTGTGCTGCCGCCGCCTTCGCCGCCTTACTGCGGTCGGCTCTCCGTGGTGGAGATTGAGCAGCAGATCAACGGCTGTAAATGCTTTTATGTCCTCCAGGTTTCTCGGAGGGTGGAGCTCAATGTGGCTCTTTCCATTAAAGGTGGTGGCAAGAGACAGCTGTGAAAAGATCCAAACAATGTTCCAAGTCTTGACTGAAAGCACTTCACACAGGGCTGTGCGACTACAATTCTCGAGTATAATCATCAAAATGAGGACTGGGTTCGGGAAACTAACCCTGCTTTGAGGATTTGTGAGGGGAAAAAAAGGTTAACGTTGAAATTAAAAGGAAAAAAATATATATTTTTGGCAACAGTTAACAAAACTTACATATTTTAAGCTTTAGTGTATCTATTAACTTTGGTATCTTTTCACTGGTTAATCTATTCCCCCTCATTTAGTCTAGATCCAGATTAGGTGATCCAGATTAAAACTTCTTCCGTCTTAAAACTACAGTATAAAAAATAAAAGCCTTGTGGTGGTTCTTGGAAAGGCAATTTCATGAACCTTTAAAATGTCATCACATTAGCTGTAGATGGTGTGGCGGGTAAGGAGGCAATCACCAGTGATCTTGTGTGAAATACTCAGAAGTAAACATCAGAAACGTAAGACTGCTGGTTTCTGATTGGAAATGCTTTAAATGTTTTGCTTTCATTCACAGAGGAAGAATATTAACGATGCACCGCCTCCAGTCTCCATATCATGTGTAAATAATTATGTGCTACTGAGTAAAAAAAGAATGTGCAGTTTAAAAGTTCAAAAAACAGAATTTGCACAAACTGCGACGCCATATTTGAGAAGTCGGTTCAGCCTCTGGAACCCACTAATCTGTATTTAAGACAAAATATTGATATCATGAGTTATGCTCTGCTGTTAAAAGCATTACCTCTTTATAACCTTTTAAAAGATTCCCACTTTAAAACTCCTGGATCATCTCCTTAAAGTCTTGGTTTAGACCGGTGTTTGTAATGATAAGGGACATTTGAAACCAATTAGAGATTGTTAGCACACCTAGCAAACCATGAGACTACCCTTTGTTTTATTGGAAGATATATATTTGTCAGTTCACTTAAATCTTATGTACATTAAATGATTACTTTCAAACTCTTTCAAATGTGCAAACATGTAGCTGCTTTTGCAATCTGCTCTCTTGGGTTAATCACCAGAGTGCTTGGGGGCCCCCTGCTGGCCTGGAGGCCATCGGCAGTGGCTGAATTTTCTGATTCCTTGTGCCAACATTGCTAATACAGGTTCTACTATGCATTTGATTTAAGGAGAAACTGACATTTGTCATTGTTAATTTTTGAGAAAGGCTATTACTGCAAGCTGTCATTGCTTTTTAGACATAGTGAATGAATTATGTTATAACTTTCCCAACTGGATGCCCCCTCTTTGAGTCCATGATAGTTGAATTTTCATGATGTGAAGATCAAAATATCTGAGTAGAAATTGGACAACAAAATGAAAAAATAAAACGTAATCAGGCTGTAATAAGCCAGTAAATAAAAATATGTAATTTGTTTTATCTTTCTGTATGAAATCTAAAATGAAATATAAGAGCGTAAAGTCTTCAGAGAAGCTTTTGAACATTTTTGATTCTCAGTAAGTCCCAATATAAACGTTTACCAAGAGTAACAACATTTCTATCACAAACATCTATTCTTTTCAGGAGCTTAAATAAAAGCCCTCCGATAAGAAAGAGAAAACAACAACACTTACCCTGTTAACAAAGCTTCTTGTCTCATCTATGATGTCCTTGATCCTCTGTATGCTCTCTGTTACGTTGGCAGACGGAGACGTGTTTTCACCCAGAGCCTTAATTTGTTCAAGCTTGTCTTCCAAACCAGGCAGTGCTCCGTTCAACCTTTTCACTAAAAAACAACAACATTTAAATCAAATTGTTGGACTACAAACATATTTATTCCAGCTATTAATCAAACATCTAAATTGTTGTCCTGTCATGCGTACCAGCCCGGTTTGCATCAGTCAGAAAGTTTCCACTAAAGCTATCTGAGGGGATTCGCCTCACTTCGAGGCTGATGTTACCGAG
Source organism: Xiphophorus maculatus (assembly GCF_002775205.1). Lineage (NCBI taxonomy): Eukaryota > Metazoa > Chordata > Actinopteri > Cyprinodontiformes > Poeciliidae > Xiphophorus > Xiphophorus maculatus. The sequence goes on along the minus strand of NC_036451.1, from coordinate 22,396,192 downwards.
GCGCTCCTTTACTTTGCTGACTTTAGCGTTTACAGCAGAGGTTGTTATTTTCACAAACTCTAGAAGGCCATTGGTATCATCTGAAAGGAAGAAAAAAAAGAGACGGTGCTGTAATCCTATATAATCCATAAAATATATGTACTCTTACGTTTTGTAGGCTCCACAGACCTCTTTCAATCTGTTTGATGCTGCCACCAACGTCTAAGACGCTCGCTTTCAACACTTCTGCCTTTTTCTCCTGCTTTTTCACGCTGTCCCTCTGAGCGTTCAGCGCACGTGAAACCGCTGTGCAGAAGAAACGGAAGAGATTGGAGTATCTGCACATTCAAACAGAGACGATAAACTCCACATGCGGCGGATGAGGCTTTTTTTTTTCCAGAGACTTTTGAGGCGCCGCCGAGTGTCGTCGGCTTCTGCGTGTAAATCAGCTGAAACGTCCTCCATCTCCTCAGCGCTGATGAGCAGACCTCCCTCCTTCACGTCCTAATTTATCATTTCAGGATGGCATTAATGCTGCTGATGAACGTTCAGACACTCATCAAGGGTTACTGATGGTGCTTCGGTTACCCTTAAAGCCTGATTTGCCGCCTGCGAGAGCCGGGCGACGCTGTCGTGAGCTCCAAAAATCCTGAGCAGCTCTCTGCTCTTGGCCACATTTTGAAGCACTCTGCAAGAATATTAAAGATATAATGTTGTTCAGTGTATTCTAAAAGTATCCATAGCCCCCCTTTCCACACATCTTACCACCTTACAGCCATAAATTCAATGTATTTTAATGGGATTTTATGTAATAAACCAACAGAAAGTAGCGCATATTTGGGAAGTAGGGATGCACTGATACCGATATCGATATTTATATTGCTTTTATGGCCAATAACCAATATTGTGTACATATTATACAGCTCTGGGTAAAAAAATAGACCACTGCACTAAATCCCATTGAAAACCTCCTGGTTACTCCACCAAATATTGATTTCTGAACTCTTCCTGAGTTAAAACATTAGTGTTGTTGCTTCTAAATGAATATTAACCTGTTTCCTTTGCATTATTTGAGGTCTGAAAGTGCAGCATCTTTTTTGTTATTTTGACCATTTCTCATTTTCTGCAAATAAATACTAAATTTATGCTTGGAATTTCAGAGACATGTTGTCAGTAGTTCATAGAATAAAATAATAATGTTCATTTTACTCAAACATATAGCTATAAAGAGTAAAGTCAGAGAATGATCATTTTAAGTGGGCTCTTTTTTTTCTTCTTCCAGAGCTGCATATGCAAACATTTAAATGGCAACAAGATGGAAATAAATATTGACTGTTGACATCGGTCCAGTTTTTTCATCGGACCGATACCGATATGTTAGGAATGACTAATATCAGCCGATACCAATGTCAGTGCTGATATATTGTACGTCCCTACAGGAAAGTAAGTGAAAATAGAACTTTCCAAAACTCATTGCAACTAAAAGTCAAAAAACTGAGGTTTGAATCGTTAGGGAAACGGTTTCCCACTATTTCACTTTGTCACTTTCCCCCTTTCTGTTAAATACATTGTGTTAAAAACTCTCGGGTATCTTGACATTTAATTTGTGTCTTCCAATCCCACATGTTGCCCACATACTGCTGTAACTGAGATGCTGCAGCTCTCAGCTCCTCAGCGTGCTCCTCAGCCCGGGTCACGGCGTCCGTCTGGGTCACACACTTCCGGGTCGCATTTAGCTTTGCAAAAAGCTCCATTTTACCTCCGTCTACCTGAGCAGCAAGACTCTCCTCTTCCTGCGACGTGCACAACACGAGCTAAGTTTCACCGAAATCTGAAAATATGCGTTTTCAGTTGTGCCCCGTGAAAGGGAGTGTGCTTACATTTTTAATTTTCTGAGACATTAAAAGGGCGTCTTTAGTTTTCTTCATCGTATCGTAAAGCCGTTCCATCGCAGGAGGCGCCGTGGTTCGTTCTCTCCGCAGCTCAGCCAGAGCAGTCTGTAAAATAAGAGTGCAGAAAATTGCAACTCTTCAGACAGTAAATCTACAAGACTGCGTGTCAGGGGTATGCAACCCCTACCTGTCGATTACCTGCAGATTTTCGAGACCGGAGGCGCCTTTAAGGTTAAGCCTCTGTGTTTTCTCAACCGTCTCCTGAACAGATAACAGCTGCTCTGCCACTGCTGTCACAGAAACGTTTGAGGCCATCAGTACGTCTGCAGTCCGCTTCAGAACATCCTGGACGGTTTGTGAGAGGTCGCTCGTGTCGGCTCTGATGTTCTCCAGCACTGACAAGACGACAGAAAATATTACATCGACTTACTCTTACTTACTTTCAATGTAGCAACATATAACAGGTGGCTATAAACAAGCAGAGTTAGCAAAATATCCAATAAAACACCCTAATATTTAGAGTCAAAGTGAAGTCCGTCTGGCAAAGAGTCTTTCTGCTGCTGTCGGTATCACTTTAACCTGGCGACATGAGCGTGAGATTATGTAATATGAAGGTGTGTGTATGAAGCATAAACCTTGTATCTGTAATCACCATTATTTTTTAAGTGAGACAGGAAACAGTTATTAAGTTACTCTGTTGTTTTGACTTAGTCAAAAAAGATTTTTTTATTCGGTTGGAAAACAAAATTTTGCTACAAAATCATTTAAGAGGTAATCATCAGTTGTAAATGATTTATCTGGAAGCATTTTAGGTTAATGTGAAAAAGTAAAAGCTGTTAAATGCAAATAAGATACAAAGGATTAGTAAGCACGGTGAAAATAGCAGCTGCAAACGGCGCCAGGTGCTTCACAGCTACGACTGTTTGTTTCTTTAATTAATCTGGGTTGCACTCAATTTTCTTTAAAATATTTCAACTGATCAAACCTAAACTGGACAAATTTACCAACAGAGATTCTTTAAAACACTTTTTTAATCATTTACGATTTAACACAAACGGGACGACCCTCGATATTATTTTGGCTTTGGGATCAACAAACAGAGGAGCCATGTTGTACGCACTAGTCAAATGTGGACTGAATTATTCTACAATGTTTGTTATGCCATGCGTCGTCTCATCTTATAGGCTGGATGTGTTGTTTCACCCCTACCGACTGGACAGAGTTGGTAAATAACTAACTTTAGCTCTGACTTTTCTTCTGAATGCAGAAACCTCTTGAATATTTTTTTGCCAATTATTATTTACCACACACTTGCGTTACTGTTCAGCACAAGCCTTAGTTTGATTATAAGATTTTGCTTTCAACATTGGGAATGCTAATGGCTCCTGGGTAGATTGAATAATCTTGTTTGCATCCAGCCTGCACAGCAATAATCTGACGCGGCGCAGGGGCACGCGCACGGAGACCAGCGAAGACACAAACCGAGCTCCTGTCTTCCTGTCCCGGCCTGAAAAAGCAACCAATAAGCAGATAACGATCTCTCACACATGTGGGCCCCCTCCTGCTCGCCGTCTGCTCCAGCCCCCTGAATGGTGCACCGTCTGTCTTTAATTTCCGCCATGATTTGCTCAGCGTCCTCCATCATCTGACTTTTCTGACCGTCAGAAAGAGAACTAGAGACGTCAGGTTTCGGTGAAGTTTGCTGCTCTGCCAAACCTGCCAAAGTAAATATTGGGACAATGTTCACCTTGACTAAACTTGATTTTGTTTTGTTTTTTATCTTAATCAAACACTACAAGGAGTTTTAACCATTTGCTGCTTGGATGAGAGCCACTGCCTTGAAGAGAAGGTCTTGCACCTGGATTATGGTTCTGTTGACGTTCTTTAAGGCCTTCTCAAGATCCAAGATTATGTCAGGCATCTGCAACATTTTAGAAAAACAGTTTGAACAATACTGATCCCCCCCCCATTTCACACTAATGTAAAATGTTCAAAGGTTCTGATAAATCGCCTATGACATATGCAACAAGTGATCAGAGGCCAACAGTGTTTTTAATGACACCTTGCTGAAACACCTACTTTATTTAACATTAGAATCACGGATCAGGAAAGTGGGGATCAAATATTGCTGGCAAAGAAGATTTAGGGGAAAAAAAAGAAAATTGTTAAAATGTATTGATGACCTGGACCAAGTTTAGATGTTCAAAAATAAACTATTGGGTGTTGCTAGCAAATATTACAGAAGTGTTTCACTCTCTTGGAAATAAGCATTAGACGTTATGAAAGTATGCAACAAGTGACGAAGGTGTCACATGTTACCTTTGTTCTCCAAAAAACGCAAACTTTCACCAAATAATTTTGGCCTAGTCTCTCATACAAATATCGTAGTACGCTTTAACTTCTTTTCAACAAGATACAGCAGCTTGTTTTAAGTCAATAACTCTTTAATATTGATTTTTAAAAATTTGCAGTTCCATTGGTAGATACATTCACTTGTAATAAGACATTTTCCCATCTTAGAAGTGAAATAATGTGCCAGTGATACTAGAATTTTTTCCAGATTAAGGAGTTATTGACTTAAACTCCTATGTCTTTCTGAAATGTTACTTGTAAGTTAGTTTATCTTACTTCAAGCGTGCCATATTTTCACTAGAAACTAGGCCAAAATTACTTGGTAAGATTTTGTGTGTTTTGCAGGGTACAAATACAAATATATGCAAGTATTCCACTCTCCAGTACACATTAAACATATCTTTGCCAGCACAAGAGCATTAGCAAAACCCCCAACAATACCTGGTTGTATACTTTACGTCCTCCACTACGATAGACCTCGGGTGGGTTAATGTCAAATAAAATCCACTGCATTTGGAACATGTTCAGGTTCTGACTGCCGAATTTCTCCACTGGTACCTCGTTATTTTGGTAAGTCAGGTCATTTCCGACCAGAACGATGTCTGCCTCGAGCTGCTCCACGTTTGGTTCCAGCCACCTCACAGCACCGCTGCATCCATCGACCCGAAGCTGGTAATGATGGAGATGAAAGCGCCCAGTTTTCATGGAGAACATTGCAGCGCGATGGGGGGGAAAAATGGATGAGGTATAAACTCCTGTAGAAAATGTTTTCAAAGGGAGAACCGAATGAGCCCGTACCTTCGTTTGCGAGGTGTCAGCCTCCAGTAGGCTCAGCCGGCGGAGGCCATCGGTAATGTTCGGCACCAGCTGACGGAGCAGAGCCAGTCCGCCGTCCTCTTTCTGCAAGTCCACCAGCAGAGCGCGAGCACAGGCGTCACATTCTGTCACAAAACGAGGGCTTTAATATCGACTCGTCATGTCAAAACTGTAAAATGAACTTTCAGTGATAATTTACTGTGCCAGGGATCACCACCGCTGCTGTCAGCCCCAGTGGCGCACTCTGTGAGAGGGATGAGACGTTACAGTGGCTTGTACCACATCAGGGCAACTTAATCTGACACTAAAAGCACCACTGAGCCTGAAAGGACTGTTGAATAAAGTCCTTGGTGGCGCCGCAAACACCTGACGATGTAATCTCCATCGATAAAGTTAGAAATGGTTTATATGTAAAGTATTACAACAGCCCCATGTCATCTCTTTATTCATTTTATTAATCGATTTTTATTTAAATTCTCCCTGGTGTTTCAGCAGCGGTCATAAGGCCATGTTGTTAACACAGAGACACGCCTGAACCTGTCAGGACTCCGGCCCTTGAACACCAGTGAGTTAAGGTCTGTCCATGTCAGTTCATTCCTTTTTCACCCTCTCCTCTACGTTTAAGCTCCTGGATTTTCATTATTTGCTACTCACTCCTTCTGCTGCCTCGTTCTGTTTACGTCAATAGTCCGTCAGCCGCCTGTGTTCCTGTAAGTTGCTTATTTCTTTAATTTTTTTTACTAAATTGCTTGATTTCGACCTACGTCTGTGTCCTTTCCAGCTGCAATCATGACTCAAAACAGGGTTCAGAAGAAGGGGGCACGGTCCAAATAACCAGTTAGCTTGTAGATAGGTAGCATCCACTGGTTGCTATGGAGACTCGATGACGACAATATTTAACTTTTTGCTGTAGTTTTCCCAACAGTGATCCTCTGAGATTTCTTTTTACCTCCCTGTCTTTCTGGTGATCAGATAAATATGGCTCCTCATCCAGCCTTGTGGCCACAGCTGAAAGAGACGGGGCCTCTATATGTTGTGTCACACTTAGACAAAAAGAAATGAATGATGAACTGTGAATCGGACACTCTGAAGAACTTCAAAATGTTGAAGTTTAGATTTCAAGAATACCTTAGTTGCATTTCTGCGACAGAAATTGCCAATAATCGTAGCAATTTTGCAAAAACAATTGTCTCTTAAAAGTGTTTTCCACTCCCAACTAATGAAAAGTGCTCAAACTAAAATACTGACTTTTTATAGTGAAACAAAAAAAAAAAGTATTAAAGGGATGTTTACACAATTTTTCTAGGGGTGACAATGTGTAAAAGGTGCTGGCTCTGGTTACATCTTTAGATTTTACGTTGTTACATCAAATCTGATTTTCATAGCCAAAATTTTCCCCCACTCACCTCCAGTCAGAGAGTCACAGACGCTCAAGCTGCTGTCTGTGCAGCTGCAGGGTTTGCAGATGTCTCCATGCACCATGGGACTACCATAGTAGCCAGATGCACACCTTCAATGCGAGGATGTTTGCATGTAGTGTAAGATAATAAAGTTCAGACGATTATTGTTTATATGTAAATACTGAGTTTGAGTGCCTCACCGCTCGCAGCGAGCTCCACTGTAGCCTCTTTTACACAAACATTCAACAACTCCTGGGCTGATGTCGAGGCAGGCTACTGCAAAACTGCAGGGGAAAAAAAACCAAACATATTCAAAACATACGTACATGTTAAAAAAAATATGTAAAACTAGAACCTCTAACAGATCATTAGAAACTGTTGCCATTGGTACTGTGAGATAGATAATTTCCAATGCAACTACTCTTGTATTCACACTCTTAAAAAGCTTTTGATTCATTTTCAGGGTCTGTCGGCATCACACGGTTTGACCTGACAAACATTTTCCAGCGATTCCTTGGGAAAGTTGTCTGCATCTGTCAGATTCTGAGGGCATTCCTTCCTCAGAATGAATGCCCTCAGAATCTGTGGGGTCGCCCTCTTCAGGCCCACAGATTTTCTGTTAGACTGACATCTGAACCCCAGTCAGGGATTCATAAAACGTTCATTTTCCTTTCATGATATCTTTGTTTTGTTGATTTTTTTTTTTTTTTTACCCCTCCAGGGGGCCTTTTGTGGGCTCTAGTGTCCCTTATATGACAGTAGGCTGACAGGAAACGGGGAAGGAGAGGGGGGGAAGACATGCGGCAAATGTCGTCGGGTCCGGGAGTCGAACCCGCGACGGCCGCGTCGAGGACTCAAGGCCTCCAAATATGGGTCGCGCTAACCACTACGCCACCACGGCACGCCCTGTTTTGTTGATTTTTGAGAAATGTCTGGACAGAAAATCACCTTCAGCTTTCACAGCAGACACCTGACTTGTGCCTCTATCTTAAGTAAAGCAACCACAGAGAATGATGCTGCCACCACCCTGCTTCAGTGTGGTGGAGATCAGAGCTTTTTGTCGAAAATACCTTTGGAAAATGAACCGAAAATGTATATACAATTTCATTGGACATCTCAAAAGCTTTTGGGAGATTATCTTCAGTGTCCCCGCACCTTCCCTCTTGTATTCTCATTACACTAGAGATCAATTCATTTTTCATACTGTCATTGTTCTCCCATATGTCCTCTAGCTACCAAAGGATTTATATTAACACAAAGGAATATTTAGAAAAATTCTCCTAACTCTTGAATTCCACGATGAGATTATTGTTGATCCTTTGAGCTCTTGGCAAACCGTGACTTTACTTAAAAAAAAAAAAAATGCATCTGAGAAAATGGAGGAAAAATCCTACTATAACATCTGAACTTTATTTCATTTTGATCTGATTAACTATGAACGCTGAATCAAAAGTTGCCTTGTTAAGGGTGTCACTATAGCGTTTTGTTGTTGTTGCTTTGTCTGCCGTAGTTTTCTTTCTTACACATTTGTTTGAGTTGAATAACTCAGTAACGTCAACGGTGCAAAGTGTGCTTTGCGATTGTCTCATTTATCATGTCACAAACTTTAAATGTTAACAGGTGTGTCGGCGTGTGTGGGTGTGTGTGTGTGTGTGTGTGTGTGTGTTCACTTTGTAGAGCCACTGTAACTGTAACGTAGGTTATTAGATGCTGACTTGTTGTGTGTGGAGGGACAGGGACAGGCTCGGCAGGTCCTGTTGGCTGCGTGTCCGTAGAAGCCCTCCCTGCACCGCTCACATCGATCCCCCGCGGCGTTAAACCGGCAGTTCTGGAGGTCACAAAGACAAAACATACTTTTCCCACAAAAGTGGAAAAAAAAAAACAAAAAAAAAAACTTGGAAGCATTTTGCACCTTGCTTGTGAGCGTACGGTTGAAACCAGATATCTACGTACAACAGATAAAAACGACTCTTTTTTTTTTTTCTCACTGTCTTAAGCTACATCAGACCAAACGTTTTTTTGTTGTTGTTTAGTTGCTTAGTTAAAATTACATAAAATTACTTCCATTTGCTAAATTTAAGACATTTTTTTTTAGAGATATTATCATAGATAACAGTTTGGGGTTTTTTAACTGTATATATCTGGTTTCAGCTGGATGTGTGTTGAAGCACCAACCATGCAGTTCCCTGTTTGTGCATCACACAAATCAGAGAGTCCGTTGCAGCGGCACGGCACACACCGTCCCTTACTTGGTCCTGTCGGTTCTCTGTAGAAGCCAGGGGTGCACTTTCATGCAAAAGAAAACAAAGCTGCATGACCTGGTAAAGAAAGCTATAAGAAGTGCTCGATTTTTCCATTATTCTTAGGCGATTCTGACGTTACACCGTTCCATAAAATGTGAATAGACGGGTAATATATGGTTTGTTCTTGCGTTGTTTTGTCTTCCTTTGAGACATATCTGCCTTATGTCCTACCAGAGACAGTCTCTCAATTAAAAATAAACCATTTTAAATCTAAATATGCCATGGGTGGGGATTTTTTTTTTTTTTTTTTTTTTTTTTTTTGTGGTGTAACTGTATGTACTGAAGTATTGAAGCTACAGGATTGTGTTCATTTCACTGTCTGGCACAAAATATAGCTGCAGTCCCTAAAAATGCAACGCAAATCACGTCTTTTCATGTCAGATTACGAAACTAAAATCCCAATGACCTCAGCCAGCATCACGCTTCCAGACAAAACCTCCAAATTTGCCGATTTACCTCGGGGACAGCACCTGCTCTCTGGTCGCTGACGGAGGGATCACAGAACTTTTTCGTGCCACTTTTATTCCCAAGCCTCTGAGCGTCTCTGTCGTGCCAGCCTTTTGAATTGCTCTGAGCAGAAAGGCAAATTGGAGCAAAAGAGAAAAACAACCACACTGCAAGCCAAAGCAAAGGCGCTTTCTGCTTCATTATGCGTCTTCCAGCTTCGCCTCGTTAGGCGAGCTGTGGAGAAATCCTTCCTCTTAAGAGCAATGTGTCTCTGTACTGCAGGCTGCACGCTGCGGGAGGTGAACCTTGGAGCTATGCGGGGTGAAAATAAGCTTGGGTTCAAAGTTCACCGAGGTGTGGTCACACTTGCAGGCACGAATTTGTTCAAGAAAGCAGCGGATGATGAAGGAATTGTGTGAAGTGTGATGAAAGCAGGAGAGACGCTGAGATGAGAGCCGATTCTTTGGCAGACGGTCGGCAGGTGGGAAAATATTCAATATAAATTAGTTTAAAAAATAACCTGGAAACGTTTTTTAAAAAAAATAAAAAGCTACAGGTGTGAAGTTAAAACATTAAGCAATTTTAGCCTTTTATTTTATGTGCCAGTCTTGAACTGAGTTTTAGTCATTAAACGTGGTCATAATAAAATGGCGTTACCCCTCAAATTAGCCATGCTTGCGGACCAAAAATGAGTCAGATTTGTAAACATTGGCTAAGATATCTCTGTAAAATATCTTCTTCAACATGAAAAGACATTTATAAAAATGTATTATTTTTATTAAAGCAAATTTAAACCAAGCTGGAAAAGAAAACGTAGCCAGTGAGCTAACATGCTAATTTGAGTAAAGGTAGCTGTTTCTTGTTGTTGGAGAAAATGTTTTTACATGCTAAATATTTTGTACTTGCTCTGTTATCACAACACAAATGCCAGAAGGCAATTTGTCCCACTATTTTGGGTTGACTGGTTAGTTTAATTGTTTTTATCAAAGCAAATGTAATTCAAGCTGGGGGGGAAAAAGAACTTCTGTTGCTAGCGAACTAACATGCTAATTAAATTGCACACTAATATGTTGTTTGCATGCTAAATTTTTAGTACTTGCTCTGCCAGAATACTTTATTTTTTTGGATTGGCTAGTTGTTCTTCTTTAACCCAAAGCAATGTTTTTATTTGTACATTTTTAGCCCCAAGTAAACTACATGAAAGTCATTTGAGGAACAAAATTTGAATCACATGTAAACAAAACTTCAGTTTTCATCTTGACAGCTTTTTATCTTTTAGTCTCCATTCTCATCTTGTTCATTAAACAAACTGTCACCATTTCTATGTTTGAGCATTTTTTTTTCTTCTTATTTTTCATTTAATCTTAACTCCACCGCATTTTGATTAGTGGTTAGTTTGGATGTTCGTAAATGTTTCCAGGGCTTTATAGAAGTTAAAATTGACAACTATGTTCAATATCTATTACATCTCTGAAAAAGTTTGATGCTTTTTCAGGGATTCTTCAGATGTTAACGCTCATATTCAAACAGCTTGTGGATGAGGGAGAAGAGGATACTTTGTTGTTTAGGTTTAGAGAAACTACAGAGGAAAAACAAGCATCTGCTGGATTCATAGCTCACCTCAAAATGTGCCAAAAATCAGTTTGTCCACCAAGGTTGTCGCTGCATTCGTCAGACCCGATAATTAATGATGGTTGGACATTTTCCCGTTGAAAACAAGAGACAGATGTTAGGGGCTGATGTTTCCCCCATGTGCATAAAACGACTTTAATGAACATTCTCAAGTCTGTCCAAGGTTAAATGTCCAAATTTTATTTAAATTTTCAGTTTGAATTTTTTTTTAACAAGTTGTACAAACAGAAATGTCTGAATAGTTGAGAATCTACACTCTTCTACATCCCTGAGAGAGGTAATGTATTGCCTATGAGAGCCTGATGTCCGACAGGTTCACAAGCTATGCAGCTTAAGAATACAAAAAAATGAAACGTGTTCCTTATAGTTTAGAACGATCTGTTTCTAGGGTTCTTGTAATCATAAAATTGGGTACAAAGCATAGCTTGCGATGCCACAAGTGTTGCCGCCGTTCCGGGCCATCCGCATGTATCCGCCCTCACCCCAGCTGGTTCCCCAACTAGGAAAAAAAAAAGAAGAAAAATCAGTAATACATCAAGGCGTACCTTTTTTGTTTTAAAGTGACACCAACGTTTCCCCCAGAAAACTTGCTAAGCCCGGTGGTTGGGCACTAGGGTAGTCATTCATCCTGCGGCCTGTCTTATTTTTGAGTTAATTTTTAAAGTTGACAGGAAATTTGAAAATATCACTTGATAATAATGTGTTATTGAAAGATTGGAAGATTAATACCTGGACACCAACTATAAAGTCTTAAAAAATGCAAACATTTTAAAAAGGCTTAAATAAATAAGCGATGCTAAGCCTGGTGGGGGCACAAGTAAAGCCTGGTGACCCGCCAGGCTTATAATACACGAGGGGAAACCCTGGACACATTTTGATTTACATAGAAAGTGTCATAAATACCTGTTTTTGACGATCCAGTAGTCTTGTCCTTCCTCAGAGCCGTAGCCGACCAGCAGAACTGCGTGGCTCAGGTGGTTGGGGTTACAGCTGGGCTCGTTGTAAATTCCTGTAGAGAAATTCAAAGGTAGGACTTTATGTAAAAACTTCCTGCCTTCTCTGCTTTGCACTTAGAGTTTTGAATCATCATGAATGATTAGATTTACATCTTACAAAACACGTCATTAGTAGTAAATAGTAAAGGGATTACAATTGCAAAGTTATTTCATCACTAACATGTGGAGTTTTATCAAATAAGAATATCATCCAAACTTCAGTATTTCAGAAATTCTATTCCAAAAGTCAAATCCATACAGAACAATATATAGATTCATTACACACAGTAATATATTGCATGCATTTATCTCGGATCATTTTTATGAAGGCTTTCAGCTAAAATGAAACCAAACTTTTGTTCACACTTTTTCCTTCCACTTAACTTTCCATTAATATGCTGAAATACAGGACTTAGCTTTTTCTTAACAATGGCCTTTTTTATTCTTCCTCCTTATAACAGGTGTAAGTGACTGCCATAATGTTTCTACATCCCGGCGTATTTTGCTCTTGGTCTTAGGTTATGTTTTAATAGCTTGATAAACTGAATTTTAAATTTTCATAATCATAATTAACAGAAACAAACACAATATATTGCCCCGCGTGCTATCAATCCATACATGCTTTGGTTATTGCAACTGAATTACTGAAATAAAATTACTTTTGATGGTGTTCTAATTTATTTATAAATGTGTCTGTTCATTGTTCTCTCACAATTTCTAGCCTGGAATGTGACACTAGATTTTAGCAACCAAAACAAACCTGAATGTTTGCTATTTCTTAAAAACACTGCTCTCTAAATGCGCAAAGATTTTCATAAATAAACACAGCTTTACATGCAAACAAAAAAAAACAAAACTGGTAAAACAAACATTTACGTGTTGATTTTGGACTGAAATCTCTTCATTTCTAAATCAAGCTCAAATTGCTTGCAATCAGTTGCTTGTTTAAAAATCACACAAATAAGAAGCAGCACAAAAAAGTAATTTTGCTGTTTGAAATAAATCTTGCTCTTAACTGACAGAGGAGGAAAAATCTGTATTATATTCTGCTGCTGCTGGTGTGAGACAGGTGCAATGCCCATCGGGGCTTATAGAAGTTGGTCTATCTGGCAACTGCTGTAGCTGGAAACTGATGCAAGAAGGATAGTTATGCTGCTTAAAATTCCAGGACAAGACACGCGTTTGATCAAATCAAGTAACAAATTTCATAACGACTAATTCATATGTGAACAGAGCGGACAATAACCTGAGCTGTAGAAGAGGAAGCTTGCATGATCAGCATCCACAGCTACTGTAATTGGCCCGACGGTTGCCACGGCGTCAGCCAGCGCCTGCTCGTCTCCTTTGGGAATGAACCTGTAGTCTCTGATATGAGCCACTGCAAGCCTGCTGTCGTAGAAACAGGGCTGTGAGTCCTGTGGAGAGAAACGAATGGCCCTGGATGACGAACCGTTCTCCGTTTGAGCCTACAGATCTTCAGACTGGGCCTCACCACGGAGGTGTACGGATAGGTGTCTGTCGTCTGCAGACCGTTGCTGATCACGTAGTCGTAGGCGTTGGCCATCCAGGCGCCACTGCACCCGTAGGTGCCGAAAGATTTGGAGCAGTCCACCAGGTTCTGCTCGCTCAAAGACACCAGCTGACCCGATTTCTTGTACAGTTGTCCTTCTATCGCCCCTGTTGTGCTGAAAGCCCAGCACGAGCCGCAATAGCCCTGAGAAGACAAACCACAGATTGTGACTCTCGTCGTAAAAAACGTCAGACTATCAGATGTTTCCTCACCTGATAGTCCGGTAGACTCGGTTTGACTGGGGACCAAAATTTCAACATTTGTTACATTTTCAGCTGGTGTGGTTCACTTTCACACTGCACTGTGTCAAACAATGCAAACTATTTGAAAAACCTGTTCACCTCCTCGCCTGTGGGGGCGCTGCATCAAGAACTACTGAAGGAAACAACACAAAAACCTTTGCAAAGTGTAAATATAAATGGAGTACTATCAGATTTTAGTGGTCGTAGGATTTCTCTTTTGTCTTTGGTAAAAGACCACCAGCCATTTTTCCTGCTAGCACTTACCCAGAATGCCTTGCGCTTTAGCTCACTTCCTGCTCTTGGAGCGGTCCACATCCACATATGCATTTGAACCGCGCCAGAGTTCAATTGAACCAAGATCTAGGTTTTTAGGTGAACCAGAATTCGCTTTTTTGGTTCACATCAGAGTTCGATTGCGCATTCACGCCTCCCCAAATGAACTGGACTTTATAGACAAGGGTGTGAATGCACCCTTAGTCTGGATAGGACATGCTGAACTGACTGCACAAGTGTGGTCTTACCTGGTCTTTCACCTCAGTGACATAGCCCATGCTCCTGTAGTCAACAACCGCAGCTTCTAGTTTCTTAGCGTTGTAGCGCAGTCTTTGAGCTGAATCCTCCTTTCCTCTCGGCACAAACTGGGCGTTGATCTTGGCTCCCTGCAGATTTTGGTATTCCTGCCTTGTCTACAAGTTGAAAAAAAAGACACAATTCAGGTTCTGTCAAGTTATTTTCAGCAGTTAGCTCAGCTACCTGTAGCTAACAGATGTCATATTGCAGTGAGTTTGTCGACAAGTGAAGAAATTAAGTTTGGTTTCTCAGCTAAGCAAAGTTTGTGTACATGATGTTGCTTGATGCAGTTGTTTGGCTGAGAAAGCAGCAATAGACTTAACAGTGGGTGGTCTATTGCTGAACTGAAGATGTTTAAGGTCAGCTTAAAAAAGCATTTTATCTCCGTTAGATAAACTAAAGCAAGGTCAGTCTTGTGCGAGGAGACAGACTACAAACTTCTACATAGGGTTTTATTTTGTAGTTATTTCTTGGTGTTTCTGTCAAAAACAAACGTGAGAGTAAAGCAGCACTTCTTACAAGGTCTCCATATTTATTCATGGCCATAGCAAAGGACATCCTCCCCAGGAGAAAGCCTTGGTTGTGGTCTTCAATCTTGCGCTTGTTGTCCTCCCAGATGGCCCTCCGCTGCATGTCCTCCTGAATAACAAATCAAAGAATAAAAAAAAAAACTCGTACTCTTGATTGTGTCGATGTGTTTTAGCCGTCTGTTCGCTCTCACTGATTCGTCGTAGCTTATGCCATTGCTGCTTTTCCAGATCTCCCACTCGGTCAGGACCACCTCGTCCGATTCCGACAGCACCGTCTGCGGGCTGCACAGCAGGACGGAGAGCAGGGCCGCCCTCAGCAGAAGGCTCACCAGCCCAGCTGGAAGGAAAGACAACAACGAGTCACAACCTCTCGTTGAATTGGGACTTTACGCATCGTATTGTAAAGAAGGTGGCAGGAGTTCACCGACCCAAACACCAGGATCAAAACACTATGAACTATTCTGTCTCTTCTGCTGAGCCCTCATTTTCAGAATCACATTATTCTCCCTCTTCAGTTTTAAAAGCACACAGCATGGGTGGGGGACATGGACTTAAAATTTGATCACGATATTTTGTGGTAATATGATAAAAATAAAGGTGCCTATAACTATTTGCTGCTTTTTTAGGTACTGTATCGCTGTGACACAGCAAGCATAGCCCAACAAACACAAATAATGCTCTTGAAAAACATTCCCCTTTGTAGTACGCTCCTTTAGCAGACAACTCACAAAAAGAAATGTGATTTGCGTCACTAAACTGTGAATTTAACTATATGTTCAAATTAATTCATATTTATTGATACTGCCATTGAACAAACAGTGCAGAAAATAGTAAAACTAACAATCCCGACAACACGGAGTTTTGGAGAGTTTTAATACATCATTAATTGGAATTTATCACAGCGACTATAAATCACAAGTCTAATAAGAAGAAATTTATCACGATAAATGATAAACAATACAATAAATGCCCACCCCTATCACACCGGCGCTACATTCAAGGAAAATCATATTAATCACACCGATAGGAGCTCAGTTGGTTTCACGAATAAAATAAAACAAAGAATCCTGGGCTGCCTACCTGCACACAGGTGAGTCTGTTTTGTTCCCATGTTCCAACAGCAACTCCAACAGCGTATAGCCACTCCAGCTTCCAGCCTGCTATATAAAGCTTTCTGGTAAACTATATGTTCCTGCTCGATCCTTAAATTAACGCCTTCGCCAGCACCCTGCAGTGGCATTAGTCAACAAAAATATGTTGTCCTCCAAACCCTCTGCAGTTATCACCTAGAAACAGCTAAAGCTGCAGTATTGTTAATCCCTCAAATACATGTTTGTAGCCGAGCACAACTCCCTGCACCCGGCACAGGCGAAAAAGGGACAATGCGTCTAATCTGATTAAAGTTTGCACTGAAATGACATCAGCTGCAAACGGTTGCATTTGAATAAACACAGAGTTGATTCCGGTGCATTATGTGAGCAGTGTTTCACTGAGATCACAGTCTGGGCTTTACTTTTTGTAGACTTTATTATTTACGAAGCTCTTTAACATTGTCACCTGGAGCTGGGAAGAGTCACAAGGTCAATTTTAGGGGGAAACATCAAGGTTTCAACTGAAGAATTTTAATTCATTTTCAGTTTCAAAGCATTTTTTTTTTTTAAAGATTCATTTTCAATTAGATTTTTGAAGAATTTTAATGTGAAATGCTGAGCAAACAATATAAAAACAACTCGGCTCTCCTCCGAGGCATACAGCGTTCCCACTCGCTGGACTTTTCCCACAATTTATAGCCACAGTGGGTTTCAATGTGTTTTGGAGGGGATTTTATGTGACAGTGGAGCCTGACTCTGAAGTGGAAAGAAAATAACACATAGTGGCACACATTTGTATTCTGCCAGGCAGGGAGTGATTTAATCAGAGATGCAGCCCAAAATAACTCAGCTCAAGTAGAAGAAAATGTCAGGAAATAATAATAATAACTGATAGACTTGCAAGTCCCTAATGGAATTGAAGTGAACATGTGGAATAAGGTGTTCTGACCCGATAAGAACAAAATTGGCCAAACATTTGGTCCTACATGCAAACCACACTGCATGTCAATATGAATACACTATCCCCGTCATTAAACTTTCTGCTGTAGGACTTTCTTTTCTTTAACATGGACACAGAAACTTAAGTTTTGCAAAAGGACAACCCAAAACATGTAGCCAGAGCCACAACGGAATGGGTCAGGTCATATTCATGCTCAATAAAGGCCTAGTCAAGGTCCAGACTTAAATCCGACAGACTTAAATCCGACAGACTATCTGTGGCAGTTTCACTCAATACTATGCAAAGTAGAACGGGCATAAATCTCAGTTTCTAGATCTGCAAAGCTGGTATAGACGTAACCTTAGAAACGTATTGTTACAACTGAAGGTGCTTCTACAAAGTATTGGCAGACTCCCACAACACTTGTTTTTATTCATAAAGCAACTTTTTTAAACTCTATGTCAGATCACTGTTACAGATGATTTTGTATTTGTCCTGTAAAATTACAGTAAAGTACAGTAAAGGTTGTCCTTTTAATGTGAAAAGGGTTGTGTGAGCCATTGTACCCATTTTTAAGCTAATACTTTTTATTTGAGGAACTTTTGATTTATGACTTGACTTGTGCAATTCTGGAGGAAAATAACACAAACAAAGCACAAAATTATCCTACCGTTTAAACGTTCAAATACGTCTACCTTGAGTTTGATCGTAATAGTTGGGAGAAGAAGTGGATACTTGATTTTTTTTTTTTTTTTTTTTTCCCCACCGGTATTCTGCAGCGCCCTCTGCTGGCGGTGATTCCTCCTTGCGGGGTCCACTGCAGAGGCTGAGCTCATACAGCTGACTCGCTCCCGCTGTTATTATGATGTCCGCGACGGGGGCAACACCCAAACACGGTGCGGCAAAACAGGCAAATTACGCGCAGCATCGCGCCTAATGAGTGAGTGCGCATCAACGGAGCGCCATGAGTCACGACTGAGGTCTGCAGGATGTCTTTCAAGGTAAAACGCAGCTTTCTCCATCCATCTTTGCCCGGGCAGCCTGCCTGAAACGGCCCGCATCATCACCGGACACACGGCAGCAGCTGCTGCTGGTCAAAAGCAGACTGCTGTATAGTCAGGATTTGTTTAATGACGTGATGTGTTTAAGTGTAAAGGGAATAGATTGTTACATTAGACTGACTCAAACAGTGTAGCACATGTCCGGGGGCACAATAGCTGCATTAAATGGCTCACGAGTCTTTGACGAATACATCTTGGGTGTTTATGAACAATCCTGACTGTTCAGAATAACAACAGCAAACAACATTTTTAAGTTAGTCCTCGTTTTATTAATTATACTTTTGTTGGTTTCCTACGAGGCCGACGTTCTTAAACTAATCTCTTTAAGTGGTGGCAATCAATGGTTCGTAACTGAGCCGAACCGTGATGCATCTCCCAGGGTCTGCTCGATGTTTAGAGTTGTTCCCGTTTGTGAAGATATAGTACATCTCCTGTCATGTTTGCTGGTCCTCTTTTAGTTTTTTAACCCCAAAAAACACACTCTGTACAAATGTGTGTTACGGTCAAGGACAAAGACTGGACAGAAAATAACCAAAAAGCTGTCCATTTGTAACTGTTGAAGGACATTCGTGAACCTGACTAGCACTACTTCATAGTAAACCTAGTAAAAGTAAAAACTGTCCAAGAAATTACTCAAAGAATATCTGGTTAAAAGGCCAGTCAAGTGCTGAATAATGATCAGAATAGTTAAAAATGACGTAATCAGACAGGCAAAAATGCAAAGTTATGTCCAGTTTGTAATGAGTAAAATGAAAGAAATTAATACAAATAAAAGATTGAGCAGGTAGAAAATAACAGACAAACAAAACTTTAGACCAAACAAGAAGCTATGCTTTAGCGTAAGCTGCAGGTGTGTGTGCGTCTCATGAATCTTTTGATTTTCTTCTTCTAGTGAAGTTACTCACTTCCGGTAGAGTGAGCAGACGTTCTTCTGTAGAGTAGCAATACTTAAAAAAATATTACTCAAGGAAAAGTAAAAAAGACAGCCTAGTGAAACTACTTCTATGGGGTTCTATTTGTGCCAAAAATATGCTCATTTGCACAAATGGAACTCCATAAAAAAAGTCCACGTCCCCCCAAGAAAGTAAAAGTAACTGAATTTTAGGTTGAAGAGTTAGACTTACCCAAAAAATAAACGTTTTGGGTTGCCTAGAGACCACTGATCTGTCTTAATGGGTTACTGTTGGATAAATTGTATTATTAGTAATTATCAAATATTTGTTGTATCATGTAGCCTTGTAGTTACATTTAGATAATGTTTCTGTGTGTTAAATAACTTTGATTCTATCCTGAGACTGCCCTGGGAAATAGGGGTGACAGCTACTCTCAGCAGCTGTTGCCCTGCAGGACTTCCTACAAGACAGAGGTGTTAATTGCTCCCAGCAGAGTTTTACAGGCCTGACAATAAACTCTGCTCTGTGCTGCTTTGTGATACAAAGCCGTTGCTTTGAAGCTATGCAATGTGTCTTGTTTCACACCGGGCCTGGAGCAAGAAAGATTTAGAGTATAGATAACATGTGTCTAGAAGTGAATGTTATTTAGCGCTGCAACCATGTGATGAATGCTTTGACCCCACCCCATAGGGTTGCAGCGCCCCTTGTGGCAGGTTCCTAAAGATCAATAAAATAGAGGGAGCGGGAGATGTGTTTCCAGAGTAGGTGGAGATTTGTAACTGGAAACATCTCTCTGTCTGCTCTCCTCGCGAGTATAAAAGAATCTAACTCTCTTGTCTTTCCTGTATTTGTTTAATTGTCTCTAATAGGTATTTAGACCTGACATTATTTGGTCCTTCGCAGCCGGATGCCAAAATACCGGAAGGATTCCAGCGGGCATGGTGGACCCCAGTAAAGACCGTGCGCACGGCAAGTTTCCTAGTGGAAGCTTATCAGAACCTGTTCAAGGGCTGGCGCTCTGCCTGCCTGCTGGGATCTTACGGTTGACGGCTCTGACGGGAAGACAGGAGAGGGTGAGTAGATTCTTGTTTAAAAGTGTGGCGAATGACTGCGGGTCATTGCGCGAATAAGAAAACCCTGGACATTCTAGACTCTAACAGGTAAAAAATAAAACTGAATCCGTGAAGGGCGTCCGAAGTCCTTACGTAAAAATTTCGTGGAAAAGGCGCACGGAGCCTAGTATTAACCTGCAGTAAAATTTAATAAATTGGAAGATAAAAAATAAAAATAATAAAATTTAATCAATTAGCCGATAAAAAATTAAAATAATAAAATTTCCTCAATTCGATATATAATAATAAACTTTAATCAATAATAAAAATATTTAAATCAGGCATTAAAATTGTAATTGGAACGGATGGCGGAGTCCGGCTGAGCAGGAGCTTAAATTCCGCAGCAACAACACGTGTGATTGTGAGTGTGATTGGAGATATAAATACCGCTTGGTGTTTTATCTCATATAAAAACAGTAGGGTTGTAACCAGCAAACCTGTCTTGGATGCAGAGGTAAGAACCCCCCACTCGAAAGAGTTGAAGCGGGGGTTACCACTACAGGTATTTTTAATTGCTGGCCTACTGAAAAGATCTCCAGTTTATAGGATTCCCTATGAGTCGGACAAACTGGGCTAAATTGTAAAAAAAACAAAAAAAAATGGGGAAGAGTCTAAGTAAAATTAAGCCGACAGCCAGTTTAAAATCAAATGACTGGAAATATGTTGAAAATCAGGATCCGCATAAAATAAAACATTTAGATAAATGGATAACAAACTATAACTTTGACGGCCGTCTAAACTCACAGAAACTAACAGTACTGCAGGATGAAATAAAGCAAAAAACAAAGTCAAACCCAAAGAAAATGCGCAAAGAAGGGTATGAGGATGTAAAATTTTGGTTGGAATTAGCACAAAAAAGAGAAGAGGAGGAAGAATCGTTTGATGAATACAGCCTGAGAATACATCAACATTACGTAGGATTGAAAACTGGGATTTTAGATGGATGCATTAACCACGCTATACACGTAGAAAAGGTCTCAAAAGAACAGACAAAGGTTTCAGGAGCCTTTTTCCCAGATGAGGAGCAAATATTATATCACGACAGGAGAGGAAGAGGAAGATTTAGGGGTAGAGGTCAGAACCCCAGAGGACAGAGAGGGAGAATGGGAAGAGGGAACTACAGACAAAATAATTACAGACAAAATAATTTCAAACAAAATTATTTAGGATGTTGGTGTTGTGGGAAGGAAGGACACATAGCCAGACATTGCCCAGAAAAAAATACATAGATCAGTCAGCATGACTAGAATCAGAAAGTTTAGAGAGTGAAGAAGTCCAATTTAAATCTACAGGATTTATTATCTATGGACAGTGTAAGACCAGAAATAACACTTTTTATGCAGGGATGGCCTTATGTAGCTAGGATTAGTTTTGATTCCAACCACTGATGGGCACATAGCGGTTAACAGGCAGTCGAGCAGCAGGAGGGGGAGGGGAAGTAGCTGAAGTTACCAAATACCAAAATAACAAAACAGAAGGGGAGAAACAAATAATACGAAAAGCAAACTTTAAGTGGTCTAAGAACTGGGGAGAAACTTTGGTGCAGGGAATTGCAGCTCCCACTGGGCTTTTCTCCCTCCCCCATGTTGCCCTTCAGAAGAGGCAAATAGTCAGCCACACACGACTAATCTTTATCCTATGATACAGTTAGCAAATCCAAATGTAGGGGAAGATGGAGCAGCGTCCACGATTCTGGTATATAGAACGTGGACCTCCCCGCATGTAACTCTGTTTTAAATAAACTAAAAAAAAAAAAAAACCCCAAAACACAGATGATGTCTTTTCTAGGGTTAACTAACTATTGTTGAGACTGGGTGCCTAATTCTGCAGTAATAGTGGTTCCTTTAAGCAAACTAATATATGGAAAAAAAAAAATTTAAAAATGTCTTCCTCTTTGGAATGGACAGAGGCAGCAGAGACAGCACTAAGTGAAATAAAGCAGGCCCTAGTGTCAAGTGCTGCGCTCGCCTTACCAGACTATAAAAAACATTTTTTCCAGATGGTGGATTGCAAAGGTCAGTATATGACCTCGGTGCTAGTTCAGCAACATGGTGATAAAATGAGACCAATAGCATATTTTTCTTCCAAACTTGATAGTGTGGCGTGTGCCCAGCCTCCCTGTGTGAGAGCAGTGATTGCTGCTTCTATGGCAGTAGAAGTTAGTGCTCCTATTGTACTGTTTCATCCGTTAACATTAAAAGTACCACATGCAGTTTCAGCACTATTATTACAAACAAATATGATTTTTTATCGCCTGCGAGGCATCTCACTTGTATGAGCACATTATTATCGCAACCTCGTCTGACTATTGAAAGATGCACGATTTTAAGATCCTGCAACTTTGTTACCTCTTCCAGATGATGGTACAAAGCATGATTGTCAGGAAATGGCAGAACAAAATGCAAAGAGTAGAAATGATTTAAAAGATCTACCATTAGATCACGGTGAAATACTTTTTGTTGATGGTTCCTCAAAGAAAAATGTACAAGGGAAAACTCAAACCGGTTATGCAGTAGTGACTAAAAAAAAATAGTGTTAAAAGCTAAAAAACTTCCCTCACACTACTCGGCTCAGGCTGCAGCATTGATAGCGCTAACCACCGCTTGTAAACTAATGAAAGATAAAGCAGTGACGATTACACCGATAGTCAATATGCGTTTGCAACAGTACACACGTTTGCACAGTACTGGCAAAATAGGGGTATGATAACTTCTACAGGAAAACCAGTAACTCGTGCAGACCTATTAAAAGATTCTATTTATGGATTTATTTATTTTTTTTAAGAACTTTTAATGCATTACAAAAGGTCATTTCATTTCAAAAAAGTGCCTACAGAAAGAAGAGAGGGCTGCAAATGAAATAAGGAAATAAAGTTAATAAATAAATAGAAACAGGCTCTAACTGTAAGAGGCATTGCTCCGATAACAACAAACTGCAGTATGCAACCGATTCTAGATAGTTTCAAAATCAGTCTTTTTAAACTGACCAAAACTTTAGGATAGATAAAATATTATTAAATCTACAGGAATTATGGATGAATAAGACAGAATACAATAGAAGTAACTCACTTGTTAACTAGAAATTGATTGAATATAGAAAAAGTTTGCTACACTGTACAAATTTGTTGTTGAAGGATAATATTAAGTTAGAAATAACTTATGGGTTAATTAAAGAGGATCTGGTGGAATTTTTGTAGTGAATGATGTAGATCAGGAGACTTGCAGCCCCCCCCCTTGCAGCAGCTCCGCAGGGGGGCCACAGAGTTGGGCTGTAACTGCTACCCCACTAGATTCAACTAATTAACATGTGAAGCCTCCTTGCATACCACTAATTTTAAGTGCGAAGTAACCTCTGCTTACAGCAGTTCAGCAGAAAAGGACAAGCTGCTGTGAGGCACATCATTGTCTCTCCCATCTTTAAATTTGTTTTCATTAGTCTGACTTTTTATTTAAGCTATAAGTGTCAGTTCTTCTATATTTTGTTAAATATAACGAATTCATTTCTTTCTTTTGAGTTACCAGTTTCCTCTTGACCCGTTCAAAAAGGGGAGGGGAAATTTGGTTTTTATTTTAATTTCTTTCATTTGTAGATTTAGTGATATACTGACCAGTATTTGTTAGGGTTTTGTGTGTTTAATTGCCCCTTAGTGTGTGTTAATGGTCTGATCAGCCATTATCTAAGTTCCCCTCATGTCTTGTTAAGTCAGTTTGTGCTTGAGTTTGTTCTGTTACCGACTGCATTGTACTTTGTTATGTTGATTTTAGTTTGGGCCCAATTTATCATTTTTTGATTTTTTGTTGACTATATTTTGAATTTTCTTCACCGTCTCTCTGGCTGGTTAATGCGAAACCTTCACAGAGTCTAAATTGGTAAACACGCCTTGTCAAACACTAGTGAAAATTTTTGAGGAGTTTGTAAAATGAATTATTTGACAATCATAAGAGTTAAATGTGATAAGGAGCTTTAAAACTGTAATGTGAAGTGTTTTGGGAAAATAGTAATCTTGAAGATAAAGCATGATAACATAAATTGTTTTGTTTGTTTTGACGAGTTTTACCTTTTGGGAAAAAGGCAGCATTGAATTTGGTAGAATTTCTCAGGGAACATCATAAACCTGTTTTATCAACATCGTTATTTAAAGTAGTAGAAGTATGATGCATTAGCGAGTAATGCATCATCTGGGGGGAGAATATTGTTATAGGTTTATCTTTTATATTACTTGAATAATATTTTTTATTTTTGAAGAACGTTTGATCCGTGTTACACATAAAAAGTGAAAGGAAAGATATGGTCTGGTGAAATATATGTTTCTTTTGAATGGATTTGAGTCGTTCTCCATTGAAACATGTTCTGCAATGGGCTAAAGGATTTTGAAACAATAGATAACAAAATTATAGCGATTAATGAAGCATATTTTGGTAAATTAATTTAGGAAAACAATTATAGAAATTAAAAATATTATTGTGTTAGCCATTTTCAGAGCATTAATTTAATGGAGCAAAAAATGTTTAAAGAAATGTTTTGAAGAATCTGTTATTGATTAAAGTTATCACTAATCAGTAAAAGTACTCAGGTGGGATTATAATGATTTTTCTAAACTTGATTTTTGTTTTGATTTACATCCATTTAAAATGGTTCTGAATAGAACTTTAAATTCAACGACAAGCAAAAGACCTAGGTAAAATTGGTATATTCTGAAAATGCCTAGATTTGTTAAATTATACATTGACATTATAATTTCTCCAGGTCTAACTCTTTTGAATTTTTGTTTAAGGAAAGCATGTTGAATGTTTTAGACAAATAACTAGTAAGATCCAGTTTGTACTATAAAAGTAATTTAAATTGGACTGTCTAATTCACTTTGATATTCATTGTTTTGATGATAAATGTAAACTGTACAACTGCAACAAATTTGAAGTTTTTGTTTATTGTTTTGTTTGTTTAGTTCTATTTTATAAGATTGGTTTAAGAGAAAGATCTGCATATGTTTAACATTTTGGCAAAACATTACTTTAGAAACATGTCTTTTGAAGCTGGTGGTAACGGGGTTTTGTGCATTAGTTTTCTCTGTTATTGCCTGTATATGTCTGTCCTACATCTGCTGAAGATCTAATACTTTTTTTGTCTAGTGTTTTGTTTCAGAAGAGGCAACACTTACAGAAACGTGAAGTGACATGGAAAATACAGATACTGATCCGACATACATCGATGCCATCGGGGTCCCTCGTGGAGTGCCTGATGAATATAAATTAGTTGATCAGGGTGGGGTTGAATCTACAATTTGTTGGTGGTGCACGATTAACAAAAACGTAGACGGAATAAATTACATCCATTACAATGTACAAAAACTGGGAAACTGGACACAGGCTGGTTTCGAGGCAGTGTATGAACAGCTGCCTGCTACTTCACTGATGGCTTTTCAGAACCGCATAGCTCTTGACATGCTGCTGGCTGAGAAAGGAGGGGTGTGCATGATTTTTGGAGAAAAATGTTGCACATTTTTACCAAACAATACAGCAGCTGATGGAAGCTTAACGAAGGCCATTACAGGGCTTCGCACCCTTAATGGCAAAATGAAGGAACACTCTGGAGTGGATACTTCCATGTGGGATGCATGGATGGATGCTTTTGGGAAGTATAGAAACCTTGTGTCCTCTGTCTTAGTATCAATTGCAGTATTTGCTGCAATTTTGACTTTGTGTGGATGTTGTTTTGTTCCGTGCCTGCGTTCTTTGTTCAACCGTCTCATTACCACAGCGATTTCACCCATGGAGGACCAGATGGCACAGATGTATCCTTTATTAGAGAAAAAATCTGATGTTGACAAAGCCTACTCTGATGATGACTCTTCTTCTGACAGGTATCCAGATCCTAATTTTTGGACTGGGTATAACCCCTGAGTGTAAAAATGTTTGCTTTCAAAAAAATGAACTCCCAGCGGAAATCATTTGAAGTGACTGTTTTTGGAGGGATATTAGACGACACCAAATATTCGATAAACAGGAGGGAACTGTTGGATAAATTGTATTATTAGTAATTATCAAATATTTGTTGTATCATGTAGCCTTGTAGTTACATTTAGATAATGTTTCTGTGTGTTAAATAACTTTGATTCTATCCTGAGACTGCCCTGGGAAATAGGGGTGACAGCTACTCTCAGCAGCTGTTGCCCTGCAGGACTTCCTACAAGACAGAGGTGTTAATTGCTCCCAGCAGAGTTTTACAGGCCTGACAATAAACTCTGCTCTGTGCTGCTTTGTGATACAAAGCCGTTGCTTTGAAGCTATGCAATGTGTCTTGTTTCACACCGGGCCTGGAGCAAGAAAGATTTAGAGTATAGATAACATGTGTCTAGAAGTGAATGTTATTTAGCGCTGCAACCATGTGATGAATGCTTTGACCCCACCCCATAGGGTTGCAGCGCCCCTTGTGGCAGGTTCCTAAAGATCAATAAAATAGAGGGAGCGGGAGATGTGTTTCCAGAGTAGGTGGAGATTTGTAACTGGAAACATCTCTCTGTCTGCTCTCCTCGCGAGTATAAAAGAATCTAACTCTCTTGTCTTTCCTGTATTTGTTTAATTGTCTCTAATAGGTATTTAGACCTGACAGTTACTGACCTCTCAGCTGCACACAGACACAGCAACCTGTGCAGCATCTACTCTTAGTGGTGACACCTGGTCACACACCACGGTGGCCACTCTCTGCTGTCAGAGTGTGTAATGCTATAATGGTGGTTTCAGTGGGAGCGGTTGTTGTGTGCATTTACCCCCCTGCAGAAGGAAACACCCCTGGCTAACGCCGGGTTCTGGGCGGCCAGGAAGGGAAACCTGGCTCTGCTTCAGCTGCTGCTCAACAGCGGGCGAGTGGACGCCGACTGCAGAGACAGTGTACGGACGCTGCATGCCGCTCAGCCGCACGCTGTAACCGTAACCCGCCTGTGGCAGAGATACAGAGAGCGTCGAGCGTTACCTCTGTGGAGCATGTGTTTGTGTTTGTATGTGTATACTTTTTTTTTTTTTTCAGTTTGCATAATGTGAATTTATCCGCATCTCACTATTGCAGTTCTCTTATCACCAAGATTTTTTTTGTGGGGATTGTCTTCTTTATTTTGAATGCATGTTTCTTTTTTTTATTATGGCTTTTGTCTTTGTTTGTCTTCTCTTGTACATTCTCACTTATATAACACCTTTAAACACCAAGAGTTAAAAAATATTTTGCATACCAGACAAGCAGACAGTAAAAAACAAAAATGTGAAAAACAAATAATAAACAATTTGACAAAAAAAAAAAAATCTTACAGGTACTCCCAATACCTGAATATACAGTATTAAAAGACATATACACATCTTTTTTTTTCACTGTCTGACTTTTCTTGTGTTAGGTTAATTAAAAATACCAAGCTGCTTATTGCCACAAAATTAGAAGAACAAATATTTCAAAGATTTATTTATTCATGTCTTCAAAATCAAAAGTTTACATGCAGAATGATCTCTTCCTCTTTAAGCAATGAGGAAAAGCCCATTTGATGATCTCACGACTTGAAAACTTCTGATAGGCTAATCGACATATTTGAGTTAATTGGAGGCACACCTGTGGCCACGCCCAGAACACACCTGTATCTTATTTGGGGAAACAAGAAAAATTTGGTCGAATTTAACTTCAGACAATAAGAAGAAATGCGTAAACCAAAAATAAAAGCCAAAGCAGGAAATCCTGGGAACCTCACATGTGACAGGCGCTGAAGAAGGAGCAAAATCTGTTAACTGCAGCCATTTTTAATACCAGTGCCAGATTATGAATAAATGCAACATTCTAATGGGTTGACTAATTGTATGTTTGTTTGTTTTTTTGGGTTTTTTTTGTTATTGCAGTATGGAACGACAGCGCTGATGGTGGCGTCATACAACGGCCATTATGAGTGCGTCAAAGAGCTCATTATGCAAGGAGCAGACATTAATTACCAGAGAGAGGTAGATCTGCTCCAGGACACATTACTCACAATATTTGTTGAGGATAGAGGAATTTTCCTCAATAACTATTATCATCAGGAAACTATCGCTGCTGTTTTCGAAATTCTCCATTCACCTATTCGGCGCACAATCAAAGAAAACGACATCTAGAGTAACAGTGATTTTTGTTCCTTAAGGTTTTTGTTGTTTAGTCTTCAGATCTAACTCTAACTGTAACACATGTGTAGAATGAGCAGGTTCTTTGGAGAGCTATTTTGATGTGCTTCATGAGAAATATTAACTAATATCATTTGTGAAGCAAAAGGAAAAATGTCTTGTAGCGATCAACTTTCACTAATAAAACACCAAAGTCTAGAGTTGACTAATTGGATACCAGTCCTCCATGTAAACAGCTGTGTCTATTTTTATCCTCAGACAGGTTCGACAGCCTTGTTCTTCGCCTCGCAGCAGGGACACCATGACGTCGTGAAGCTGCTGTTTGAGTTCGGCGCCTCCACCGAACTACGGACAAAGGTTCGACGTAACCATGTGGGGGAAAAAGCCAGGCGACGGTTCAGCCAGTTACCAAGAATACATCCAGGTGGTTTTTGCGTTCTCCATTCTGAGATTACGCGTAACTTTCATGTTGTCTTTTCATGTTTCGCTAACAGGACGGTGGCACAGCCCTCACCGTTGCCTCGCAATACGGACACTCGACAGTGGTGGACGTCCTGTTGAAGAACGGAGCCAACGTTCACGAGAGGCTAAACGTGAGATCTGCATCTACAGGCCTGGTCTCTCCTCAGACTGTCACACCTGATCTGTTCTGTACTCTGTCTCCCTTTGTGTCAGAAACTTGATGGTTAGTTGATCTCAGTGCAGCAGGAATCCCGTCTCTCTGGTTTTCCCCAAACTGCTGAGTCAGTCATGAATCACCTTGAGCAGGATTAGCATGTACCAAAAACAGCAACAACCTTACTGTGCGAAAATTTATTTAATGAGCTAATCATTGGTGCATTTACAATGAGTTTTGCCTCTGCTAATTCTTTTTTTTTTTTTTTTTTTTAGGATGGAGCTACACCTTTATTCCTAGCTGCCCAGGGGGGTCATGTGACTGTGATTCGTCAGCTGCTGGCTTCTGGCGCCAAGGTGAACCAAGCCAGGGAGGTAATGCTCCACCCCCCCCCCCGCAGGCACAAATCCCTTCACATGCCTGCACTTGTCACCTGCTTTACCCTATAAATCTGTTTAGTTCTGTCTGTCATGCCACTGTTTGTCGCTCAGCGTTCACGTTTTGCGATAATGCTAATCTGAGCGCTTCATCTTCCACCGTGACCAGTTTCACCAAGGTAAACAGCAGTTTTCTAATCACGTCTGCCGAACATATCGGCACACGATGTAGCTGAAACGCAGGCGAACGAAAGCCTGACGTCTGCCGGTAGCTAGGAGATTATGACTTAAACAGACGACTCCTTCAACTCTGTGGTTCTGAATGTGGAAACGGAGTTTGTTTTTCTCCGCGACCTCCTAACCATCCATCTCTCTCCCAGGACGGCACGGCACCCTTGTGGATGGCAGCTCAGATGGGACACAGTGAGGCGGTGAAGGTCCTTCTGTTACGCGGAGCAGATCGGGATGCTGACAGATTAGTACATTAATCCTCGTATGAAAGTCACTTCAGATTGGATTGAAGAGTTGGATAAAGTTATCTTACCTTGAGAAAGTCTCCTTGACTGTGTTGAGAAAAGTCATGAGGTCAACGAAGCGGTATTTTATGTTATACGATCTTATTTTTTCATGATTGATGTCTCGCAAAATATTTTTTCCAAACAATATGCTCAAGTAGTGCATAATGCTGTCACTGAAAGCACACAGTCTTCTCTTTGTTTCAGAGTTTGTTTGCATTAACTGATTACCTAATTAGAAGAAGTAAAAAAAGAAAAGATAAAAAAAAAAAAGCATAGACCCGATTTGGAAGATCTGTCCACAAACAATTCCAAGGCATCAGTATTATTTTATACGTTTTATATGCTAAAGGAAATACAAAATGAGTAAGTGAAGGTCCTTTAATTAGTATTTATATAACTGAAACACATTTGAGTTGTTACCACCACAACACCTCAAATTTGCTTATCTCAATCAACCAAAACAAATTACAAAAAAGCTGTTATTTGTGGTTTCAGATAGACGATTTGATAAATCTAAAAACTGTGTTTAAACTGGATTAAATATGATTCATATTTCTGACAAACAATGAAATAGCATAGAGTTTAGTGCTGAATGGGCGCTAACTTAAATTCTTACAAACAAGTGAAATAAATAGCATTTCTGCTGACATTTCACAAATAATCTCACACAAAATTCAAAGTTGCAGTATTTTGGTGTCAAGTTTTATTTAATTTTTTTTGTAGTTGAAAGCAGCTGAAGCTGATTTGTACATTTGGTCTCTCAACTTTCAAGGATGGATCGACGGCGTTATTCAAAGCAGCGCTGAAAGGACACAACGGCGTCGTCGAGGAGCTGCTGAAATTTTCTCCTACGCTCGGCCTTCTCAAGGTTAGGAATCTTATAGCTCTAGCTGAAGGATAATCTTCAAGTTTCCTGCAATTTACAACTAAATGAAAGATAATAGAGCAGGTTCCCTCCTTGTCTTGTCTCCAGAATGGCTCCACTGCCCTTCACGCTGCCGTCGTGGGTGGGAATATTCGGACTGTACTCCTGCTGCTCGCAGCCAACGCCGATACCGCTTTACCCAACGAGGTAACTCTCCTAACTTTGACGAGAAACCGAGCGAAAAGGCACGCCTGGATCATCCTGTGCGTTCTGTTTCGCAGCATAACGAACTCCCCGCTGATCTCACAAAGAGCGATCGCATCCTGAGGGTTTTGCGCCAGAAAGTTGTGAACAGAGACAGTTGATGAAAGCCCGGACTCGCCTCCTCTCACACGACGACGCGTCGTGAGGGGGAAGAACGACGTCAACGGTGTCAAAACTGCTCAACTGCGACATGTACTGTACACGGTGCTTGGTTAATGATACTGGCTGAGACAAAGCTGTGAAAAGCTGAACAAACTTGAACTGAATGTAAGATAACAGACATCTATTGGCCTTCTCTATGCTGTTTTTTCCTTGGCACACGTTTATTTGTTTACCTCTAATGAGAGGAAGTATGGATATTTTGCACACTATTTATTTTCCTTTTCAATAAATGTTATAAATGCACTATCGGCCGCTGCCGTTTGGTTCTAAGATGGCAGGCCTTGTAACAGGACACAACAATAAACAATAATATGGCGTAATACATTGTGTAACCAGAATGTTTCATTTGTTATGAGGGAATTTTCAATTTAGTTTATTTATATATCATCATATATAATCTAGTTTTTAATCCAGTTATCTACTGATCATCCTGTGAATCTGTCACTTTACAACAATGCTAGAAGAACTGGGTGCTAGGCGTACTTTACATAGAAAAGAAGGGGGAGGGAAGATAGAGTTTAATGCTAGCAATAAAAAAGACTGTTCAGGAAAAGTGTGTGGCAAAACACAGAAGCGCTATACCAGGAGTTCTTTCTGTGAGAAAGGAAACTAAGGATGTGCTGTGGGATAAATGAATCTATTCAAACACAGTTAAAGGTGTAAAGGACTCCGTGAGGTTTATGTAGCATCTAAGTCGAGAACAAAAAGAGTGTCAGTTCTGACTTCTGAGTTCAAAACTTTTAATACCAAAGGAGGGAAGAAGTGCAAAAATATTTACAGAAAACTGTGGGAAACTGAAGTCTGTCCTTGCAGCTGCAAAGCAACATCTTTGGGAAATAAACTTCAGAGTGGAGACATAACATAACCTTAAGTTCAACGCTGTCATAAGACTTTAGCATGTAATTACATTTTCAGTCACGCTCTTGAAAATAAGACAAAGAAACACTGGACCAAGAGGGTTTTCTATGTGAAAAATGGAAAAAAGACATAGCAACAATGGCTCTGTCAAAGGTTTCATCCAGAAAAAAGAAATACAAAGTCATTAATATTAAATTATTTAAGCTAATTATTTTTTTATTTATTGGTATCATTTCGTTTATATATATATATATATACAGTACAGACCAAAAGTTTGGACACACCTTTCTAATTCAATGGGTTTTCTTTATTTTCATGACTATTTATAAGGCAAGAAATCCCACTTATTAACCTGACAGGGCAGGTTGACCTATGAAGTGAAAACCATTTCAGGTGACGACCTCTTGAAGCTCATCAAGAAAATGCAGAGTGTGTGCAAAGCAGTAATCACAGCAAAAGGTTGCTACTTTGAAGAAACTAGAATATAAGGGGTATTTTCAGTTGTTTTACACTTTTTTGTTTAGTGCATATTTCCACATGTGTTATTCATAGTTTTGATGCCTTCAGTGTGAATCTACAATGTCAATAGTCATGAAAATAAAGGAAACTCATTGAATTAAGAGGTGTGTCCAAACTTTTGGTCTGTACTGTATATATTTTATTATGTTGTCATTGTGATTTTTTTTTTTTTTTTTTATAATCTGAAATTAGCTTAAAAAAAAGATATCTACTCACTTAATTACTAGCACACATAGTAACTAGTATTAACAGGTTCATCACTAACTCCTCTGTCCAGTGGGGAAGAAACAAATCTAAGCACAGAAGGAGATGTGACTGCGTGTCTATTGGAAACAAGTCCAGATGATTAACAACTTTACAAAAGTCTAAAAGTTCACCTGGACCTTTTGGCTTTCTTTCAATATATTTATGAATGATGACATCGGCGTTTTCCTCCAGCAGCGACTCGGTTATATTCAGGAAACCAAACGGGGACGTTGGAAAAAAAAGAAACGTCAAGGATGACAGTTTGGTCACGTGAGCACCGCGGAAGCAGCAGTCAAAGTTCAGATGCGGAAGAGAGACAAACCTTTGGGATGTTTAGCGACTGAAAGTGGTCTGAATGTAACTTTTAAGTAACCGGACACGAGAGGAGAAAAGAGCCACAAGTTTTTAATATTTAATCTCAACGCACCCGGACAGGTCGCGGCGACAGAAGCGGCTAATGGCGGGCGGAAATTTACAGGTAAGTGACAGACTTTTAAAACATTGACGTGACTCACCTGGAAACCGGTACGACGCCTTGTTTAGCTCAGCTTTAATAAACAAACTAATAAACACGCTTTTATTTCATTTTAAGTGGAGCCGTTTTGTCCCAAAATGTTCGTAAGGGCGCACTTTTTACTCATTACTATAATTCAGTAATGTTTTTAATTATTTAGAGTGTGACGTCTGGGGAAGTTGGAACATTTTAAAGGGAAAACGTACTAGTCCTGTATTGCTAATGTCACTGTGATGTCAGTTTGTGGTTATGAACATTGCTGACTTTTATTCTGCTTAATAAAAAAAAAAACATTACATGCTGTGATATACTATTTCTCTGAAAAGTTCTAACGGAACAAATCAAAGGTAAATCCAATGATTACTTAATTTTATAAGCCCCTTATTAAATAGAGCATAATATTAGCATGATAACTCAAGAACTATATATAAATAGATTTTTATTTTATTTAAAAACTCTCCTTTTGAGATCAGCACTGGCATCATAGCTGAAAGGAAAGGAAAGGAAAGGAAAGGAAAGGAAAGGAAAGGAAAGGAAAGGACAGGAGCGTGTTTACCACCGAGTGACGTCACTTCTTTATTAGCAACCCTGATTATGTTGGCTTGCATTGAACGTTTCCAAACGTCTTTATCAATTTCCTGTGTTATTGTTTGCCTTTAGAAAGCTATCGACCTGGCCAGCAAGGCGGCACAGGAGGACAAAGCCAAGAACTACGAGGAGGCCCTCAGATGTTATGAGCATGCCATACAGTACTTCCTACATGTTATCAAATGTAAGGATTCGCCGTCCTTCCCCTCACTCAACTACACAGAACTAGATTTTTTACTTTTTGTCATTGTGATTCTCTGTGTTGTCGCTGCAGACGAGGCGCAGGGTGACCGAGCGAAGCAGAGTATCCGGGCGAAGTGTGCCGACTACCTGGACCGAGCCGAGCAGCTGAAGGTTTACCTGAAGCAGAAGGAGAAGAGTCCTCCGGCCAAACCTGTCAAAGAGTCCGGGGACAAAGGGTTAGAGCGGTCAACAAATCAGAAATAAACTGATATTCAGCTGTGTCTGTTGCTGGTGTGAATATTTTAACACTTCTTGTTGTTTGTTTTTACTAAGAAAGAAAGTAAACTACTTAGAAACTGCTGCAGTTGTCTGATTAATTAAGTATTTGTTTGTGTCCTGATGATTTATTGTTTCCTTAGCAATCAAAATTATATCAATAGCTTTGTAAGCTGGAATTGAATCTCGTTATTCCCTGATTTTTGCCATATTTTAGGAGTGAAAGCGATGAAGGGGAAGATCAGGAGAAAAAGAAATTCAAAAATCAGCTCTCAGGTGAATGAAATTACTGTTTGATTGAATTCTGAGAAATGCTTTAACTGGGTGCAGTGACTGAAATCATCTCCTTTTCCAGGTGCCATTGTAATGGAAAAACCAAATGTGAAGTGGAACGATGTTGCGGGACTGGAAGGAGCCAAGGAAGCCTTGAAAGAAGCTGTCATCCTCCCAATCAAATTCCCTCATCTGTTCACAGGTATTGGCACAAAAAAATAAACAGAAAAAAGAGCTGCAAACGTATGGCCTGTTTCTAGCTCCATGCTGCGTGTGTTTTTCTAGGCAAGCGGACTCCATGGCGGGGAATCCTCCTGTTTGGTCCTCCGGGAACAGGGAAGTCCTACCTGGCCAAGGCGGTAGCGACAGAAGCCAACAACTCCACCTTCTTCTCCGTCTCCTCCTCTGACCTGGTGTCCAAGTGGCTGGGGGAAAGTGAAAAGTGAGGTTCTGGTTTTCAGGATGACGGTGACGACAAATTGAATGTGTAGAGGGGAGGGGGGACAAAAGAAAACTGTCCCACTGTTGTCATTTCCTGCTGCTAGACTGGTGAAGAACCTGTTCGCTCTAGCGCGGGAACACAAACCGTCGATCATTTTCATCGACGAGATCGACTCCCTCTGCGGCTCGAGGAGCGAAAACGAGAGCGAGGCCGCTCGCAGAATCAAGACGGAGTTCCTCGTTCAGATGCAAGGTGACCAAGAGGACGCTTGAGTGCAGTTAGTCAGAGCTAACTAAAGAAATGTTTTGTTTTTCTGTTAGTAATTCTTATTTCCTTCGTCTTTAATTGCTTATTTTGTCATCGTTGCCGCATTTTTCTCCCGCCAGGCGTTGGAAATGACAACGATGGAATCCTGGTGCTGGGAGCCACAAATATTCCTTGGACGCTAGACTCGGCCATCAGGAGAAGGTTAGCTCAGCGCGAATCCTCCCTGTCACCTCTGAGGGTTTATTGGAGCTGGCTGTCGTCCACATCGTCCAGACGCCGAAGGTCTCGTAATGGTTTACTGAAGCTTTTGTTCCGGTGCCAGGTTTGAGAAGCGGATCTACATTCCTCTGCCAGAGGAGCACGCCCGCTCCTTCATGTTCAAGCTGCACCTGGGCTCCACCCCCAACGGGCTGACGGACGACAACTTCGTCACTCTGGGCAAGAAGACAGACGGCTACTCCGGGGCAGACATCAGCATAATTGTCAGGGACGCCCTCATGCAGCCCGTAAGGAGGGTTCAGTCAGCGACTCACTTCAAAAAGGTAAAAAAAAAACAACATCTTCCAGTTTGTTTTTTTTTATCAGCTGGAAAAACTTCTTTTGGAATCAGTTTTTTCCTGAAATTAGAAATGTGCCCGAGTTTGAAAGAGGTTTTCATATCAATAAACGAAGTGAAAAATAAGTCGGGAAAATATTTAAAGTTAGCTTCAGGCACAGAAAACGATTGAATGTCAGCATAATAAACAGTTTTCAAAGCAATTTCCAAGTAAATATTCCAGATCGTAGCAGGGAGTTAAAGTTGTGTCACATATTTTGATGTGTTTGGGTTTGATTACTCCACTCAGCTGCCTCTTTTAATAAACCTCATAAACCCACTATAGTCTAAAAATAACCAAAAGTTACACACAGTTGATTTCTATCTAGGGAACATAGTCTGAAGGTTGTCCCAAATTATTAACTAGTTCACTAATCTCTAATATAAGGTTCTGGCTCTTTTTATTGGCAGCTCTGCCAAAGATGTGTAAAAGGCCTTTGAAAGTTCATCTTTATTTGCGTTGGCATAATCTCACACTGAGCGATTTAGAAAACCTGTCATTTGAGTACATTCGTTCAGTTTTGGGGATGACTATGTTGTGAAAAAATAAAATTATTGTCTGTGCTCAGTGAACCATTTTTGTGTTATTTTGGTCTGTTGTCTTGCTGAAAACATTTACATTTGGTAGTAAATAGAACTTTAAAAGTTCTTGGAGGCTTTGAAAGAGCAACAGAACCTCAGCATCACAGATCCTCCACCGTACTTAACAGTAGGGATGAGGCGCTTTCCTAAATACTGCTAGTTTCCTGCGTGTCAAACTTACCTGGTGTTGTTGTTGGTGAAAAGCTCAACGTGTTGCGAAGATTACAGGAGTCTAAAGATTTGACCAACTAATAAAAACAGCAAAGGAATTGTGTTTTGGTTAAATTTATTTAAGAGATTGGCACTTTCACCAATAATTGTGCTGGTTTAAAACATCTTTTAAACCATGTTGTTTTTTTGTCCTCACTGAATAAATGCAATCATAGAAATAGTTTACATTTTTTCTAAAGTATTCAGTATTACATAATGCTACTTCAATATAATAACGCGCTAAATTAATACACATCTTTACCAGTGGTGTACTTTGCGTCAATACATACAAGCACTATGTCGGGAAATAAAAAAAATAAGGAACTATATTTTCCCAGGTTAGCTTAGCATGAATTTGTTGTAATTTGCAGACAGTCTCCACACCCAACTGTGCTTCCCTTCTGCTTCCGTATAGAGCTGTAACCCTAAGAGAGGCAGGTTTTCTTTTTTATCTTCTGTCCATCCAAACTTTGATAACACTTTTGTCCGATCCCACATTTTAAGGTTCGCGGATCTCCGTTTAGCAACCCCGACGTTGTGGTTGACGACCTGCTGACGCCGTGCTCACCTGGAGATCCCGACGCCGTAGAGATGACGTGGATGGAGGTTCCTGGGGAAAAGCTGTTGGAGCCTGTGGTGTCCATGGTAAGAAACCAAATCAGTGCTTTTAATTTACAATA
Source organism: Xiphophorus maculatus (assembly GCF_002775205.1). Lineage (NCBI taxonomy): Eukaryota > Metazoa > Chordata > Actinopteri > Cyprinodontiformes > Poeciliidae > Xiphophorus > Xiphophorus maculatus. The sequence goes on along the minus strand of NC_036451.1, from coordinate 22,359,206 downwards.
TAGATGATCAGATTGATCTGAACCTGCCATGACCTGCTCGGTGGTCTCTGTGCAGGCCGACATGCTCCGGTCTCTGAGCAACACCAAGCCCACAGTCAACGAGCAAGACCTGGACAAGCTGAAGAAGTTTACGGAAGATTTTGGTCAAGAAGGCTAATCTGCTAAAGATGGGAGTTTGGTAATTTTTTCCTTAATCAATTATACTTAGTGTGCCAATCTTTTGGTCTGTTAAATCTTAGAAATGGACAATTCGCTAGGTTCCTAGAATGTACCTTAGAGTTGACCGTTTCATCTGTTGTTCCACTGAAGCTAGTGTTTACGAATATACCGACACGTCTTTGCACCTTTTCAACACTACAAACATCACCACGTATAAGGTGGATTTATTTTGTACCAAATAAACTTTGCTTTAAAGTTTACTTTTAGGACTAGAGGACGGTTTAAATTTACAGATGTTGCCTCCTTTATGAACACAAAATCACTTGTTTTCTTTTCTTTCATTTGATTCTTCTCAGGCTTTTGGGTTTTGTTGCTTCTAAAATGAATTACGGTCTATTCAAAGAAGCTTTTTCAGCAGTTTCCGTGTTATGTTTGTATGTGTACATCCGATTTCTTCATTATGATGTTATTGTAGATATACTGTAGTTGGTCATGTTTTGATCAGTGTGTTTAGGCGGTGACTTTTGGGGGTCAAAATGTTTGGAGTTTATCGACGTATTGTTAAAATCTGAGGTCATTTTATGCATCTTCTTGTGTTCTGTGAACAAGACTCAGGGCTAAATAAACACAATGCAAAAGTAATGTGAATATATTTATTTGTTAAAATAACATCTTGATTTAATCAGTACATCCGAGTCCGATTAAGTCACATCTTTAAACATGCTTAAGAATTGCTAAACAAAGTAACTTTACTGTTAAGCTATTAGAGAAAATGAGTTCTCTTTAACATTTCTTAGGCTCAATAAAATGTTATGGAAGAGGCTGTTTGTGGAGGTGAAATCACATACCTTTAGGTTCTTTAAACAGAAATAAACTTTAACTGAATGTTTGTGCACCAAACATGAACACATCAATATGAACAAATCAAAACAGGAGGTAAGTTTCAGCAGCTGCCAATGAGTCAACAACAACAAAACAAGAAAATTAGACAACAAAAAAAGAAAAATAGACCAAGCGATAAATTGAAATAGAGGACTGCAGAAATTTTGTGTCCCTTTAAACTTCAGGATAATGCTACTGCGCCTTCGTAGTTGGTGTCCTTTTTCAACAAACAAAACAATGCAAACCAACATTTCTCCAGATGACTTTAAAGATGCTACAGGGAAAGTATGTATTGATTTAGTGCATCCAGTGCTTAAATCCCAGTCTGACTCAAACACACAAAGCCAGGGGCACACTGCGGATCTGTGACTAAAGCAAATGGAAAGTAAACAAAGGTTACAGTACGAAAAAAAGGTTCATTCATTTTGCAAATATGAAAGGCCAACTGTGTGTGAATCTGAAGGAAACTGAGGAAAGCGACTTGCGTGTGATAAATGATCTAATAAATAACAGGCCGGAGAGAATAATCGTTATGGTTTTGGTTAAAGATATTTCAACGCACATATCACGAAAGGAGCAAAAACACTGCCTGGGAGTATTGGAAAGTGCTAAAAAGTATTTACTAGGTCATCCACTCTGTCACAGTCATGTCTCATTGATGTAGTCCAACAGAGGACACGCTTCATTTGAAATCATGTGACTGCACTGACAAGAGCGCACGCTGTAAGCTGTAAATAAACGCTTTAGCGAAGCGGGACCAATTAGAAAACGGAGAAGAGCGAGCTGATTGCCAGACCGGTGGCTGCTCCGGCGAGCATGCCCAGAGCCACGTCCCCCGCGTCGCCGCGCGGCCGCTCCTGGATAATCACGTGGTTCACTTCGGGGGCCACATATCCACCTGAGCAACATGACAAATTCATGAATTAATCCTCCACGTCGCAGCCAAAAACCTAATACTGCTGCAGTCATGCTGAGCGGGGTGGAGTTTATTTACCTTGATATTGATATGGATAAGCAACAGCGTAGTGTCGCCCTTCGCCAGAGTATATAATCTGTGTGGGATGAGCAGGCGGAGCGGTGTAGTCTCCGTATGGGCCTGGAGCATAAACCTGGGAAAAATCCCACATGAGGCTTACAGATACAGATGAACACTTCCACAACGTCTGCACTAGATGGCGACAAAACGTAGCTTTGAGCAAATTAGCTGCTCTTAAAGGGTCTCTATTATGAGTTATTAAGGATACATATTGCTGATTTACAGCAAAATCAAATAACTACATTAACTTCAGTTGTCATAAAAATAACAGAACGCTCAAACAAGTCGATTTTACATAATACCGCCCCTTTAAATAGTAACTTTAAGTTTACGCTGGGGTTTGTTCATTTTCATTGTAAAGGAGTCTGAATGAATTAAGCTAAACAAAAAAATAAAACAATATAAAATGCAGCGTCAGAATATGGATAACGCTTTCTATTTTCCAGTCGCGTTAATGTCGGATACTCCTTTTACCTGTGGCTGGGCGTACTCTGAGTAAGGGGGAGGAGCAGATGCCACGACTTCCTGCGCAAAGCCAATCTGAGGAGCAGCTACCACCTGTGAAACATCAAACAACCAAAAAAATTAGACTTAATTAGTTTACCAGCAATACTGAGCTACTTGCTAAGACAAATGCAACAAATGCGCACTCATTGAAGGTTTTGGAACCGAGAAACTGGTGAGAGGTTATGGGAAATCAATGAGCTTAATGTGTATGATTGGCAGAATTCCCTTTCTGTTTTCATTTATTATTAGATTAGTTGAAAACAGCATTAAAATAATAGCATTATAATTTCTTGTAATAATTTTTGGCACAATTTAGAACTTTGTGTTCATCACAAAAGTAAAGAATAAAATACAATGAACTTTATGCTGCGACAAAACAGAACGCAATTCAAGACGTGTAATAGTTCAATAAGGCGGTGTAGAGAAGGAAAATATGAGAACTGTCTCACATTGCACAAAAAAAGGGAAAACTACAAACGTAAATATGAGACCTTGCACACAAAAGAGTTCCTTTAAATGTACGAAACATTCACCGTGTTTATCCTGGCATCCTGCAGTGCCATGGTCCATGCTCTGCAACCAGGAAGAGAAACCACATTAATGTCAGATGACCCAAATTCTACACACCTAAACATAAAATTAAACCCAAATTTATTAACCTTCCTGACAAATTTAAATATAAAATTATTTTCAATCAAGAGGTTTGTTCCTGATAGGAAATGATAGGCATCTCTTAAAAAATATTCATACTGGCATGTTGAAAATCATTGCCATGACCCTAATCTTCAGCTTTCTCCAAAGATTTTCTGTCAGAATATCTTTGGAGAAAGTCACTCAAAAATGATTAATTATACTTACAGTCAGAATAAAAGTTTACTTTAGACCTAAATATGCCTGGGATATGGATCATTTGGGGCTGAGTGTCAATTAATAACTGACATAAAGACTGGAGAGTATATCTGTCGGCTTACAAGGCATCATCTGCACTGTCCGCACACAAGCTGATGACCCGCCCGTCTCTGCACACGATCTGGAACAATGTGTCGCGCGCTTTCCCATCCGGTGGGTTCAGCTCTGGAAGGAAGTACAAAAACACAAAGGTGGCGCATTTGAAACAATATCAAAACTGTCAGTAACAACACCTCTCATCCATTTTAATGATCCAAAACCAAACAATGTGACAATACCCTGACAAGCAGCAGAGCCGCGGATGTTAATGCAGTGGACTCTCATGTGGATGTCATCCTCCATGTCACGCCGCTGCTGGTCATTGTAGAACACCAGGCGTCCGTCGGCCCACAGGTCAAACCAGTTTCTTTTCCACCGCCGTAGGATGGTGCCTTCAAAATAAACATTACAATTGTTTTTATTATTATTATTTATCAGGTCGTGTTTCTACAGACATATATTTTTTTATGTGCTACTTAACTGCTGATTTGCAAATAGAAAGTTTTAAAGTTTGCTCACTTTGTCTGTGGAGCCAGCCACTTTTTACCACAGCCATCTCAGAGGAAACTCCTAGAGAGAAAAAAAAAAAAGTAAATATTATTACAGTGTCTTGCTCACAACTCCAGAGGCTGGTAACAGGGTGGGGCATGTCTAAGAAGAACCTCGTGAGTGGTAAAACAATTACCAAGTTCACAACGATGTCTATTGAAATCTACAGCATTAAAAAAAAAACAAATACCTATGTTTTTTTGATGGATAAATGTAAAGATTTAGCACTTATTTTTGCATATAGCTTATAAACTAATATAATTAAGCTAACCATGGTTGAGGCTATTGGTGTAAAGATATTGTTGACTTTGTATTACATCAAGAATTTATTCCAAGTTAAGTTGAATAGCAACCTTTTATTTTTTACTTTGACTCTCAGGGTTCCTCAGCTTTACACATTAAAGGAATAGAAAGCAAGAAATTGGTAACATGATACTGGTAAGAAGAATATGAGGTTAAAAAACGGACACAGGACTAAATGTAAGAAATAGATGAAATATTCTTCGCTAGTTGCTTCCTGTAAATAGCTAGAAAGGAGCAGACATGTTAGCGCGAGTTTAAACTGTTTATAGGAAAGTAAAAACTCCGACTATACGCTCTTATATGACGTTAAAATGTGTTTTTTGGTCTAAATACTTACTTGAGTCCTTAAATGTTTTGGACGAGACAACCTTTCTTGAGGATACCGAGAATGCGGAAGTGATATGCACAATAACACGATGTGTTGCTCGGAGCAAGAAATGTCTGACCGCTCAGCAAAGTGGACACATCGCAAATATCCGTTACGTCTTCGGTCTGTGGTTCGCGTTAAATCCCGCCCAGAGAGCATCTTCGCGAATCAACAGTCTCTGTGGAGAGGGCGGTGTTTGTTTTCAATGACGTCATCCATCAGCTGACCACGGTGGAAAATGCCAGCAAAAGAAGTGAAGGTGCGTTTGGTTATTATTAACCTCCTGTTCCAGGTGCACACAAGTCTAGTGCGAGCAGTGAAAATTTAAATTTTTTTTGTTTTAGATGTCTCAAGATCATTGTTTAACCAACCAAACAACCAATATGTTTTCAGGAATAAGAACAAAGATTCACAATTCATGGTAGCAACACTTTGTCAATTTTTTTCTTTACATTATTATCTCTAAATCTGAAGGTTTTTCCAAAATGTTTTTTGTTTTTTTTCCCTTGGGCCATCTCTGTCATAAAAAAGCAAAAAAGTAAATGTTGATATATGATTTTCAGGCAGGTTTAAATTACTGTTGAAATTTTAACAGTTATTCTTCATTCTTTTTGAGCCTGACTTTACAAATTGATATTTATCCCTGCATCCAAGGTTGATGCAGGGATAAATTATAAAAAATAAATTATTTTAAAAGTCATAAATTGTAACTCCATAACGTGTTTTACTGCACACAGTTCTTTTTTTTTCTAATAACCTGTGGAAAAATAAAATATTTTTAAAAATTTTAATGACAGACCATTGTTTTTATTTATTTATTGAAAAAAAATGCGTTAAGACATTGTCTTAGCGGCCTAAAGCTGAGTAGTACTCAACTTTATGTATTTTATATATTTATTTAGATTTGTATCATACGAATAAGTTTTGCGAACAAAAAAAAAATAGTACGGTAAAGAAAACTCGCATATATTTGTTTGGTTTACAACCGAACTCTGAAACTCGCATCGCCACGCCACCTACCGACGGCAAACCCTGCAGTCCAAAACAAACGCTCCCTGTGACTAACTGTTAGCGTGCTAACGAGAGTACGCAGAAGCAAAATAGATATCCCAAAATGGCAACGGCAATTTACTTGGAGCATTATCTTGACAGTGAGTATCGGGGAAACGACATGTACCGTGATTAACATTGTCACGTTAAAGTTTGTTTGAGGTTTAGTTCTGTTTATTTATTTATTTATTTATTTCTCTATCGAAGGACACGCTCGAGCGACTAGAGGTAGATTGTAGCGCAGGCACGTTAGCAAATAGCTCGCTTGCTAACAGTAGCGTTGCTCCGATGGAAATAAAGCAGAATAAATTGTCACTTTATAGTTTCTCAGTCTGCTGATGTAAAGAAACGGAATTAAATTGGCCGTATTAAATGGTACACAACGTAACTACTTTATAACACGGATTATTTTTTGCGTTTGTAAAATAAACAGCAGGACGTATTTAAAGATTGAAATTGGAAAATAATTTCTAATTTTATTTTTTTTCGTCAACATATATTTTTGTCGTCTTATTCGGGTTTTTACTGTTAATTATTGCACCGTGTATGTGCAACCTGTTGGAGATCGCGTTTCCCGTAACTGTTTAGGCGCCGGGGGGGGGGGCGGGGTGTTTGAAGCAGCGCCCAAACTGAGGCAGTCCGGAGCTGCACACAGTTCCTTCAGCGCCCCGAAACCAACGGAGTCGCTGTGTAAAGATCGAACATCGTGGTAATGCAAACTACTACGCCATAACTGCATGTTGGTTCATGACGTATGCGTAGTGGACAAAAAGGTTTTCCCTCAGTAAATTCATCAAATCATATTTACCATGTTTGAAAAGGCAAGAAAATAGCAGCTAACATAGCACTCAAAAATCCTTCTCCGAACTATTCTTCTTTTCCCCCTGATGCGGGTGAATCTGTACATTTTTCAGCTTACAGATACGTATTTGTGGTGTGGATCCATAGTTTTAAATGTGCTCACACTCTAAATGTCGACGGTGCTGAAATATTAAGAAATTCTGCAATTTGCATTATTGGAGTCATACTCAAACTGTCATGCAAAACATAAATATATTAGGCAGTAAACTCTAGTAAATGAATAAATTGGCTCATTTTTGTCGCTGAGGATTTTTAACACCTATTTGAATTGTTCATTGATGTAAAGATTATAAGAAAATAGACTGTATGTTGGCCTGAAATTATGGTAAAGTTCTAAAAGAATATTGTTCAAATTTCCTGACCAAAATTTCACTTGTTTTGATCATTTTAATTGTTGATTTCAATTAAAGTAGCCCACTAATTTCAGTCTTTCAAGCCAAAACTGTTACTTTTGCCTGTCGATTGATATCGGTTTATTTATTTATATATTTTTTAATATCAAAATACATGTTAATATTATTCACTAATTCTCTGTCTAGGTATAGAAAATCTACCATGTGAGTTACAGAGGAACTTCACCTTGATGCGGGACCTGGACAACAGAACCGAGGGTCATTATTTTACCATTTTATTTTTCGGTGCCATTTTAAATCGGTTGCTTTTGAATTTGCATAACGAGCTTTTGGAGCTGTGGTGGCATCGGTGGAGTTTCTCTGTCTCTCCAAACAATCCCCTGTCGTTTTCGCAGAAAAGAAAGGCGAGATCGACAAGCTGGCGGAGGAGTACATAGCGAATGTGAAGAACCTCGCCTCGGCGCAGAGAGTGGAACACCTGCAGAAGATCCAGAACGCCTACAGCAAGTGCAAAGAGTTCAGTGATGACAAAGTCCAGCTTGCCATGCAGACGTATGAAATGGTCAGTCTGAACACACATCTCCAGAATTCACCTAACTTCTTCCTTTCGATATTTATTTATCAGTTGTTCTGGTAGATGTTTAAATATTTTTTTTATCGTTTGCCTTCATTTGTACGGAATTAAACATTCAGACCATTTCTTTCCCGCAGGTGGATAAACATATCCGCAGACTGGATGCAGACCTGGCTCGGTTTGAGAACGAGCTGAAGGAGAAACTAGAACAGAGCGGCTATGAAAGTGCAGATGGAAGAGCGCTGAAAAGTAAGTCGGGTAACCAGAAGACTTTTTCCTGTGAGTCTGCATGACGAGTTTTGTTATTATGAGCAATGTTTAATTCTCCCCCCCTTTTCTTCTTCTTCTTCCCCCCAGAGAGCGAGATGCGGAGCCAGAGAGAGAAGCGTGGGTCCAGGGGTCGAGGAAGGAAGGGCTCCGACGAAGATTCTCCCAGAAAGAAGAAGAAGGCCAGGTAACTCGGCCTGTCGGCTCAGGATTTGCCACATCTCAAAGGGTTTCTGTTTGTGTTTATGAGTCGTGGTGCATGAGTTGCGTTGATGCTTTCAGTCCGGTCCTGAGCGACGCCCTCCTGCCGATGCAACCGTCAGACGTTTTGGACATGCCGGTGGACCCCAATGAGCCGACGTACTGCCTGTGCCACCAGGTTTCCTACGGAGAGATGATCGGATGTGATAATCCTGATGTAGGTTTTCGACCTTTTTTTAAAAAATATTATTATTTATCCTTATCTCCCTTCTAAATTCATCTGAAACCATCTGCAGGCTGACGTGATTTTCCTGTCGTTTCAGTGTCCCATTGAGTGGTTCCACTTTGCCTGTGTTGACCTCGCCACCAAACCAAAAGGAAAATGGTGAGACCTGAACTCCCTGGAAGATATCAGGCATTGGTCCAGTAACTCTCTGAACATTTGTCCTTCCTCTTTCCCCTTCATCTGACAGGTTCTGTCCGAGGTGCACTCAAGACAGGAAGAAAAAATGAAATTTTCCTTTCAGAAATGGCAACCTACGTTTGTGTTATTGGTGTCACTAAGTAGTCTAGTTTGTATTTTGTTTCAGCAATACTCCGTTTTAAAAAGACGGTTTGTACAACTTTCCTTGAAAACCTTATCCAGATTTGGTGTAAAGCTACTTTTGTGACATATTTCCTCACCAGCTTCCCCCATGTTCCCTTCCCCCTTTAAATTTTAGCACATCCGTCTTTGTCTTGTAGCTTTAAATCAAATTGTCATACAATACATTTACTGTGTTGTCCGGGTCTTGTCAGAAAGTTTCTCCTTTTCGAGTAAAAAAGATGTAAATACTATCTTGACTAACGAAGTCGCAAGTCCAAGATTGTTGCTTTAGCATACTTGAAATGTCAGTTTTATAAACAACTATTTTTTTTTAAGAAACAAATTAACGAGCCTGCTGAGAATTACATATAAAACACCTGTATGTCCTTACGGAAACAACGGTGGTTAAAAGAAAAAAAAGAAAAAGGAAGTCAGATTTAGTTTGTCGTTACTACCTCTTTAGGGTTTTACACTAGAACCGCATAAATGACTGCAAGTGACCGAGTGATACAACAATCACCTTAAACCAAACTGGCAAAGAAGAAATGTAAACTCAAAATTTCAACACAAGCCTATGACATTTTTGAATGTATTGTGGTACTAATGGTCAGTCGTTGTCTTCTGTCACCTGAATGAGGTATTCAAGCACTTTGAATGAAACCGTTGCCCCTGAAGACGTTTGATCCTGCGGGCGTTTTAAGACGTAGTTTCTCATAGCCAACTTTGCTATTGAATGTCTGCTGTTTTCCTGGCTTGTACAACTGTAGGGAAAACGCCGGTTCTCCACATCGAACCGTACATGGACAAATATATAATGTATTTTTTTGTATTGAAAAGATATTTTGTAGACAAATTATTCCAAAGAGATATGTGTGTTGCGTTTAAATCCCGGTGACTCAAGATGTAATTTATTAGAACTTTAGCAGCTTCTTTTATATTTGACTGTGAATATCCTTCATTTATGTGCAAACCACAATAAATAAAACCAAAGTATGTATTTTGTAAAAGTCTTGTATTTTATAACAAATAAATTTCAATTATTAATCCTACGTTGTTTTGTTGTAGCTTGACACGTATGTTTTCTAAAACACAGGGCTGTTTAGTTTGATATTATCAATCGTATCTGAGCTTATGCTGAAATGTCTGCCAGAGTGTTTGTTGTTTATCTCCACTAATTGCAGCGGACATAACTGGAAGTGGGACCCAAATTAAATTCCACTCGAGCCCTCCTCCTCTTGGGCCAGTCCTGTGTCCAGGAGAAAGATGGCTTTATTTCTACTAGGTGTTAACGCGGTCAGAGTTTCAAATGTCCTCATCTGATTCTTCATCCCAGCTGCACTTCTCTTCCTTGGATTTGTCAAACTCCACCTCCAGGTCGTACACAAAGTCCGGGTCATCTTTCCGCTTGCGGTTCCTCTCGAACAGTGTGTCCATCTGTCCCTTTTTGCGGGCCAGTTCCTCGTCCTCCAGTTTGTTCAGATCCTCGTCGGGGTCCAGCTGGAACGAAGCGAGGCTGTTCTCCAGACTCAGGCCCTGCATGTGGTCGCGCAGGACGATGTGGAGTTTCTCCAGCTGGTGTAGGGGCACTTGATCCAGATAGCCCCTGTGCCTTGGGTGGTTTTTCAATCTTTCAGCAGCCGTGCTGCAGTCTGGAAGTCAGAGATCATATCAAGATTTTAATTCAGTGGAGGCAAACGCACAGCAACAGCTGTTTTTATTTACATTTTAAAACTGGTAGAGACAGTCCAAACCACAGCTGCGACGGCAGTGAAAAGCACTTAAGTTTTTTTGTTGTTTTTTTTAAACATATTTGTGAAAAGGTTCCTGGGGTATGAATACTTTTGCATTGCGCTATTATCATAAGGATTGGATAACTGTTTCATTTGCTAATTATTACATTTATTTTTGGACCCAGGAACCTTTTTATTTATTTATTTAAATTCATAACGTAAAGCGATTGCAACATGACTCATTTTGATCTTTTTGTTCAATCAGGAAACTGTCAAAGTAAGTGTATTCATTGCTCTGCTCCTGAAACTGTAATTCCAATACTAACTATATAATTGCTGAAAAATATTCTCTTACCAGAATGTTTGAAGAAATTTCGTATGGGTATGATTCTTTTGCGTATCTTATTGGTGTCGGTGTGGATATAAACCAGAACTATAGAAGGAGGATTGAACTGCACTCCGCACCGCTTTGCTTGAAATCCCATCGCCTTCCGTTTTCGATAAAGATGGTTAAATATGTCCTTTTCTGAGGTTTAGAGTTTGAAAGTAAATGATTTAATCCATAATAGCTGTAATATTGTTCACTAAATTGAAAACGAAGAGAAATGCTTATAGGATTAATTGCAGGACCTTTCATGGGAAGCGTTACCAAGGAGCCTTACGTTAGGCAAAGATTTTAGTAAAGCCTGTCCAAAAATATTTTTAAAAAAGGTTATATGAGCCACTGTCCCGTAGTTGTAAAATTGAATTAATTAACTTTAATTAAACCTGATTATTTCATTTTAAAGTATATTATAACAGCTTGGCAGCGACGTTAAACACTCGAGGGACTGGATTTATAGTCAGGCAGGATGCTGGCTTCCATAAAACTACAAAATGGTCCTACGATGTTGTCTTCCGTAAACATTTGAATTAGGAAATGTGGAAAAAGCCTCGCACATTTTCAAAGTATTTGTGTTTTCAAATACTTTGAAAATACATGTAAAAATTTACTTTAGCGATTGTGATGTACTTTGAATTGTTTTTTGTGTTGGCTTGCTTATCTAAATGCTATTGTTTGAACAAAGCGGGTAAGTAATATAGTTAGACGTCTTCTTTCTTGGCAAGAAAACTGATCTAATGATTAATGTCTTGGAAACAAAAGAGATTAAGATTTTCCCTAAATGTAAAAACATGTCCTCATGTGAAGCACGTCTCCGAAAATACAATTGACCAAAATATCTTTGACCAAGACATTATACTATGGACAGTTTAAGCCAAGAGTTCCTATATTTAAAAAAAACTACTAAATTGCAGTAAAATACTATCTACAAACTCTTTATAAAATGTTTATCTGTATAATACTCCCATTTTCGCAGACGAGCAGGAGCACTGCGATCAGCTCAAACAGTGGCTAGAATCATCCTCTGTGTCCCTGGAGCTTAGCAAGAAGGGCTTCCACAGGTATCTGGTTATACACCTGTCATAACATTATGACCACTGGCAGGTGAAGTGAATATGTCTTCATCTTGACACATTACGTTGTAGATGATAGCAGGTGGACAGTTTGTCCTCAAAGTAGATGTGACAGAACCAGATAAAGTTGGCGATCATAATGATTTAAGTTGACAAGGCAAAATTGAGATGCCTTTTCAAGAAAATGCTTGAGATTGTGAAGATAATGTTGGTTTTCATAGAAAGTAGGGATGCACCGATGGCAGTTTACTGGCTGATCGCCAATTTCAATCTTTAAAAAGTCTGACCTGCTGATTCAGATTGTGTCCAATACCAGATAAGTTCGGGGTATGAGATCGACTTTACATGTATGTGTCGACCGATCACCAATCTCCCAAAATTAAGGAGATTGGTGCCAATAAATCAGTGCATCCCTAATAGAAGGGTATCCAAACTGCAGTTTGCTGGATATTTAGCTGCAAAGCTGTCAAGAATGGATAGCAAATTCCTTTATGAAAAAAAAAAACACTATTCCTATACTACAGAAACATTTTGAGAGCTCAACAAAAAGTTTGCTGTGTTACCCTAACTTTTAAATTCCCAACATCTCAATCCAATTGGGGATCTGGGATGACAAATGAGACAGATGACAGATTTGAAGCGCCACCTTTAAAATCTGCCGCTAACATCTTGGCGGTAAAAGCACAGCATAACTTCAAATGTGTAGTTGTTGTCTTGACTCATCGGGGCAGGGCTATTTGGGCAAGAAAAGATTAAATTGATAAGAATGGTTGACTCCAAAATTCGCTGCAGACTGTGCACATAGAAAATGGTGGGTGAGAGTAGGATGCTTAAGAATAGTCGTTCACCACACACAAGACAAGCAATGAAGAACCCTCTCAAATGGACTGCTACAACTCTTCTAGTGTAGCAACCAGTATAGAAACTCTTGTGCAACAATCAGCTGTGAATGTAATACTAACACCTTTTCCACACAACTAATACCTTCATCCCATCATATAGTAATCTAATCTCTTAAAAAAAGAAACAAATGTCATTTGAGTACTATTTTATATTTTTGAGCATAATAGTCTTTGAAATTCTTTATTGATATTATTTATGCTTCACTGTACTTTACTGCTAAGGTTTTGAAAAAGTTGTTATGATTTTAAATCTGCTGCTGTGATAAACCAGTCTGGGATAAATACAGTTTGTCTATTTAGCAGGTGGCCATAATGTCATTTCTAATTCATATACATGTCATAAAGAGACAAAAAGGCTTCAGGAACTCATTTCTGTTGTGTTTTAGGGAGGTGACAACCACTGTTGAGCTCAGACCAAGCGCACTCAGTGGTGCCAGCGTTTTGCTGCTTTACAGATGGCCGAATGGCGTCTTTGTAGATCCATATCAACTGGCATCCCTAAGTGATCAAAGCAACTTTGAGGTAACACCATGACAACCATGGCGCAGTATATTGTTTTAAAAAGTCCATATTTGGATATATTTTTTTAATTATCTTTGTCTTCATTTCTTTAAGATATTGCTAGATTCAGCCATTGACCTCGAAGTGCCTGCTCACAAGACTTCTGGATTTCTAACCTATGTGTTTCCCTCCCATACTGGATCAGCTCCCAGTTTCCTAAAATTAACAATTCCAGTACACGGGCGCTATCACGAGCCCTCTTTTGCTGGGGAAGCATTCGCATCTGTTCCCATTGAACCTCCTGACCTGCTGCTGCGCACTGAAAAATGTAAACAGTTAATGTTTCTTTTCCTTTCTCAAATTGTACAGATGCACCAATCAGATGTTTTTGTTTGGCTATCTTTTCCTCGAGTTTTCCCACCGATTCCAGTTTTGACAGATTAGGGGATTTTTTTTTTTTTCCCCCATCCAAAAATTATAATGCAGAGAAATGTGCTGCACTTTTTTTGATAGCTGTATAAGTTTTGAATCTGACAGAGAAGACATTGTTTACAAAATGATCCTCATTTATGCATCACAGTATAAATCCTTCACTGTATTAGATTTTTATACAGTTTAAAAAGAGGATCATAGTTTAATGGTGCAATTATAGATTGAAAAGTGTGGACATTTTTAGTGTTTTTAATAATTTATTTAGTAAAAAAAAAAATTCATGAGTCAGTATTTGACCTACCAATAAGAGCTAATCAAGGAAATATTGTTTGATTTCAATCTTTGGGTGATTGCTTGGTGCATCTCTAATAAACATACAATTTATTATCTGATCTAAATCGACAATGTTTGTGTTGAAGATGTCTTGATTATGCCCTTGTTTTCCCTCTATAGAAGAAACTCAAAGGGAGGATTTGTTTTCCATATTGAACAGACAGCGCAACTTTTAATCAAACCGATTTTGTAATTTCCTCCATTCCAGGCTCAGATCTTCGCAGATTTGAGTCTCATTCTGTAGTGGACGCTCCATGCACTGTCAGCAATTCCAGCACATGCTCATGGGTGAAACAACCTCTGCAGCAGGTGCGTTTTTTTCTCTAAATCTTTACAAATCATTTTAACAAAAAAGAAAGACACAACCCTACTGTTCAAATCGCCCTCTTTCTCATTCAAAATATATCTTGCTTCCTTTAGGAGTCCAGCACCGTCAGTGTCATGTTACCGGTTGGTGACGGGTCAGCGACGATGCTCGTCTGCGGTGGGACTCTTCTTGCCACTATGGGCTGCTGTGTGGCGTTGTCTAAATACATGTTGAAACATCGAATCGTTTAAGCTGCAACAGTCAACAGGACTTGTTCTAAACGGGGTTATAATGTGGAGCAGTCGTGTCTGGGGCCAGGATCATCCTAGCTGCTTGCTGTAAATGCAAAACAGATCTGTATCTGTTGTGAAAGAATCCCAGGTATCCACATCTCAAACTCTCCCAGAGGAGCGTAATGCGACTCAATGTTTTTACAGATTTTTTTCAAATTCATTTTTTGATATGAAATTGAAGTTTCGCTCAGACATTATCAAAAGCTAACTTGTTGTTGTTTAAGCAGTTGGGAAACAGAATTAAAGAATGTTTAGAGCTACAAAGGATGTTTTAGATAAATAAAATATGTAAATCTTATATTTGCTTGTACATGTCAGAATAATTGCTAACGTTGATGACATAAACATGTGAAACATAAAGGTGTGGAATAGTATAATTTCAACTCAAACCCCTTAGAAGAGATCTCCAGTTGTGATGAAATATATTTAATTATGTAAAACTTCAGTTTCAGCTTCAGTATTTTTTTTTCCTAAGTGTTTTTTTGTTGTTGTTTTTTGGGGGAAATTCAGTGTTTGAAGTGCTGAGTATCTTTGTGTTGAACGGATGATCTAATGCCTGGAGACCCCCCCTGATGGCTAACTTTCCCCCTCACTCCATTCATTGGAAGCGTTGCCTCACTGCAGGGGCCAGGGCTGGGTCGGTAGTTCCGCTTCCCCCCTGCGCCATAGCGGAGTTATCCCAGGGCCGAAAAGACTGATGAAAAGTTGGAACTGTAAATAGTTGGACTCAGATTTTTTTTTTTACCAAGGTGTTTGCGCACACGGTGTAGCAGCCAGAACCCAAATGTTTCGTCGGGAGGATTTTTAGTGGATTTTGTCCTCGTTTTCCCAAACCGTCGGGGATTGTCCGGGAGTCAAGTTGAAGCGGTGTGGAAACTCCGGTGAGCTCCGCCGCTTCTGCGTTAGCCCGCTAGTTGGGAATGTTTGCAGGAGCCACTTTGGCCTTTCCCATATCCTGTGTTGGGTTGTTAAAACTCCAAATTTAATGACGGGAAAGTTTCGAGCTGTACTTTGGTTAATCATTTAGCGTCAGCTTGACAGCTTTTAACCACGTTAGGTTTAAAAGAGCTGCTGTAGCATGTCATGCTAAGCACAACTCTTAGCTAGCACACTTGTTGGTCAAGCGGTGAATGCTAACGTTAGCCTGCTAACGCCCCTGTTGGTGCTCAATTAAATAGCATTTAGAGACAATTAAAATGGTGGAAACACGCATATTACTGGAGAGTCTGCCAAGGCGGAGACGAAATATCAAATAAGGAGCTGCTAGGTGTCAGCTTTACAGAGCAGGACATAAAGAAGGAGTAGCTTGCAATGTTTTCATACTAATCAGGACGTCTATTTTGCATTAGACGCATTAACTTTGCATTAATTTGTAGTTTCTCCCAATGAAACTGTAGAAACTATGTTGCTCTTTTCAACATACAGTAATTGTTTAAGTTTCAGGTTAAAATTAGAGAACGTTTGACTATATAAAGAGGAGGCCACACCGATTGCACATGCCTTTAAGTTTTTACACTTACTCATGTAACATTGGGCTTTATTAAAACCTCAAGAGATGGAGCAACGCGACAGATAGATGGTATCGCACACCCGTAGTCCAAATCATCTAAAAGAACAATGAATAATAAAAAAAGGAATAAGGAAAGGAAGGCAATGCAGCAGACAAAAGACAAATCCAATTCTTAAAAGTATGACGATCATTAGTATTCAGCCGCATTTGTTCAAATACAGATCCAGTGGAACAATTAACTTCACAAATGGAGTTCACTGTGAGTAATTTAATGGTAGTGGCAGCATCAAGCTGTGGGAAAGTTTGGGTTATTTTTGTTTTTTGTCAGCAGGAACAGTGAATTGAAAATCTGTGGCAAGTCTTGACATCTCGGAGATTTCCCAAAATCGCTCTATGAAATCTGTCACAACTTGAGGGATATTTTGCGAAGAGGAATGAGCTAAACCTTCAGGCTGCAGATGTCCAAAACAGATAGAAATCGTAATTTGAGCTGTATTTGCAACAAAAGGTAGTTATGTTGATACTAACAGGGCAGTATATAAATGCATACCACACTTGTAAAACTCTTATTTTGTAGAAGGTTTTTGAAATACATGCATCTTCTTCTTTTCCTCTTCACAATTATGCACTACTTTGTTAAATTTGTGGTTTCAGCTTGGCAGGAGCTGTGGATGCTTAAGTTTATACTTTCATGGCTTAAGTGACAACATAAATGGGAATGTTTTCCAAGAAAAAGTGACTCTGGTGCAGTTTATAGATATCCTGTGCTGTATTTAGAACTTTTAATAGTCATTTTCTGTTCTAACAATAATTAAACTTCTTCCCAGGTGCCTCTCGGTGCTTCGTCTCCTATTCATGTGAACACTAACGCCCCTTCTGATGTGAGTCTTGCCTCCCTTGCTCGCTCATCTCAATCCTGAACCACTTCTTGTTTGGCTGCCTGCTCTGCCCCGCGCGGCACGCGTCCACCTCTCTACAATGTGCGATAACGGAGACCCCGAGGACAAACCCCCCGCCCCTCCGGTGCGGTCAGGAAGCACCATTTTCGGTACCGGTGCCGGCAAAGACTCGTTCTCGGCCAACCACAAACCGCTGCCGTCTGTGCCCGAAGAAAGGAAACAGCGGAAAGGCATCATGTCCATCCTGTCGGGGGCCGAAAAAGGTGAAGTCCAGGGTTTGAAACTTGATGAGAAGCTTAATCCAAAGATGCGGTTGTGGTAAAACGTGTGGTTTCAATTCATTAAAGATTTGGTTTCTTTTCATTTTACGTAGGTAGGAAAAAAGATAGAGACAAAGAGCGACCGGAGATCTCGCCGCCCTCTGATTTCGAGCACACCATACACGTCGGGTTTGACGCCGTTACGGGGGAGTTCACAGTGAGTTTTCACTGTTTGGTCAGTCTTGTTGAAACTCACTGTCTGCATCGTGTGTGAACTTCTGTTATGTTTTGTTTGACTCATGCGTAGGGCATGCCAGAGCAATGGGCTCGACTGCTGCAGACCTCAAACATCACCAAGTCGGAGCAGAAGAAAAACCCACAGGCTGTTCTTGACGCCCTTAAGTTTTACGACTCTACGGGCAACGGCCGCCAGAAGTACCTCAGCTTCTCGTCCTCTGGTGAGAAATTAAATATTCATTTATTTTGGTCACTTTTAACCTTTCCACGCGCAAGTCAAAGAAAGACGAAACACACAATGCGTCAGATCCAACAACAATACAGTCCAGTTGAGTCCTGCTCAGAATAAAAATGAAACTCAGCTGATCATAAAATACCAATTGGGGGGGGAAAGCAGCACTGAGCTTGGAGTACTTTCTGTGGCGATGAAAAAAAACCCCTCTAATTTTTGTGGTTTTCTTTACACAGAAAAAGAGGCCTTCCCTGCAGGACCTCAGTCTGTAAGTAATTCAGACTTGTTTTTAACGCTCGTCTCCAGCTTTAGTGCTGCTCTCTGTGTTTTGAAGCTGAATAAACATTGCTTTTATTTCGAATAAGCCTGTGAAAAAAAGCTCCGAACCCTCATCTCCGAACATCAAAGACATTGACGACGACGACGATGAAACTCCGCCCCCTATCGTGGCTCCAAGACCAGAACACACAAAGAGTGTAAGTCACCACCCATGGGTCTGTGGAAAGAAAATCGGCCACCTTTGGTGTTTTATTCTTGATCTCGTTTAACTTTTCAGCTACAAAGGTTTATTTCATTATGTATTTGGTCAACCTTCCAGATGTACACCCGCTCTGTAATTGACCCCATTCCTGCTCCAAGTACGTGTCCAGATGGGGATGCTGCCTCTAAGTCTGCAGACAGACCGAAAAGGAAGACCAAGATGACGGACGAGGAGATCATGGACAAACTGAGTGAGTTATTACCAAACTACACACTTCTCCTACCTACAGGTCTCTTCATCTTTCTCATGATGTTTGTGATGTGGCTCACAGGAACCATAGTAAGCATCGGAGATCCCAAGAAGAAGTACACAAGATATGAAAAAATTGGCCAGGGGTAAGTTCCGAGGTGTCGCGCAAAATCTTTCATCCCACGGTTCTACCATGCGATGAAGGAATTTGTCTGCCCTACAAGTATGACGAGTTTTTACGTCTTTTGCTGTATTGGCGTAACTGTAGCTGTGGATTCTAATGAGGTTAACATTAGCTGCTACGTTTGTAAATAGTGATGCTTTCGAGTTTTACTTGAAAGTCAAAATTTCAAAATTGAAGAAAACTCAAACAGAACACCAAATGAATAAATAAGGGTACCTATACTTCCCTACGTTCATTATCCAATATGGCTTCTGTCAAGGTTGCTCAAATTAACTATGTGTACGTATAATGGTTTGTACCTCATTAAGCTAGTTACACAGATAGCATATTGCTACCGCTGTTTGTGAATATATTCCGTTGGTGTTTGAATCAATAGAATAACTTGGTAGTGGTCATTGACACGGCATTAAGCAAGTCCATCTAGTTTTGCGAGTTCCAACATGAACGCCCTCAACCTCAGTTTGTTGTTTAGAGCCTGTTGTTAATGCTCAGGCTAGTTAGCATAGCCTCCGATGAGGGTGGATAAACAAATTTCCTGTGACGGTAAGTTGTTTTTCAGCCATTAGCACATAGAGCAGTGCGTACACAAGCATGTTTGACAACACCAAGACCCTCCTCCTGGTTCTGATTTGTTGTTTCTGACTGGGAGCTGTGCATTTCTGCAGATGGCAGTAGGACCACAGGGAGGGTGCAGAGAAGCTTGATTTTTTTTTTTTTTTCACATATTACCTATTTTATGTTGTAATGTCACAATATGATGACAGTTTTATTAAACATGTAAAAAAAAACATTTATAAAAGGTTATATATACAGAAGCTTTAATGGACATACAAAGTTTGATGTTAAAAATAACGACTTAGTTTTTTCTCAAACTGCTCATAAAACAATGGGCTGTTCATTATAAAAAGTATGCAAGATCTTCATTGCCTTGTCTTTGAAATAATTTACAAAACTGTACATTATATTTACATTACAAATTATAAAAATACAGAATAATTCCCACAAATGTCATACAAATGTAGACAGTAATTATAATATAAACATAAAAAACTACTTGTAGCTCACTCAGCTCTTCTGCTCTCCGCCTGATTTCAGTTCCTTTTTGTTTTGTTTTAATTCATATATATTAAATTAGTTTCTCAGCCATGTCACTTTAATGCAGGCACATTTCGCTTGATAATATTGGCCACACTTATTATAGGTCAGAATTTCTCACATAGAGAAGTGGGTCACTTCTTTCGGCAGCCATTTGCTTTCACAAGTGGTTCAAGTGGCTTTTGAATCATAGTGTGGGTTAACGTTTTCACACACAGCTTCTGCATTGTGGCTTTCATTTGTTAAAATAAATGTGTATTTTTCTTATTTTGGAACCTGGTAATCTAAATTGAGCATTTTACTTCAGTTTTTTGTTGTTTTATTTGACTGAATTTCAAATATGAGTGGATTGTTGCCTAAAATGTGTCTAAAGCGGTCCATTTACACTTTTTGCAGGGCATCAGGAACAGTATTCACCGCCATTGATGTCGCAACAGGACAGGAGGTAATAAAATCTCAAAAAAATGAAATGTGTAATTTTTTTCTATTATTAACCAAACTGAAGGATGACTCAGTAAAAAGGTTTACTTGCAACGGTAATTTCAGGAAGCCAAATTAGTAAGGAAATCACCTTTTATGTTTCAGAAATCTTATTGGTAGTGAATCTATAGAGAATTTTTTTTTTCTTTGTGCACTTTCCAATGACAGGCGTTTGGTTTACATTGAACCCAATCTCACCATGAACTTCCACATTAAAGCTGTGGTTGCTCATTTTGTCAGGTGGCCATCAAACAGATCAATCTACAGAAGCAACCCAAAAAGGAGCTAATCATCAACGAGATTTTGGTGATGAAGGAGCTGAAGAACCCCAATATTGTCAACTTCCTGGACAGGTGAAATTAAACTTTAACATACCTTGGGTGTTTAATAAAGTGCCACTTGGGGGGGTGGGGAATCCTTTTAAACCCCAAATGTTGTTATTTTCAGCTTCCTGATGGGGGAGGAGCTGTTTGTGGTGATGGAGTATCTGGCTGGCGGGTCGCTGACGGACGTCGTCACAGAAACCTGCATGGACGAGCCTCAGATAGCTGCCGTCTGCAGAGAGGTGCTCCTCACTCGTCCCGCTTCCGGCAAATTTAAAGAAAGTCCTACGCCGCGCAGAAGGTTAACCCGTCTTAACAATCTTTTCCCACCCTCTTCTCGATTCCAGTGTTTACAAGCTTTGGATTTCCTACACGCTAACCAAGTCATTCATAGAGATATCAAAAGTGATAACGTGTTGCTGGGGATGGATGGTTCTGTAAAGCTGAGTAAGTACGACTTCCTTACAAGCAGCTTCGTTCTTTAGCCTGGAAAGGGAAAAAAAAAAGAAACAAACATGTCCTCCTTCTTTCGCCGGCAGCCGATTTCGGCTTCTGTGCCCAGATCACTCCTGAGCAGAGCAAGCGCAGCACTATGGTGGGCACGCCCTACTGGATGGCTCCCGAAGTGGTGACCCGAAAGGCTTATGGGCCAAAAGTAGACATTTGGTCACTTGGTATCATGGCCATTGAGATGGTTGAAGGCGAGCCCCCCTACCTGAACGAGAACCCACTACGAGTGAGTACAAAGAAATGCTGGTGACGTAGGGTGGAGTATTAAAAGTTGATTTGTGTTTTAACATGGTCTTTGATCAGCTGCAGCTTTATGACTTGAATCAATCAACATTATAGCACAAGAAACTTTGTTCTCTATATTCAGGGTAACTATTGCCTTCAAAATAAAAAAAACTTTTATCACATCTTATGTGATCAAAACATCACATAAGATGATTTGATTCATCTTATGTTTTTTCGGTACAACTGGAACTCTTGTGTAGTGGAAGTGTAGCGGAAGAAAAGCGACCTGTGACTTAATCAAGAATTTTGAATTGGTTTTAGATTATTTAATTGGTTTGGAATTGGAAAATAAAACAGGTTTCGACATCATCACAAATCAGAAATCTAAAATGTGTGGCGTACATTTGTTTTCAGCCACAACCTTCAATTCTTTGTGAGGACACCTTTCACTGCAGTTCGAGCTGCAAATGAGAAATGGCTCAAGCTCAGTCACATTGCATGGTTAGCATCTGTGAACAACAAATATTCTCAGTTAAATTTAACTGGACTTTGACTGGGCCATTTTAACACACGGATATGCTAACATTTTTACCTTAAGAATCACCTTTATTGAGCAAGTTTGTGTGCATGAACAAGGAATTTGACTGTCTTTTGAAGGCAGTTGGGTTACACTAGATTTTATTGAAGGGCATCTGAATAATGCACACCACGCTTTTCAGATGTTTGATGGTAAAATAATTGCGAAACCATCTTCCCTGCACTTCACAACTACGCTTTCCATCACATGAAGTCTCAATAAAAACCTTAAACTGACATAACAGTAAGGCTTTTCTCTCATCTCAAACACTTTGCCAGGCATTATATCTGATTGCCACAAACGGCACACCCGAGCTCCAGAATCCAGAGAAGCTGTCTCCGGTTTTCAGAGACTTCCTGAACCGCTGTCTGGAAATGGATGTAGAGAAGAGAGGCGGAGGCAAAGAGCTCCTACAGGTAAAAACAGTCATTATTTTATGTGTTGTTTTTTTTTATGGTATTTTTTCTGATCTTGCTGTCAATTTGTGTCGTTGCCGCTCAGCATCCGTTCCTGAAGCTGGCGAAGCCGCTCTCCAGTCTCACGCCTCTCATCCTGGCAGCCAAGGACGCCATGAAGGGCACTCGTTAACGGACGAAGCCCAGCCGACCCCCTCCTGCCTTACTTATGCTGTGCACAGATAATGTGCCAACCGTTTAGATTTCGTGCCAGACAATAGGCTGAGAGTGACTTGCCAGCCTTGATGCACCAGCCTTGTAAGCCCTGACGAACCTCACTGTGAAGACCAAAAACCGGGAGCACAACCCCCCCCCCACCGCTGTCAGCACGAACTCTTACCGTCAAATGACAAGTCAAACTAAAGTGCTTAGTTACAGAGTCAGGCGTAGTTCATTTTTGTACATCAAAACTGGTGACATGTTAAAACTAGGCTTGTATTTAACTTGGAATGAAGAAGGCGCCTAGTTTAGTTTGTTTTTTTTGTTGTTGTTTTTTTTAATCAACTGCCTTAAACAAATGCAAAATGTTGCCTAATGTATTGTTGATTGTGTCTGTCTTGTGTTTCCCATGATTTTTACTACCTTTATAATTGACATTTTCAGCCTGTCAGTATCGTAGTTATTTTGATACTTGAATTTCATGTTCGTCCCCCGCCGGTCCACTCCCGTCTCCTGGTCCATATCGTCTCATTCAGTGGACGTTCTGTTTCCCAGTAGACCCATGTCGTGTGGAGATTTCTCGTCTCGGTTTTATAGGAAACGTTTCAGTGCATTATTCATCATGACCATGTGCTGTGATTGTGATGTTCTTTAGCTGACAGAGCTACTGTACCAGTTCCTCCCCCCTGCATCTGTAGTGTCCTGATGCCAGAGGCACACCTTGCAGGCATTTAAATGTTAGATTGACAGGGTTTATACTTTATTCTCTGTTGCTATTAAAATGAGTATCGTATGTTGAACTCTGTCCTTTGTGTTCTTCCAGACTAAACAAGTGGACTTTTCTCACACAAGGGTTGTGTATTTTTTGTGTAGCTTGAGAACCAGTTACCAAATGCTAATTAGATTTTTTTTTTTTTTAAACTGCAGACACTAAACTATTTGTTTAGTCTTTGTCAACACACAAATAAATACAACTGGTTTTAATATGAATTGGTGGTGAGATTATTTGTGTGAAAACTAAAGAGATTATTAATATTTAAATTCTGCTTACAACAATCTGATCAGATGATGGAATCAGCTCTGTAAATACGTGGCGTGCACTAACCAAAAATTATAGATTATATAAATCAAAAGCGTTATTTCCTTAATAAAGTGTTATTCCTGTGGTGGTAATAAGTAGCCATCCACAAAATACAAATTGTGATATTTTGCTAAATTGAGTAACTGATCCAAAAATGTAACGTCGTATCCGAATTCTTGTGCCTGAAAAAATAAAAACAAGGTAATTTTACAAAATGTTTCAGGGGGCGCCACATATATGTGTGTGTTTGTGTAAAAAGTCCCCATCTGTGCCGAGCCCACACGGCAAGCTTGAGTTCGGCAACCTTCGGTTCGTGTTCAGCTAGGACACGCCTCTTATGTTATTCAGGAACTGTGGCGCTTTTATTCTGAAGGGCACAGTCGGAAATCCATCGTCGGAGTAAGAAGCTCCAAACTCGGATGCTACGAAGTTGAGCGCCGGTAATGTCCGTTTGACACCTGAATTAGTAATGGCGGTCCATCTGAAAGACAGAGAAGCCTACGAAAGACTGAACTACCTGTACCAGGTGGGGGAAAGTTTTGACGAACCGCCGCTAGCAGTCACATGTTAGCTACTTTGCTCATTGGGTGTAAACGACGGCGTCTCCGGTTTTTGTGTCTCCTCAGGCTGCGCACTGTGTCTTATCTCAAAACCCAAACAACGTGGAGTTGGCTCGGTTCTACTGCTTCACGCAGAAAACGATAGCAAGACGGCTGGTTCTCAGGCAGTAGGTAGACACGTAGCTTTAGCAATATGGTTTTATTTTGAAGGAATGGGTGAAGGTCGTCACTTCCTTGCGATGTAGCAACTTTTTAAATGTTGAAATTTGTAATTTATTCTTTACTTTATCAATACTTTTGATAAAGTGTTTATGTTTAAATGGTTACTTACGTTTGAAAGAGCGTAAAATAATTTTTCAACTGACATCAAGATAATGTCTGTTGTTTAAATGTTAAAGGGGTTTTTCTAGCATTTTAAAGTCGCACCAATTTTGTATCTATTTAAAAAAAAACATGCAGTAATGTGTTAAATCAATTGACTTTTTGCATGTATAGATATATTCTGGCAAAAAAAAACAACTAATAGACCTTTGAGTTGATTAAAAACATGTTTGTTTTTAATTGTATCATTTTTAAGTTTGTGCACAGCAGCTCTAAATAATAGCATTGAGCAAATATTATATTGCCTCTCTTCATAAATGGGCATAATCTCCCGAGTGAGATTACATTATAAGTTGTATAACTTGATGCCTACCTAAAAGCCTAACTTTCTGAATGGCATTTGACAAAGGAAAGAAAGCACTGTACGTGTAGAAACTTAATTGGACAGTCATTCTTCTTAGAAAAACTGTAAATGGTATAGTTTTTCATTTGTCAGATTTACTCAAAACAAACAAACAAAAAATCAAGTACCTAAAAACAATTGGACAGGCTATAAAAATAAAATAATCCTAGAAATGCCTGCAGGCATAAACTCCCCGGCAGGCAGGAGAGCAGCATCCAGAGAGAATTTTAAATTGTGACTTTATTTCATTTGAACTCATTTTCCTGCAGAGACCCATCAGTGAAGAGAACTGTGTGTAAGAAATGCTGGTCACTGCTCATCCCCGGTGTTACTGCCACGACCAGACAGCGGAGTAAGGCAGATAGTCATTTCAGTGACGTTGTTGACTTTTATTTTTAATCTTTGTTCAGTAGTTTTTAGTAATAAATTCCTGTTTTCTCACTTTGATTAGGAAAAAACAAAAAGAATCGCTTTACTGTAGTGAGGTGTCTCGGCTGCGGCCAGACCAAGAATCTACTGAATAATCCAGATCATTGTTTGTGGGCGGACCGACCCGAGGCGCAGCTGGAGCAGCGGAAACAATCTGGTGAATAGGCAAACTTTTTGTTTTTCTTCTTCTTTAAAAAAAGAATTCACACTTTTATTGGTAAGATTTTATTTTTAGAATTTTATTACTAAAATAATTTTTGGAACGTTTGCACCCTTTCTTGCAGATCCAGGCCCTTCAGCTAAAAATCAGCCCAAATGCCCAAAAGCTGATGGGTCCCAGTCTTCGAAAACGCATGATGCTCAGAGTTCTACCAGCACATAGGTTGTTTTGTTTTTTTTAAGTAGAAAGCATACCTTGGATAAATACAGTGGCTAATATATTTTTTTCATTTAATTTATTTCACTGAATACATGCTGCAAATTGCGCATTTTTTCCACAAGTTTTTTTTTGTCTAAATATAAACAAAGTTGAAGCTACATTAATTTTTTTTTACATTTTTTCCAAATATTTCACATAATGCATCCTTTGCTGCTCAGTTAAAGTAAACCTCTTATTAGCATTGACCATTTCTTGTAATAGTCTTTTTTTTCTATTACCATCTGTCACTTTTTCTTCTTTTCCGGTTTGTCTCCTTTCGGCACTCTGAAGCGTGTCTTCTGGAAATACAGAAGGTTCTTGGCAAAAAGCTTGGGAATGTGACCCATGTAAAGGAGAAGAGCCAACATCATCCCTGGGAAACAAGCAATTTTTAAAGAAACTGTTAACAGACTGCGACACACACACACGAACGCACCGTTTGGTGTTGAGTAATGTGACATACCTGTGAGAGAGCTCAGCCAGTAGACCAATGCATACTCTTTGAAGGTAAATCCAGGACAGTGGAAGGTGAGTCCATAAGCCAGAGATGGGTTCATGAAAGCAGAGGTGTAGCTCCTGGCTGGGAAATAGAACGGATAAGTCAGGACATTAGCTGTTTAGCCTTTTTTGAATGTGAAAGACTTAAAACGTTTGAATAAAACCAGATTTGATGCTTCGTAGTAGGGGTGTCCCGATGCAACTTTTTCCAGTTCCGATGCAATACCAATATTGCAAGTTTGAGCAATGGCTGGTACTGATAATTGATCAGCTACAACGTCGGCATGAATCGTACATACTTTCATTACTTATTTTGTAGTGTAGAATGTTAGAAAAGACTTGATCAAGTGATGTTACACATGAGAACAGTGGTCTACAACAATAGGTATGAGAACAACTGAACTGACCCTTTTGTTATTAAGCAGTGGGTCTTCGTTTGAGATACAAGCGCTGGATAAAAATGACGGAGCAGAATGCTTTTATCGGAGATGCAAGTCGATTTATTCCAATGCTCATATCCCAATCCGATATTAATATCGGATCGGGACACTCCTAGTTCCCATCCCTTCCAATAAGCATAAAGAAGTTTGAACAGACTCACCGACATGAGAGAAGAAAGTGAGTAGAACTGCGATCAGGGGTACCCGGATCAGAGCCGATCTGCGTCTCAGATTTAACTGGATGAGATGAAAGAGGAGCGCGCAGGCACACTCTGTAAAAAAGCCTTGAACCACGGAGACCAGCAGGGACGTGCTGCATTCTCTCGACATGAGGTTTTTGATCATGTGCATGTCGGTCAACTCCAGGCTCCAGTAGTACCTGGCTGCCAGCAGGCCCAGGTGAGCCCCGGCGAACTGGGCCATGACAGCGAGCGCCGTGGGCAGAGCGCCGGCCTCCAGCTGCAGGAACTTCTGCACGACCAGGCTGGGATTCCCCGACGTTCCGGCGCAGAGCACGCCGTGAGTTAGCAGCAACACAAACAGCATGGTCACGGTCACGTCCTGGCCCAGGCCCCCGGCCCACTGGCCCACCTCCACGATGGTCTGTATCTCCAGCCAGCACGCCACCAGCATGAAGGAGGCGGCGAACTCGGACACAAAGCTAAACCGAGGCCATTTTCTGAACAGCGTTTGGACCAAGACCGCGAAAATCACCACCGACAGAAAGTACCCAAGTGATGCGTTAAGTCCAGACATGGCTGACCTCGGGTGTCGTCCTCCGTCTCTTGGAAAAGAGGAATGAATGAAGGGTTGATCCAGCAGCAGGGCTTCTTTTTGACAACGTGGCGCACGCACAGACCCATTTCTTATCAGAGACACGTCAGGTTTTTTATCCCAAAACCACCTGCCAAAATACACACAGGCCTTTATGTCAGGTCAGGCAGCTGGCTGTCTTTCAGTGACTGTTTGATGTTGGTTTCCATTCAGTGTTAGCCTAATGATTCCTGCACCAACGGCACTGTTGGTAATAGGAAATGTACTGCCGTATGGACCGTCAGATAAGAGTTTTAAAACAGGTGAGGTACAGTGCATCCAGAAAGGATTCGCAGTTATCCACGCTTTTTGTTACAGCCTTTATTTTTTATTTTATTTTTTTTATAAGTTAATAAATTTTTTAAGAAATGTGTTAACTTGTTTCGCTTTTTTTGTTCCTCAAAATTCGACAAACATAGGAGAAGCACCATAAACCTGGAACAAACGTTCAGTAAACCACAAAGACGCTGGAACACTGAGTTCCTTTAAATCCAGGCTTAAAACCCACCTGTTTACTCTGCCTCTGATTAGTAGTAAGTGGAACATTGATCAATTTATTTGATGTATATTTTCTTGAAGATGGCTTTTGGCAAGATGTAACACTTATTGCTTGTTTCATAATTGGTTATTGTATGTTCTAATGTGTAAAGCACTTTGAACTGCCTTGTTTCTGGAACCTACTGTGCAAATAAACTTGACTTACAATACTGAAAAAAGTTTCACAGGTTTATTAAAAGTAGAAAACCAAATGTTAGGTCTAAATGACCTAAACACAGACACAAAGAAGAGACAAGAGTCAGAATTTAGTTTCACCTGCAGGGGGAGCACAGTTGAAACCCAGTTACAGATTTCTGCCTATGCTCTGAAGCTTCAGCTGAGTCTTGCCCTGCTTTTATTAGAATTAGGAACTCCCTAGTTACATGACAGTGTGCAGCCCTGAAGGGAGGGGGAGCAGAAAACAGCTGCACACTCACATGAACACAACTCATTCATACAATCTTCAAAAGCATATTTCATAAGATAAGACTATAGGTTTGCAGTTCCTCTAGGCCAGTGGTTCTCAAACTTTTTTCAGTGATGTACCCCCTTAAAAATATATTTTTAGTCAAGTACCCCCTGACACGGGCAAAACATTTTTGGAATAAAACAGAGGTACAGTGCTGTAAATACCCTGTAAATACTGAATATAAAATTCAGTGCATGAACACACATTTATATTTTATTGAACTTTTTACAAAATAATTTTTCCGAAGACTTATTATGAGGAGCCTACTGATTTTTTTAAAGATATTTTGAAAAGCTTCACGTACCCCCTGCAGTACCTCCATGTACCCCCAGGGGTACGCGTACCCCCATTTGAGAACCACTGCTCTAGGCCAGTGGTTCTCAAACTTTTTTCAGTGATGTACCCCCTTAAAAATATATTTTTAGTCAAGTACCCCCTGACACGGGCAAAACATTTTTGGAATTAAAAAGGGGTACAGTGCTGTAAAACCACTGTCTGATTTATTAAAGCCAAACAACTTATATCAGTGAACCTGACAAATACATCCATATTGCAAACATTGCATGGTTAAACAAAAAAGAAAACAGAAGACGGTGACCACCAGGAAGGTATAAAACCAGTCAAACCGTTTTATTTTAAAGGATATTGAAACTAAATACTGAATATAAAATTCAGTGCATGAACACACATTTATATTTTATCGAACTTTTCACAAAATAATTTTTCCCAAGACTTATTATGAGGAGCCTACTGATTTTTTTAAAGCCATTTTGAAAAGCTTCACGTACCCCCTGCAGTACCTCCACGTACCCCCAGGGGTACACGTACCCCCATTTGAGAACCACTGCTCTAGGCAATCAACGCCGGAATGCCTCGTTCATGGTATCCTCCTTTTTCACTCCTCAGCAGGCCGCTTCCAGAGTTTCAGCAAACACTTCAAAACACTCAAAGCACTTCAAGACACTCAAAGCACATTATTAAAAGGTAAATGCAAAGGTCTCTTTAAATACCTTTAAAATAATAATAATAAATGGATGATATTGTAAAATAAAGGTAAAGCAAATAAATAACTATAAAATCCTTCCACACCAAAAAAAAACACATTTATTTCAAATAAATTAACTATCCCTCTCGTACACATCCCCAAACCATCTCAACTTCCGTTTTCATTTTTCTTAGTGTTCGCAGCTCTGCCTCCTGTTTTTTTTTTTTTTTTTTTTGCAAGTGCCATTGTTTCTAATCTCAGGTCATACCAGATCTCTGCCCAACTGTAAAACTTTCCATTCATTAATCATTTTCAGTCACAGCATACTAATAGGATAGGATAACAACTAATAGCACATGTAGTTTATCCATCCACAATGTCTTTGGCTAACTTGAGAAAAACACCAGTAGAAGAATCCCACAGCAGTGTCTGACCATACTGATAGCATCCATGGCTGTTGTTGTGTATAGTATTTCTGTACAGTAGGTACCAGTTAAATGATAAATATCCAATTTATCTTTCAGCCAGTTCAATAAATCCACATCTCAACAGTGGGTCTTGTTCACAAATGTACAACTATTTAAAGGGAAATAGGTTTTCCAGGTCTATTACCAAGAAGCATTGTTACAACAAAGAACTAATCACCCAAACACAAATTTCTTGATCAACACACAAATTGTTCATTGTACCACTGCATATATTCACTGGTGAAAACATTTCCCTGTGCTCTAACTAACTATAATAAACCATGTTATTGAAAAAAAAAACGTGAACGTTCACGGCTGAATGTCCACATTTCAGCTCAGAACTGCGGATGTGTGGAAACGGCTCCCGTTTCACCCTGCAACTCCTGGATATCAACACCACAAGGACACAATTCAATGTAACCCTAAAATAACTTCACGGCTCCGCGTGGGAGAGTTACAGACTCGCGGCGGAAGTTGTAAAACGTCAGCTAACGTTCCGGCGTGGTGCGCGCGCGCGCTGCGCGCATCTGCGAGGGAGCGAGCGAGCCGCTGAAGCGATGATGGCAGCAGGGGGAGCGCAGAGGCTCACAGAGAGCTGAGTGAGAAGTCGCCGGTGATGGCGGATAAACCCTCCACGCTGTTCGTGAAGCTGTTTGCCGCCGGGTTTTACGGTTTCAGCTCGTTCCTCATCGTCGTGGTGAACAAAAGCGTCCTCACTAACTACAGGTAACTGTTTCTCCAGCGCCAGCGCGGCTGTGTATGGGGGCGGGGGGAGGCTGCCGAGCTAGCTGTAGTGTAGCGGCTGGGAAGTTGCGGTGGCTGGGGCAGCGCAGGCAGCCAGCCGAGCCCGTTAGCTCCGCTGTCCGCTAGCCAGGTTCTTCACTGCCGCAGAGAGACTTTACTTCTTTTTCCTGGTCGTATTTCTAAGTCGTTTCTTGCTTTTTCTTGTTTTGTACACGTTGGCTCATGTTGAGGTGCTTTTTCATCTGTCCCTCCAGGTTTCCCTCGTCAATATGTGTGGGAATAGGACAAGTAAGTTGGGGTTTCTCATGGCTCTTTGTATGCGGGTCAGTGGTGACTAAACCAGGCAGATAGAGCTGAACTTATTTCCTCTGGCGTGTCTTTGGTGCAGATGTTGGCCACAGTGGTTGTGCTGTGGGTGGGCAAGGCTGCGAGGGTGATCACCTTCCCAGATTTGGATGAGAGCATACCTCACAAGGTAAGACTCACAAATACTCAAGTTCATAAAAGATGCACAATTTGATGGTCTTTTTTTTTTTTTTTCCTTTGTCTTCTTTTCATGCGATTGTAAACTTGATGTTAAATCCTTGCCTTTCCAGACATTTCCTCTACCTCTCCTGTATGTGGGAAATCAAATCACTGGTCTTTTTGGTACCAAAAGGCTCAAGTAAGTACTCATCTATGCACTGATCTCACAGAATAACGTGACTCGGTGGCTCAACCTCTTCCACTTTGTGTCCTCTGCCACCAGTTTGCCGATGTTTACAGTCCTCAGGAGATTCTCCATCCTTTTCACGATGCTGGCTGAGGGATTTCTGCTGAAGTAAGACTAGCCATGACAAGATAACCCACTTTCTTTCTCCTTCAGACGTTGAATGTGACACAAAACGTAATGCCGGTTATTATTTTGCGCCTCAAAGCGGTCGGATTGAGTTTCATTGTGTTTGACCCCCGTGGCAGGAAGAAGTTCTCCAGGCCCGTCCAGCTGACAGTGTTTACAATGATCCTTGGGGCGTTCATAGCCGCAAGGTGAGCTTCTACTGTTTCCAGGTATCCTGGCTTTTACCCGCACCGGGATTACCTTCTCTACAAAGTGCGCCGTTATCTTGATATATGCTCACAAAAGAGTTGTTGTGACCTTTAGGAGCACCGCCGCTCATCTACAGTAAAAGAAGCCAAGCTGAAATACGACATGGCAAAAGAAAAAAAGACAGTTTGATTTATATGCCCTTTTTTTGCCTGCTTTATGTTTAAAGTGCCGACTTGTCCTTTGACCTGCAAGGCTACGTCTTCATCCTGATGAATGACGTCCTGACCGCAGCCAATGGAGCCTACGTGAAGCAAAAATTAGATGCAAAGGTATGTGGTGGGACCATCTTGATGAATGGTGGCCATTGTTGGGATGGATTCCTGATGCGATTGAGTTCCTGTTAACTCTAGAGAATCAAATCCCTCCTTTAGAGATTTATGGGTCGCAGTTGTTTCTTAAGTCAAGTTATTTTCCTAGCAAAGTAAATTCTTCAACTTTGAAATGTGTTTTTTTCCCTCTCAGAAACTACCTTCAAACTGCACTCGTATCCCTTTTCTTGCATGTCATGGGGGGAAAAAGTTGGATCAATAATGCTTTGTCAAAGCAGGAGCGAGTTTTAGCTTGTTTTATTTCAACGTTTTACGTCACAAGAGCAGATTGCTCAACTCTCACATTACAGCAGGATCCAGATTTAGCCCGCGATGTCTAAAGTGTACCATCTGCTTGTGCAGAGGAGGACTGTCGTCCTGGTAAAACGAGGGAGTTAAAGATGGGAGACGGAGCTGGACGAATGCGTAGAAGCGGTTCAGCGTCTTGGCAACGCAAGACGTCAGTACTCTGTCTGGAAATGTAGTGAATAACTCCCCCTTTCTCCTGTTTTTGTGTCACAGGAGTTAGGGAAATATGGACTATTATACTATAATGCATTATTTATGATCGTGCCCACTCTGCTATTGGCTGAAGTGACAGGAGATATGCAAAAGGTGAGTGAGTTGACTCTTCTTTTTGTTGTTTTTTTTTTTTTTTTGGTCCTTTTAATTAAAATAAAACATTGGATTTATCCTTGGTGATTCCATGTTCTCTTTTAGACAAACGTATCACTTCCATTGTGTCCATCAGTTCAATTTCTTAAACTGAATGCCGTAAACATGAGCTGTTCCTTGTGTGTGTTATTTTTTTATTTTTTATTTTTTTTGGTAAGTCTTGGCAGGGGCCTTGTGGTCTGCCCAGCTGGGCCTCAGCAGCCCGAGAAGCACAAAGACGGCATTATTCACCTAGCCGAGTTGTTCTAGCTGTTCCAGCAGCAAGTCTGGACCGAATCACTACAGTAGAGATACAGTTAACGGCGTTTCTAAAGCCTATGGGATATCAGCGCTGGCTCTTAAAGAGGGGAACGGTGCCAGGAAATTTAAAAACCTTTTCAGCGATTCCACTGAACGGCGTTCTGTTTCCATCTGCTGAAACCTGACGTTGCCACACCCAAAATTAGTGACTCAGTGATTCCTAATTGCAAGGCACCTTCCCCCTATTTATGAATTTGCACTTTTTATTTCATGCTGATTCCGGCGCTTTGTTTCCGACTGCAGGCAGCAGAGTTTGACGGCTGGTCTGATGCGTTCTTCCTCTCCCAGTTCGTCCTCTCTTGTGTCATGGGGTAAGATCTTTGAACGCATTCGTGTTCATGTAGCCGCATCTGGAATCGCACTGAATGAATGTGGTTTTTATGGGTGATGAAATCTGGATGCCGCTCATGCTTGACATTAAATCACTACTAACTTCTTGGAACAAACATCAACTTCTAAACGTTTCTCCTTCCCAACCCCCGTTTCTAGGTTTATTCTCATGTATTCCACTGTACTATGCACACAGTACAACTCTGCGTTAACCACCACCATCGTGGGGTGCATTAAGGTGAGCCGCGCTGTTTCGCTAAAGCTGCAGCCGAATGCAACCGGACGCCAAACGCATTGCTTTATTGATGTTGCAGAATGTCCTGGTGACCTACATTGGGATGGTGTTTAGCGGAGACTACATTTTCTCTTGGACGAACTTCATAGGTTTGAATATAAGGTATGAAAAGGCACTTTGTCATTGAATGTGCTCGGTTGTTGTGTTTTTAAGTTGTTTTCAGCGACAAAATGATGAGTACGCCTGTTACTCCTAATTAATATTGTCATAAAATACCAGGTGTATATGTTTTGGTGAACATTAAGAAAGGCCTGTGATCACTTAGAAACTTTTGAAGACATGTTGCGTGCTAACTCGTTTAGCTGTGTGTGTCGTTTGCAGTATTGCGGGCAGCTTGGTGTACTCGTACATCACCCTCACCGAGGAGCAGTCCAACAAACCGAGCGACAGCACCAAGAATGAGATCAAGGGGAAGGTTGTCGTGTGACAGACACTGGATTTGACGCCGGTTAGCGAGAAAACTCTATTTTTAGTACGACTTTTATTTATGGGGCGCTCTAGCAGCAAATTGATGGAAACGCCGGGAGTGGTTCTCCATTTCCGCTGCGCGTCTTTAATGGAAAAGGAGCCGCACCGTCACGCTGCTGCTATGGCTACCAAATCCCCCAGAGGGATTTTGTTGCAGAACTTTTTAGATAATGTTTTCACATGTCTTATAATAATACTGTACATGGGAATGTTAAGAACAAGGGAACAATAATATTTATATTCAGATGTTTTTAGTTTGTTTTTTTTAAAGATGGAAACTGTATATTTCAGGGTTTGAACATTTCAGAGTTCAATCTTGGGATTATGTATTGTCATCAGCTGTTGTAAGCATGAGCGTGTTGACGCATCACTGGGATAAGAGTCATGGTCATTTAAAAGGAACCGTTCTTTTTAAAGCC
The DNA here is from genome assembly GCF_002775205.1 of Xiphophorus maculatus. Lineage (NCBI taxonomy): Eukaryota > Metazoa > Chordata > Actinopteri > Cyprinodontiformes > Poeciliidae > Xiphophorus > Xiphophorus maculatus. The sequence goes on along the minus strand of NC_036451.1, from coordinate 22,324,687 downwards.
TTTTCTGTTTTTTGCTGTTTACACTTTGGTACCCTCTGAGAACGACAAAATGCACTGTCCCCGTCTTTAGCCTTTAATGTTTTGCAGTTTCCTGGCAGATGCTGTTGTAAATCTGTTACAGACGGTACGGCAGTGATGTGGAGAGACGATACGAAAAGATTATTTGGATCTTCCTCCTTCAGTATTACAGAGTTTTCTGTCGTTCGGGTTATTTTCTTGGATTCTTAAACCTGTAATCGGTTGTGTCGATTGAAGAATTTGGCAAGCAAAGCCTCGTGGGGTTTTAGTTTGCGTTGTACTTTTTTTGAAACTTTTTTTTTTACATGATTGTCTCGCACTTGTAACAGAGGTAGCTCTCACAAAGCAGAACAAACTAAATGTCACCTGCTGTTATATTTGACTGGTGAAACTTGGAGATTATCGTCTGATCCAGGAATTCAAGTTTCTGGCATTTTAAAGTATTACAAGGGGATTTGTTTTATATTTATTCTGTTTTGTTATTCCTTTTCTCTCTGTAAGATGAGTAATTATTGATGCTGATAAAAATTATTTGTAGCTGGGAAAAATGTATTTTTACATTGAAAAATTACCATTAGCATTTTTGTTTTTTTATTTTTCTCTTTCAATAAATGTTTTTTATATAAGGCTTATTGTTGATGGATATAAATTGTTTTGAAATGGTTTTTACTGTTTCTCATTAAGCACAAATTAGGATACATTTGCATTAAATGAGTTCAGTTTGTTTAGCGGTTGTTTTAAGTGCCGAGTCACGCAGCAGTTGGACTAGCGGCTAACTCACCAATCACACTCGGGTTTGGGTTTCCTCCATTATGAATCAGCCTCAGTAAACTTCAACCACACTGTGGGTCACTTCTTCGACTTCATTCAAAGTTCATAATGAACAAATAAGTGTGAGCTCTGTTTATTTTGTTTTGTTCTATTACTGCACATTGTAGCTTAAGGGGTTGGAGGGATTATAAAAATTATTTGGTTAGATATGAACCCACAAACAGCAGCAAAATGTGCTTATTGTCAAACACTGTTTGCACAGTGTAAAATAAGCTGATTCTACTTGTTCTTACCCCTGATAAATATGAAACATGGCAGATTATGAAACAAACTTAAAAAATATTTTAATGAACAAAAGTAATGTTTAGACAACGTGTTTAAAAATCCCACAGATGTGAACAGAAGACAAAACACCGTAACCCTACAACCTTCATCTCACCTATACAGCAGATATAAATATTGACACATCATACATTTCTTCATACATTTACATGTTTACGCAAGAAAATACAATTTAAAACTGCTACCAGATAACCTTGCATTGCTTTTGCCATTACTGTGCGTATTAAAAATTTTTTAAAAACACCTTCACCAGTCCAGGCCAAACTTCAGAGTCTACTCAGCTCCAAATATCTCAGGACAGAGTTTCTGGTTGTGGTACTTTCCCTCAGTTCAGATACAGTACATGTGCATCCAAGAGCAGCACAAACCAGAGCAGATTTAAAAAAAACGAAAACTCAGAGCAACAGATGAGAATTTACCAATATATTATTTTTGAAAATACTTGAAGAGGAACTGAAAAAAAAAAAAACAGTTGAGTACATATCTTCTTTCACGATATAAAGCAAAAATAAAACAGTACAAACGTGTTATGTTGGAAAACATAACAGATCACACCCACTATGACAACATTTTAGTTTCTGTTGATGTCCATTTCTCCCTTTACCAGATAATTTAACATAAATATAGTGACGTACAAATAATCTGTTAAATAAACCAAACTAAAATCCTTCACCTCTATGTACAAAAGATGACTCTTTAAAAAAATATTATGCATTTAAAAACTTTAGGTGGCATTATGTGAAGGGAAGTAGATGGCTGTAATGCACCACACCAACCAGGAACGATAGCGCCTAGCAAGACGACATTATAAAGTAACATTTAGCAAATCGTTGACAGTTATTTATGAGCGCATCTGTAGTGATTGGCTCTTTGTGTTTTCTTCATAAAACACATCTTTATTGGGATGCATGCTGCTGTAAGCAACCTGTCCGTTTTATTACTAATTAACACAGGCACGGGGAAAACAAAAGCTTGATACTACATAATGCTACCACAGATAATTCATCAAAATAAACCTGAACTGAGATTCTAATCATGTAAAAAAAAACAAACTTCCAAATAACTTCTGCATCAGTGCAATCACTAAATTCTTCAGTTAGGAATGTTGCTCAGCTGAACTGATGCCATTCGCAGCAGCCAAAAGACATAGAAGGTCCAGTCAACCAATCAGATGACAGGACCAACCCGCTGCCTTAAAGCTCACTGAGTGAACTGCCTCCATGACAAACATAACTTTTGTAACGGTGCAAGTCTACCCTGGAGCTTGCTGTACGGCTGTCTAAGTGTTCATACCCGTCGTTTTCATACCACATACCAGCCAGGAGAGCTAAAGATAGCACACCCTTCCACTCTGAAATGTGAAAGGTGGGAAGGAAAGCCAGACAAACCAGCAAAACTGCAGAAACTCCGCCCTATACAGGGAGAGCAGGAGTGAGCTGTGCAGAAGCACTTCCTTCAGTGAAGGTTCTGGTGTGTGGGTATTTAAAAAGAAACGGTGCAATCCACATTAAGCCAACTATTCCTACATGACCTCATTTTTTTTTAAATAGCAAAAACATTCAATTGACGTCAGTTAAAAGTAGGATACCTTATTATATCTGTAAAGGTAAATAAAAAGAAATTTGAAGACAACTTCGGCTGTCAGCCAATCTAAGTGGAAGATGAGGCACTGCAGCCACTGATTCATCTCTAAAAATCCTCAGGCGAGACAAGATGGACGACTGCCACCAACCGACGCCCGTTCCTTTCATTACTTCTGAAAATTCAGGGAAAACGAGGATCGCCCGACGTTTCGCCTCAGATTAAACAAAGCTTTAGGATTTAAATATGTCCACCGCTGCCAAATATCAAAGATTTCTTTCGTTTTTTCGGTAGCGTCGCAGTAAGAGATTGGAGTACAGCTGAAGGGTGTCGGCTTTACAGATGTGAGAGGTTCTCAGCCATGTAAGAGAGGCTGTAAAAGTTGCAGCCAATGCAGCAGAGATTACAGAGAGACGACAGCAGCCGGTACACCCACAGGCGCCTGCAGAGGTGCTTGTATTTCACATCTGACTCGCACAGCTTGGCGTAAGCCTCGCGGTTAGACGAAAGTCCAATATCCTGACCCAGGCCGCACGCCTGCTCGATAAGATGCATGTCGGCCATTATCTCTGATGTCATTTGGCCAAACCACTGAGCGTTGACCGCCGCGACAGTCACCGACACAAAGAAGATGAAGATCTGGAGACGAAACATCGGGTTTATGAGGAAAAGAAAGGACATCAAGGAAGACAAGAAATCCATTGCAGTTTGTGGTTGTAACGTGACAAAGGAGTAGAATGACTATTTTTTGTAAAGTATTACATAAACTCGTATAGGAAAAACCCCCAACATACCTGAAACGATTCCCTGTCATCCAGTATGTCTCTGGGATGATACACAGCGTAGATGGAGAGGTTAAAGAAGGCACACGCTGAACCCAGGTGGAGGTAGAACGGAACAAGACGACTCTGAATAAACCCGTACGTGTGTCTGTTCAGGTTGTTGTCCATTACAAAGCCTAGAGAAATCACAGTTTTTCTCTTAATAGTTAATACTTAAACTAGAACATCATTAATAAGATCATTCTCAACATTAACGGTTGTTGGCATTGACGGTGATTGTCAAGTGTTAATTTGTTCACCATCATGACTGGTAGTATTTCTAGAGTACTTTTAAGAAGCTGCTGTTTTGTGGCCTACAAGAGGTTCCTTCATTGTTTTCAAACTTCACAACTTAACTTTAACATCTTTCTCTTTCGTCGGTTATTTTCTACTTTCTTTACAACAAATCAATTAGGATGACAGCTCTATTTAAATGTTCAGAATGTGGCATGTCAAGATAATGAAAAGGCCCATTTATTTCAGAGTTAATTACAAGGCATTATCCTTACAGATGTTATCAGAAATGTCCTACATAAGCTCATATTACAAGAACAGAGCTTCTTTCTTCCTCTGGTTCTTGTGGAGCTGGATCAGATTCTCTTACTTTTATCACACATTCAGTGTTTTGTTGTTATTAAGGTGTACAGTTGGCATAACAGGCTCTTTATACCAACTGTACCAAAAATTTATTATTTTCTGGAAGAAAGAATTAATTTTTGATATATATATATATATGTCCTAAAAAACTAACAAAAAAACAAGACTCAATCTGACACCAAATTTTGTCTTCCAAAGATATGCCGTAAACTCTGAATTTTCATCCAAGAGCTTCTTCCACGACGGCTTTTGAAAGTGCCTACTTTGAAAAACAACCTGAATTGTCAGAGCAATAATACTGTGGTGCCATTTTGTTTTCTCTACGAGAGCATCTCCAGTGCTGCAGACGTTTCTTCTCACACACTTGCGGATCACACAGCGGTGACAGAGAAAGAGTCACAAGGTGGATGGACACAAGATAAAGTTTTCACCGGCTGCCTTTTGCAGAAACAAACAGAACCTCACAAGTAATCAAGTACATTATAACCTCAGCTGATCACAACTCACAACTATTTTTACACTACAAGCGTGCTCGCTAAATTCAGCTACTTCTAGTTTTTATTGTAAACTATACTTTTTTTTTTTTTAGCTATTTTGTAATTTGACACTTTATAAACAAACATTAGCTGAATCAGATTTACTGTCCAAACTACGCTGTAAATGCTGCGGGGTTCTGGTCCCATCGAAAACTGACAAAACCATTAACATCCTGCGTGTCATGCCTGAACACTTCCTTACTGTGTGCCAACATCAGATCTACACAAATCGCCATACAATGAATAAGTTTAATTATCCATACATGCGCTGCTCACAACAAGTTATGATAAAGTCTGCTCGAATAAAAAGAACTTTAGATCTTTTGCTGTTAACATTTGTCTCCTGGTGACTTAAATATCCTGTTTGTGTGTGGCACCTACTTGAAATAAAGGTGACCCAAATTTGCATCCCCCAGTAGGTGGAGAGAAGCAGCAGCTGCAGCAGCTTCACGGTGTAGGTCGGCTCCTGGTCAGTCGCCATGATGTTCTCCACAACTTCTCACCTCTCTGGTCTGTTTTCAGAAAAATGAAACAAACAAAAAAAAACCGCTCCAGGTTATACAGGTAATTCCTCAACTCCAACCTTACTCCTTTTGTCATGAGGGTACTTGACCTTTACAAAGACCTTTTGAATAATGTCCCTCTAAAGGTAGGACGACAGCTTCCAAGTGAGGAAAAAAAGACTGTAGATTCAATATGTCACTATGAATAAATAGAAGGTGCAGTCTGTCTAGCTTTCTTATGTTTGAGAGACATTTCTGTCAATTTTCACATTAATCCATTTGAAACTTCCGCCCTGTTGTCAAGGTAACAGGCTAGCAGGGTTTGACCTCACCTAACGTGTTAGACTCTACAAGCTAGGCAAGACCTTTTTTTTTCACACGTCGAAATATGCTTGTTCAAAACAAATAGTTTTGAACACGCTACAAAGAATAAATATAGAAAGAAAGCAGTAAATACTTTGATAGTAAAGTAGTAAAATGTCTCCAAATTCTACCTCTTCATCGTCGAGGCAAATTAGTGAAGAAGCTAGATGTCGAGCAGAGTAATAAACTCCACTAACCAGCAGCTAACAGCTAGTTAGTTGAATAACCCACGACTTAAGTTTAACTTAAAACAATTCACGATAAGCGAGGTCGTAATGAATTCAACTGAGAACGCGTGAATTAATAGTTACGTTGCAACATTAAAGTACAGCTCGGTTTACCTGTTTTGTAAAAGGTTTCAGGAGAAATGTCTCCGGTCAGAAACAGAACTCTCTTTACTAGCTGACAGCCTCGTTTGCTCCTTCGGCTCACTGCCGTCACACCGGTTCAGGGAGCGGAGCCTCTTCTTCTTCGTCTCTAGGGTTTATAGCAGTTTTTAATCCAATCATGTTGCATTACCGCCCCCTGTCGTGTCATCCGGTTACTGTCTTTTTTTTCTAGTAGTCGAAATGAACCGACCACCAGCCATTAAAGCTTCTCAAATGGACTTGTTCTTAGTCTGTCATAATTTTTATTATAAAACAGACTAATTCAAATGTACAAAAAAGAAAATGAGGAAATATGATTATGATGTCACCATAGGAGGAGAATTAACTTTATTATAAAATATATTTTTATTTGTGATTTCGACAATCAATTACCAGGAGCTGTTAGGAGTTTAAAACATATAAGGAAATATTGCCAAACATTAAATTTTAAGATAAAAATGAGATTTAAAAATAATCATAATAATCTTTATTATTATTATTATAGAAACCATGTAATGAAATTTATTTAATTATGTATCCAAATAGGCTCTGCAAAGAAAGGATTTTAATGACAAAAACTCATCAAAAATAGTCATGCCTTTTTTTCATGTTGTACAAGAAGTTTGTCACTGTACCAAAATAAGAACTAAGGTGTAAAAGATAGTAGTTCAACAATGAAAGGTGTATTCTCATGTGCAGGAAGTTTGTTTTGGTTGAAGCATTCTAAGAAGAGTAGCTGGTTTCAGTGGTGCACAGCACCGCGGTGTACCGCTGGCGTGGGATATCAGACCGGAGAGCAGAACAGAACTCGGGCTCAGTGCCGGGCAGATTTACAGATTTTATCGTAAACTTCAGGGAAAGCTTCCTTACAGCCCAGCTCGGCTCTTAGTTTGTGGTACAGCTGTCCATCGAACATCTCCCAAAACTCCTCTCGATCCATGTACACATCCGCATACAGCATCTGGAACCTGGAGAGGAGCATTTGAAATGCAACAACAGAATGTCACAAGGTGTTGCATGTAACTACCGATTATTTTAGATTATTTAGACGATGAATCGATTAATCGCATGAGGAAAATTGGCACACTAAAGATTTTTCATGTAATTACTTTAGGATTTTTTAGACAATATTATAAATTGATAAATTTTTGCATCCAATTATCCATTCAATAATTGGATAGAAAACGGTGCATAACAGGAGAACCCTAAGCTAAAACAGCCACTTGAGGAGTTCTGAATAAGAAAGATTTTTTTTTCTTTTTATCTTCAATGCAAATGTACAATTTCTTTTTTTATGTATGTTGTCCTTTCAGCAAATGGTATTAACGTTTAATCCAGTTAACAATTAATTGATTACTAAATTAGTTGACGATTACTTCAATAATCACGATTAATCCGATTAATCGTTTCAGCCCTGGTCGCGTGCGTTTCAAGTTTTGGTTTTCAGACAGGAGGCTTACCCATGCACTTCTCTGACAAACTTCTCCAGCTGACGCGTCGACGCCTTGGCTTCGAAATGTTTGACCTTCGGCTCGCCGTACGCGCCGATGTCCACGTACAGCTCCTCCTCCTGCTGGGCCTTGGGGTGGACCATCCCTCTGCCGGGCGGCAGCAGGAACGGGCACAGCCACAGCGGGTAAACCTGGGGAGGAAGAAAAAGAACAAGAAAAGAAAAAAAGAAAAAGCACAAGTCACTCTCATGATTCAAGCGAGACGCAGTTCATCATGAACAGAGTGCAACGTGACACGCCGATCAATAATTTGAGTCTCACATTGATTTCCTGGTGAAAGCGAGTGATGGCCGCCTGCAGATGCTTCATGGGTACCAGCATGTCCTGGACCACGTGGTGCTGCTCGTACAGCCGTCTAATGGTTTCTCCCTGGGTGAGTTTCAGCAGAGAGATCTTAGGAGGAACCATCCATCCAAAAAGCCAGCGGAACACGGGGTTGTTGCCAAATGGGATGATGTCCTGTAAAAGAGGCACAGACAACAATAGCTTTGAGCTGTGTTATTGGATATTTTTTATCTAAAGGTTTAGCTGCCAAAGGTTTATTTAGGCTTTTAGGGGCTACGATCAGAAGCTGGAAGGTAACAATCATTAGCTTCTAACGATGTGTTTTTTTTTTCCCAATGGGTGAAATAAATACAAGACAATTGACTTCAGTCGTTATCGTGAATTACCTTCCAATCCACACAGGGTCATAATTATACAAACCACCTCGAAACTACACATACAACCTCACGAAAATGTTGTCCTTCTGCAAGCTGCACCTTGACTTTAATATTTCTTGTAATCGTCTACAAGCTTCTGGGATAATTCTGGTCGGATATCCGATCACCCTTCTTGGCAGAAATGGCGGTAGTTCATTTCGATGGGTTGGGTTTTCAGAAGGGATCTGGCTTTTAAGCGCAGCCCATAAATTTCAGCGTGTTTCAGCTGGAAAACTGTTAGATGTTACAACGACTCCAAACTCGCTACAAAGCTGGTTTTGAAATTGGTTTTAAAAAATAAAAATAATTTAAAAAAACAAGTTCATATTAACTTTTGAGTCAAATCAGAGCCGGGAAGCTCATATGTCAGTGTTAGCATCTCAGATAAGAGAAGCAGTCAGCGTCCACTTGAAGATTTCCTCTAAAGGTAAAGCTAATTCTTGGTTTTACATGAGTGTAAAACCACACACTCATGTTCATATGTTTCGTTATACCTGAACCACTCCCTTGTAAAGCAGACTACTGGAGATTTATTTGATTCATTCATACACACGCCCACAACAAACTCTTAAAGTGGTGAGTCTATGGGTTTTTCTGTCCTACGCAATCTTCTTCAGTTTTCCTAAATTTCCACCAGAGGGCAGCGCAAAAACAACAACAACAACAACAACGACAACTTCTGTCTGAGGCTATCAAATTCAACACCTGGATGATTTCCATCACAGACTGCCCTATTTCTGTCTGCATTCCAAGTGAAATGTAAACAGAGACAAGCGCCTTAAAAAAAAAGGTAAATAAATAAAAATAAAAAGGTAGCAGACTAAAGCTCAGAGGACTCTACCTTAGGCATCTGTCAAACCAGAACTATGCATAATTTATCAGGCCATTTACTGTTACTGAAAACACCACTGTCAGGCTATTCTCACTAATGGCTAATGGGGTGTGTGCACGGTGTGTGTTTGTGACTGTGTGACTGGTGGAGCATTAGAGCTTTAGGAAACTAGGGGGAAGTGAGCAGGGGAGTTGTTAAAATAGTCTAAGCTCCTGGAAACAGGGATTCTGTGTGACTGGGTGGACCTGTACATCAGTTGATGGTTAATAAGAGTCTCATTATTGTCTTTGTGAGGCCCTAAACGTCTGGATTCTATAAGCTGGACGGATGACCCTCCAAAATAGGCTGACAAAATTATCCATTAATAGTAACTGTTTAAATTACAAAGAGACAAAGAGATTTGAAGGCTTTAAGGGATAGATTCAGGATATTAAGTTATGTTAACAGTAAATAAGTAGTATATGAGTTGGGCTGGAACAATTGATCAGATTAATCGATTATTGAGATAATTGTGAATTAATTTAGTAATCGATTAATCTTTGGTTGTGACATACAGACATAAAAAAAAGGCCATTTAGTGAAACAACAACATGCCCACAGCAGTAAATAGTGAAAACTGTACAAAAGATATATGCATTTTACATTTAAGATTAAATTAAAAAATCCTTTGTCTGTAAATACGCTGTACCCAGAACTCCTCAAGTGGCAAAGCTTTTAGCTTCACCCAGTTAAAGGCGTGTAGGGGGGAAAAAAAATTCCCATTTAGAAACTTTTTCTAAAGAAAAAATAAATAAACAAATCAACAGATTAGTACTACTCTACAATGATGCCAAGTCAAGCAGGAAGATCAGCTTTTCACATGTTAATGATGTCAGAAGTGTTTTTTGCTGCAGGTGCATCCTTTGCTACAAATGATCAAGCGAACCCTAAAGAAATGTTGTTATTGCATTTTAGGCAATAAAATGTTTGCTTTCTTATTTTTTTTAAAAAGGCACTGAATAGTTTATTGGTGTATTTTAATGCATTTAATGCACTTCAATTGTATGAAAAGGCCTAAATGAAAATTCTGCAGAATGTGCTAATATTTTATCCGATTAATGAATTAATCATCAGAATAATCAATTGATGAAATATTAATTGATTACTAAAATAACCATTGGTTGCCGCTCTGTATTATTAAACAGTAGCTGGCTCTCTTGGTGTCTTCATTCGGTGCAGATCCCAGAGGGTGAAGCTCACGGCTGGTTCAAGAGGAGCCAAGACCGAATTGTGGTCCTATCATCTCAAAACAGCTTCACTCTCAAATACAGCACAGAGGTTAATGCCACAGCTTTTTTATGAACCTATAAATGACGTCACATTTGCACTGACCGGTTATCTACACCAAAATTGGAATATTTACATGGGAAAAGTAGGTTGGAGGCGGTGCGTCACCAATAACCTTCCTACGTGAAACGTTCACACAGCTGGGTATGTAAAGTAGAAAATAACCATCTTAAGTACAAGCGTTGCAAAAAGCAAAAAATATGGGTGTGCTGACACAGGCACAACTCAGAGGTAGACACACATACAGACACAAAGTCTCTCTGTTATCGGTAATATATGCCTCTCCCCTCACTTTAAACTTTACTACCACGCATTCATCTACTATTTAAGGGGAACAATAAAGACTCATGTCCTAAGTATAAAAACTAAAAGGATAAAGTCATTGTTTTTGAGGCCTCCAGGTGAGTTTTTTCAGCAGCAGCCGAGACTTTTTCCAGTAAGATGCTTCTCGGTGCATTTTGCTGCTTCTGTTTCCTCAGGTAAGTACACCTGGAATAACAGCACTCATAGTTTTCTACATGTGAGTTAATTTTTTTTTTCCAGCAGACAGGATTTCAAAAAGGCAGACATTGATTTATTAAGGAGGTATACCAACCATATAGTGGTTTAGAAAACCACTAATGGAGTGGTAATGGACTCCTTCAAATGCTTAGATTCATTTTGCTTTCTGGTGATGAAAACATTTTTAATATTTGAAATGGGGTTGCTTTGGAAATTTGCTACATTTGCAGTGAAGGTCAGGTTGCAAGTACTGAGAAATTACAAAATCAATAGGCTAATTGGCGAACGACATCATAATAATCTAAATAAAACTTCATTTCAAACAAAACTATGAGCTTAGCTCAGGATGTTTGGGCGGTGAATTATTAATAGTAAATAGTCAACTCAGTGACACCAGGACAGACAGGGATTTCTCACTTCGACTCAAAAATCCTGAAATTTCCCTTTAAGAAACAGAGAAGCAGTTTGAACTCTGTCCCTGTGGGAAAAGTGTCATGTGGTCCACTTTTTATTTTATTTTCCAACAAAACTGCTTTAGCCTTACGACATGAAAATAGTAAATGAGCAGCTTTACAGTCAATATTATTTACTTTGATTACAAGCTGATAGTGGGAGGATGTGTTGGATTTAAACCGGAGGATCAGGCAGCAGAGAACGATGTTCTCACCGGTGGCTGACTCACCCGGATTTTCAGATCCTGTTGAAAATCACTGGGATGTGACGAAAACGTTGAACAGCGATTAAGAACAAGATTCTGGCAGAAAAGTTAAGACGATTCCGTGTGAAAATTTCGGCTGTGAGGTCTTCAGTAGGGCGGCAACTAACGGTTATTTTACTAATTTATTATTCTATCTGTTACTCTGATGATTAATCAAATCATTGGAATAAAAAGTGACACACAGTACAGATTTTTCACTGATCAGCTTAAGCCTGTTTTATGCAATCTTAGAAATACATAAAAAGATCAAATAAACAAATAACTCAATTCAAATTACATTTTTTTGGCCTAAAATGCAATAATATAGCATTCCTTTAGTTAAATTGAACCGGGTGGAGCTAAACCTATGCCACTTGAGGAGCTTTGCAAATGTACTATATATACTATATATAGTATATAAAAGCAACAATTACTGTTGCTTACATGGTGTTCTTCAGCAAGTGACCTTATTTAGAGTCTGAATAATCTAGTTAACAATTGATCGATTACTAAATTACTTGACGATTATTTATTTGTCACGATTAATCTGATTAATTGTGTGAGCCCTCGTCTTATCCATTATCGATTTGAGGCGATGAAGCTAAAGGTGGAGCTACGATGTTAACGTTAGCAGCCCAATGCTAAAAAGTGACAGGCGATGTGCATGTGTGTGTACCTGAAGCTCCCAGAAGATGCTGCGCGTGTGTCGGTGATAGTACTGCCTCAGAGGGACGAACTCCACTCCGCTGTGGCCTCCTCTCAGGTAGCTCTCCACGTGCTTAAAGAACCAGGGTTTGAAGTGCAGGCCGATTCTGTTGATCTGTTGTCCAGGAGGAAGATCCGACATCAGACGCGGTCAAAGACGGGACGGCGGACCTGCCAACGCCGGCGCCTCACCTTGTCCGGCTCCGCGTGGTCGGTCATGGTTCCCGTCATGACGACGGCCGAGTCCAGGCTGTACTGGATGCCCTCGACGAACGTGTTCCGCTTGTCGGCCGACGCCTCGGCGAAGCGTCGGCAGATGTTCTCCAGGCCTCTGACGGGTTCGTAGCGCAGCTTCACCCAGGACCTCGCCGGGACTATTTTAATCTCCGCTGCGACCAGGAATCCCAGAGTGCCACAGGACCAGGGCACGGCGTGGAACAGGTCAGAGTTCTCCTCCTGTTTGGGGAAAAGCAAAAACCCACGTTGTCTTGGGAAAGAATGCGCACTCCTTTTACCACTTCACATGTTGTCACATTACAACCACGCTGTTTATTTGCGCACATCAGCAGCATAGCTGTTTATGTGTGTTTAAATGGCCTAGTCAAAGAACAGACTCAAATCTAATCAAGAATCCGTGGCAAGATTTGATGTTTGCAAACCTTCTCCCTCCAGTCTGACTCAGCCTGAGACATGTTGCCAAGAGAAACGGGCTTCCATTGAATACAAACACATGCCGCACTTTTCAGATATTTTTAATTAGAAAAAATATTATTGTACATCAAACTTGTGCGTCATTTGGTGTGATGTGAAGGTCCATCATGTAAAATCTCAACGGGATAAATTGGTCACACCCCAACAAAATGTTGTGAAGGATACACAGATCTGCTTTGCTTATTATTTTTATCTTTTAAATGTCTAATGTTCAACCACACCGGTGTTATTTTTAGGGCTGAAACGATTAATAGGATCAATCACGATGAAATGATTATTGAAATAATCGTCAACATGCAGTAATCAAGTATACAGATTTTTAAAAAAG